>NC_140213.1:24403532-24791032 GCF_951802725.1 Rutilus rutilus | reverse complement strand
CTGGTTATGGCTCTAAATATGCATTTCTTTTGTCTGCATTATAGTTACTAACGACTGGCTATTCACAGGCTATTCATAGGTTTCAAACCCTAATTTCTTTAATCAAAGTTCTCAATTTTTTTCTCAAATGCCCTTCTTGAATAAAGAAACATTTCAGTAAACAATCCTATTTAGAAAAAATCATAAAAGAATAACAGTTCGGTGGCAGGTGCACCCAGGGCTAGCTAGCATGTTAGCTTAGCACACCATCAATACACGACAATATATGAGATTAAAACCATGTTTGTGCTCCAAACTTACTTTAACTCAAGTCGAGTGTTTTAAATAATCTTCTGTGATCTAATTTGGCTTCAGATAAAAAAATCAGACAGAAAATATATTATTTGATAGTATTCTGCACGATGATTAAGTCTATATAGATTAGCATTACATTATAAATATAATCTATTATTATGAAAATACCTGGCATGGCTTAAAGAACACAGGCAAATCAGATATCATTGCAATCATGTTTATTGTCTTCAAAACGTCTTTATCTGCATGTTACAGCGCGATCTCTGTTAGCTGTGTGTGTGTTCGAGGCTTCCTGGAATGTCACATGATTGGCTCTTCTTCATGTTCCATATATGGACTATTACTGTGCATATAGCGCCCTCAGGCTGCTGGTATGAATTGAAAACACAGTAAATCAGAGTACCAAACGCTCATAAAGATTACATCGACGCATTTGGGTATAAATTCAATAAATATTATTCCTGTCTGTAGAAATATGATGTAAATCTATGAGAATCTATCAATATTTCTTCAAATCTGCATATTTTTGAGCTAAAGCCCTGAGGGACGTTGTTTTGTGTATCGCTGTCATGACGACAGCACAGAGTTTTTTTATGAATGGGAGAGGCTGACACGCATAATTCATATTAAAGGTATCACTCATTTTTTCATTTCATAACTCCTGACACAAATTAAGACATAACTGTCACTATGAGTTTCTCAGAATACAATAGTGGTCAAATACTGAAACTTGAGTCTTATATCTTTTTAATGATGTATAGTTTGTCAAGGTATAACATTAAATCTGATAGTAATTTTGAATTAAATAAATAAAAAACGCTTCAGTGCGCGGGCGCACTGGCAACGGTTAACAGGTAAAAAAAAAAAAAAAAAAAAAAACTTTTTTCATTATTTGAACAAAAATGAGACTGATTGAATATGTAAAAATATAAACAAACAAAGCAGAGAATAAAACAAACTTTTAGGGAAAAAATATAGGCCTATTATGCTACAACAGAATTGGTTAACATTAACGAAAGCAAAATATGTAAAAATAGGCCTACATTTAAAACAAAATAAAACAAAACAAATTCGTGGCCGAATTCAAATCGGTTCAAATACCGAACAAACAGTAGTAGACCTAGGCTATTCAGACGATAGCTCTGTGGTCAATGCATTAACAATAGCCTCTCGGAGCTTCAACGATCTGAGGTCGAATCTCAGTGTAGCTGACAGTGTTTATGTTTTTCCGTTCTTGATGCTTAAATATGCATCTGTTTATTAAAGTCAATCATCTTGTTTAATTATCAATTGTACATTACAACATAAATTTGCAACATTCCAGTTGTGCCGCTGCAAAGACGACACTGATGAATCTGATGAAGGAAGAGGAAGACTGTCAGCCGATTGCACCAGAAAATGAAGATGATGAAGCTCGTCTTTAATCTGCTAAATTATTTTTTTTGTGTGTGTGAATCATTCGCGAGATTGAGATGACTGACAGTGATACCCGGCCATAGCAACGGAAGACAGATCGAACAAATCAGAAAAATACTTTCAATACAGTATTACTTTCAATTAAAAAATAAACAATGAAAATGTAAAAGAAAAAGAAAATTAATTAAGTTTGAAAACCCATCGCACATTTCAAGGTATGAATAAAGTGTCGGGACAGTTTATTTATTTAAACAGGGTTGCATCGATAGAGTTTATTCCCTTTGTGATGCAAAATAAGAAACACAGAATCTTATTCTTGCAACATTTTAAATTTCTATTGTCAAAGAAATTGCAGCTAAATTAAAAAATGAAAACGGTACAAAACGAAAAAAGCTCAAAGCAACATAAATTAAGAACAGGCGTTTTTCTTTGCCTCTCTCGCGCTGGATAATTTTTTACGAAGTTTGGTCTCCCTCACTGCGCGCGGCGGGTCTTTCTCGAAATTAAGCATGAATAATACAGCTGATAATACTGTATATGTCGCTGTGTGTCATCCACACAAATCACGAAAGAAAAAACTGTAACAAATAGCTTTTGTTCCTTCAAAGATACAACATGCCTTGCTGAATTCACCTTACAATAAAACGAGGTGGGTCGCGAATTAAAGAGCTCTGTATCTGCTAAATTGAAATTGTGTGTGGAAAACCTTTAAATACAATCAATAACACTACAATATATAATTTAATAAGATATAGGGCCTACTGTACATAGGCTATGGACTTTTGGAGATTTTGAGATTAATCCTTAAAAGAATGTTGCCTTTGCCTGCTCATCAGGCTGGCTCCGACACTCTCCATATGAAAGACGGAACATTAACACCTCTGTCCTGCACCCCCACGATAAAGCAACTATTGCCTTCTCCAAACCCCCCACAGGCTAGCTGAGTTTGCAAAACAAAACAAAGAGTTTGCCACTCGTCGTGGTGTGCCAAAACACTTAATTATAAACTTCAATATTTCATTCAAAACAATCTCAAAACGCTTTGTGACATTTTGAAAAGCCGTGGATGCATTACTGCCACTGGAACCATGAACGCAACAGAATACTGGTTCTGATTTTATTGTTTGTCGTTTAAACGTCATAGGCTATATATGTATATGTATATATATATATATATATATATTAACAGAACTGCTTTTGAAATTACGATTGGAATTATTATAGGCTACAGAAGTAAAGTCATTGTATAATATTTGTTCCTTAGTGTAAAATGGAAATGCATGGTGATTTTATTTTGTAAATAGGCTATAAGCAAAAAACTATGTTTTAGAACTAGACAAATCTCTCTGCATCAACAATAGACTATAAAATGCATTAATAGGCTAATTTAAAAATATCAGAAGTCCAAGTTAGTTCGGGATTCGAACCCGTGTCATCTAAATGATCGTAACGTAAGTTCAACCACTCGGCCATGATTCACTCGTTGCGACATGGCCTAACGTTCCAGTGTGTGTTCGCTCAAACGCTCTTCATTCAAATGAACGCGCTGCCGCGTTTGTCGAACACTAATTCAACATGCCAGAATAAAACCTGGCTTTAGAACAATGCATAGCGCCACTTGTCGTGGTGTGCCAAAAAATGTTCAATAATTTAGTTTCATTTATTTCAGTGTTAATGTTTGAGTTAAAAAAATCCTCTACAAATTAAATTAACACAAAGTCGGCTATAAGAGTAAAAAGCAAAGGGCTTACAGTCTTAACATTTAGGCTACTTTGCTTAAATTCGATACATTTATTTTCAGTAGGGCCTAATAAATTTGTTGGGATGTAATTTCAGTATGCTTTACCAACGCTATGTATTCAATTAAAGTTCCAAGAGGTCTGGTATATATTTCCTTCCCAGCTGACACTAATATGCAAGTGCACAGCAAAATTCTATTCTAAAAAAAAAGTCTATAGGCCTACTATACTGTTGTAGCCATTAAATAATCTCATTTAGTATCATATTTGTTAAAATATTATAATGTTATTTTTTTCCATCTATGTTGAATATGAAAAGTGAACAGCAAGAGTAAGATAGGATGCATCGAAAAATGGATATGGAGTGGGTCAGACATGATTTTGACCACTTCATTAAGTTTTGTTTAGTAGAAAACCTTTCTTTAAAGTGAATTTCGTTTTCTATAAATTGTATCTTAATTTTAATCAATTTTTCATCAACCAATTGCCTGGATTTAAATAAGTAAGAGAAGCAAATATAACAGACACTAATCATGGAGGCGCCCGCGCGGTCACTTGCATTGCACGTCAGCTGGAGCGCATCTCATCCTCCTAACTTAACGAAACTCAGCGGATGCCTCACACAGACATGATAAATACATCAAATACACAAAGCTTGAAATGTCTTCAAACGAAATAATTCAAAACGAAAAGAAAAAGGCTACTCTCTGATTATGTCTTTATGTGCATTTCTCTCTAGGTGCGTTCACTACAAATATGGCGATCGTCAACTTCATCTTTGCAGTCGACACTGTCAGAAAACACTAGTTTATTGATAAAAATCAATGCACGGATCACCGGATTTACAAATACACATCTTGCTTGTTGTACGCACACATGTCGAAAAAACGAAATAACATTATTATTAATAATACATCTTTTAGAATATTTGATTAAATGCTGATTGTTGCGCTTGTTCAATTTAATAAAATTAAAACTTTAATTGTGATAATTAAAATAATTGAAAATTAAATATTTAGTGGCCAAGTTTTGCTAATTTATTATATAGGCTATTATATGCCTATTGCCTATATTAAGTAGGTCATATTAAGACAAGGCATATATTAGTTATTTTAGCTGTTATGAGAAAAATAAATCTAACGAAATCTAAAATCTAAATCTAATAAATCTAAATAAAAAAATCTAACGCCAATTCAACATGCCAGAATAAAACCTGATTTTTGAACAATGCGTAATGCCACTCGGCCTGGTGTGCCAAAACACTACATTTTAAACTTCAATGTTTAATTCAAAACAATCTCAAAACGCGTTGTGACATTTTTTTAAAGCAGTAGCCTAGCCTATATACATTAAGGGCATTGAAACCAGGATCTTAACTAAAACGCGTTCCGAGTAATCTCTCAAAAATTATGCCACACTACTCCATGTATTTTTTTTTTTTTAAGGACTGCTTTTGAAATCACTATAAATTACTATGCAATTGTATCGCTCACGAGAGCTCTTCATTTATCTAATTCCTCAATAGAATAGTAAAAAATATTCCGCGTCATTGCTCCTAATATCGCCTCTATTTTTAACTTTTGATTCTATTTTTTCAGTTCTAAAATTTATTCTATCTTTGGTTCTATTCTGTTGTAGCCTAATAGGCCTATTTATATATATGAAAAATATGCCTATTAGGCTTAGGGTTTTATATTTAACCCACTTACATTTTAAAATGCGTTAATTGCTGCTGTTTTGCACAATGTCCCTTTGCGCCACCTGGCGGTCATTTCGGGAACGACTTTGAAATGCGGCTGGTTTATTTTCGCCGCGGTGATTTCGCCGCGGCAGCTGGCGCGGCGGTAATAGGCATTTTGGTTGTCCACCATCTGTATCTATCTATCTATCTATCTATCTATCTATCTATCTATCTATCTATCTATCTATCTTTCTTACTAATCTATCTATCTTTCTAACTAACTTATCTATCTTTCTTTCTTTTTAACTAATCTATCTATCTTTCTAACTAATCTTTCTTTCTGTCTTTCTTTCTTTTTAACTAATCTATCTATCTTTCTAACTAACTAACTAACTTATCTTTCTTTCTTTCTTACTAATCTATCTTTCTTTCTAACTAACTTATCTATCTTTCTTTCTTTCTTTTTAACTAATCTATATATCTTTCTAACTAACTAACTAACTTATCTTTCTTACTAATCTATCTATCTTTCTAACTAACTTAACAATTCTTCTTTCTTTTTTACTAATCTATCTATCTTTCTAACTAACTTATCTATCTTTCTTTTTAACTAATCTATATATCTTTCTAACTAACTTATCTTTCTTTCTGTCTTTCTTACTGATCTATTTATCTTTCTAACTAACTTATCTTTCTTTCTTACTAATCTATCTTTCTAACTTATCTATCTTTCTTTCTTTTTAACTAATCTATCTATCTTTCTAACTAACTAACTAACTAACTTATCTTTCTTTCTTACTAATCTATCTATCTTTCTAACTATCTATCTTTCTTTCTTTCTAACTAATCTATCTTTCTTTATTTCTTACTAATCTATCTTTCTAACTAACTTATCTATCTTTCTTTCTTTCTTTCTTTCTAACTAATCTATCTATCTTTCTAACTAACTTATCTTTCTTTATTTCTTTCTTACTAATCTATCTATCTTTCTAACAAAAAAACTAACTTTGTCTGTCTGTCTTTCTTTCTTTCTTTCTTTCTTTCTTTCTTACTAATCTATCTTTGTAACTAACTTATCAATCTTTCTTTCTTTCTAACTAATCTATCTTT
Source organism: Rutilus rutilus (assembly GCF_951802725.1). NCBI lineage: Eukaryota > Metazoa > Chordata > Actinopteri > Cypriniformes > Leuciscidae > Rutilus > Rutilus rutilus. Next base: position 24,784,792 of record NC_140213.1, on the reverse strand, counting down.
CTAACTAACTAACTAACTAACTTATCTTTCTTTCTTTCTTTCTTTTTAACTAATCTATCTATAGTTCTAACTAACTTATCTATCTATCTATCTATCTTTCTATCTATCTATCTATCTATCTATCTATCTATCTATCTATCTATCTATCTATCTATCTTTTTAACTAATCTATCTTTCTAACTAACTTAACAATCTTTCTTTCTTTCAAAAAAATCTATCTCTCTAACTAACTTATCTGTCTTTCTTTCTAATTAATCTTTCTATCTTTCTAACTAACTAACTTATCTATCTTTCTTTCTAACTAATCTATCTATCTATCTTTCTAACTAACTAATCTATCTTTCTTTATTTCTAACTAATCTATCTATCTTTCTAACTAATCAATCTTTCTTTCTTTCTTTCTCTTTCTTTCTTTCTAACTTATATTTCTTTCTTTCTAACTAATCTTTCTTTCTTTTTCTTTCTTTCTTTCTTTCTTCAAAACATATCTATCTATCTTCAAACATTTTCTTTCTATCTATCTATCTATCTATCTATCTATCTATCTTTCTAATCTTTCTTTTTCTTTGTAACTAATCTGTTTCTTTTTTTCTAACTATTCTTTCTTTCTTTCAATCTAATCTATCTATCAAACTTTAACCTACTTTAAACATTAAATGATGTTTTATAAACAAAGTTCGGGAGGAGCACGTTCAAATAATCAATCCAATCTACTCGTCATCAAACAATTATGTCTACCCTAATCAGCATGACAAGAAGTATATATATATCCACTCTGTCAACTCACCTAATATTCCTTGACAGTTTTCCAGCATCCCTCCACCACCCCGACTCCTCACTCTTGGCTCAATCTTTACAGCCAGGAATACGGGGGGAGTACTCTGGGTTCGGGCCGAATACCGAGCCCGGAGCCCTCTCCTCGGACAGCACGCCAAATACGCATTTATTCTATCTGACTTATTTGTAAGTGTGAACTAGTGAAACTACTTTAAACTTCTTCAAACTCTCTGGTCCGGCTTTCTCAAGCCAACTTAAAGTTTGTCTCAAACTTTTTTTTCTAGTTTCTAGTTGCTGTGCGTATGGTATTGATGATTCGTGTTGCATTCTAGCCTGTCTTTTCCCCTCCGTTTCCTTCGGCTGTCTCGGTGGGTGGACTCGGGACTGCTCACCTCTCAGGTATGTGCTAATTGTTCTGTGGAAAGCGGATTGTTTTGACTTGATCGGCTGATGTTTTGATTTGTGTGCAGTATCCTTGTATTCCAGCTAAACGGCGGCTTATATGAACTCAAGTATCCGTGTCTGTGAAGTGATAAGCACATTGTGTAAGCACATTGTCCCTTTTCGGTAAGTGTAATCATGCATGTAGTTATGAGCTGAACATTTTAACAGGTGAAACAAATTTTAGTTGTGCTTTAATTTGTATTTGACTCAGGATTTTTCCTCTGCTCTGTGGCGTTTTGCTTTTTCCGCTGTCGCTAGAATTAACGTTACAGCCCTGTCGCTTCTCTGCTGCCATACTGCGAGAACATCGTATCTCCCCACTAATAGAGGGGATTGTTGCTGTCTGGTTTGACTGATAGTTTACTGTGTACTGAATTTTGGGGTTGACGCTCACCAGTGTTCATAACAGGAGCCCAAAACTATCTGCTTTGCTCGGTGCGAGCCTGTCTCCCCTGTTGTGTGAATGGAGTTAATTTGTGGATTGTTATTTTTGAAGTTTGTTTATTAATTTTGATCTACTTTCAGGCGCTGGGGTCCCACAGGTGAAGGATCTCTTGTGGTTGTGTGTGTGTGTGTGTGTGTGTGTGTGTGCTTTCGGCTAACTAGCTTAGTGATCACTTCTCCTGTGGTGTACCTCAGCCCTGTAAGTCTGTGTAGTTATTGTGTTTTTTTGTAAGCTGTGTAAGTATTAGTGAAGTGTGTTGTGTATGTGTTTGTGATTTTTGTTCTTTTGAAATTTTGTCAGCCATATACCTCTTTTTCCAGCCTTCAGACGCTGTCTTGTACAATGGTTGCATTTAATTTATCTCCTTGCTCTAAATCAAACTTTATATTAATAAAGATTTTGTATTTTTGATACCCACGTTTCTGCCTACCTTTTTAACCCTCTGGGGACCAAAAACGCGCCCGCGCGTTTTGCTCGTTTTTTTTTTTAGCAATGAAAAATAAACACAAAATGCTCTGTTAATTTTGATCTTTCATTTTCGTGTAATACATCAATCGATCCTGTTCAGTTTCTATTTTTTTTCTGTATACTCACAATAAAAATAAAGTGTTTTGCTTTTTGACAAATAAAGAAAAACTAACATGATGCTATTTCTGCCTTCTCTCTGTCAGTAAACTCCCATTTGAAACGCGTTCGAAAATGATCTATAACTCCGCGAAAATTCAGTCAAACAGGCAAACAGACCCACGGGCATAAAGCTTGAGATCGCAGCTTTTAAATGAAGTAATTTATATAAAAAACAAATATTATCAGCTTCTGTAATCTGTATAAAAAGAGAGCGACTCCAGTCGAGCTCATTACGAGCCATTCAAAAGTAATTTGACCACGCCCCGGAGAGCGCGTGCTATTCAAACGCAAATTCTGAGAACCATTTCAGTCTGTGAAATGCTCCCACATCAGCTGTAAACAAAGAGGCATAATATAGCCTAAGTTACCTTATGGAGAAAAGTTTCCGTGCTGATATGAGGAGCAATATGAGGAGCAGATCCCGCTGAGGAGTGAGGTAGGCTAAGTTATCCTTTCTCAAGTGTTAATGTGGAATAACGTTATGGAATAACGTTAGGCCTATGTAAACAAAAAGATGAATCGCGTTTCTATAATATGAATCGCGTTTCTGTGAGATGAATGAAGGGTACATATTTGTAAAGACTGTTTAGCCTAAATATGAATCGCGTTTCTGTGAGATGAATGAAGGGTACATATTTGTAAAGACTGTTTAGCCTAAATATGAATCGCGCGTCTGTGTGTGAAAGAATAAACTGCTTTGCTATAGCCTACTGAGATGAGTAAAAATCGACTGAAATATGTTGAAATAAAATGTATTTGTATAAGCAACGTATTAAACTGCAAATTAACATTTATAGGCTATGCCCTAATATTTCATAAAAACAACGTTACAGTCAGGCGAAGTATGAAAGACAATATTTTGTTGACTAGATTTGGGTACAGTTTTTACTGTAGAATATACTGTCACATCAAATAAGCTTTTCTGCTCATATATATAAAATACTATTTTGTCAAAAATAAAGTCATAGACTAAGATGTTCCAATGTTGGCTATATTCAAACTAATGAATACATATGATAAAATGTAGGCCTATAATCTTTTTTTTTTTTTACAAAGAAAGAGTACTTTTTTGCAGAAATATTGCTGAAATTGTAATTATTGTTGTAATTGTAACCTTTTTAATAAAATAGCAAAACATATTTACAAGATAGATGTAAGCAAAATCTTAAATGGTCAATATAAGTCTTCTTCAAAATATATATTTTGTCCCTGCATTGTGGCTCAGTCAGTGTCACACCTGAATGAATGGCTAATTATGCAGAGTCATTATGCAGAGTGGGTGGGACTAAGGTGTAAACTACTCCTCCCCCTCGCATATTGGCTTTCCAAGCAAAACCTGTTTTACACCATTTAAATCAATGTATTTTTTTTTGTGAACGATAAAGCAAGACTATTTTCACATCATTTTGAAGCTAGAACTCGAAGAGAAAACATCCATTGGTCAAAAGTCTTGTGGGCACATATTTTGTATGAGTTTTGTGGTCTTATTTCAGCAACTTTCATTTTTATTTTTTTAAATAACCACGCATAAACATTATTCTCTTAAAAATACAAACATCTACATACATGTTGCTCGCATATTATGGTAGGCCTGTTTGTGCTATATAGAGTGAATTTACACCTTTGCCATTAACATGTTTATAAATAACTGAAAAAAGCACAAATGTCAGAGCATGTCAGAACATCTCAAGGGCCCCAAAAACAGCTTGGTCCCCATTAAGAGAGTCGAACCTGGGTGACCTAATAACAATTTAAGTGTCATTCATATTTCCCTGGGTGAAATTCCCAGGGTGGCGTAGTCGAAATTCTTTGTGTCTAATACCTGTACCACTCCGTCACACTTTGGATGAAGGGATGGCTGAACCACGTAGACAGAGAGGACGGATGCGCCGGTCTATGTGGGTTCATGAGATCTTGAGAGCGAGAAAACATCTCGGAGAGTACCATCGTCTGGTCCAAGAACTAAAGTTGGACGGCAGCCGGTTCAAGGAGTATTTTCGGATGAGCAGGACACAGTTTGAGATGTTGTTCCAGAAAATTGGACCTTCTATTTCGAAGAGACACAAAATACCGGGAGGCCATCAGCTCGGAAGAACGTCTTTGCATTTGTCTGAGGTAAGTGCATATAAGGCTATTCCGAAATTATTTCAAGTGATATTTTGTGTTATTGAGCTGAAAATGAAAAGTCTTTGGTAACCCTTTCTTTTACAGTCCCCTAATTACTAGGTATTTACCTGGTAAATATATGGTAAGTTATAGTTGGTTATTGGTAATTACCACAGGTAACAAGTATGTAAATGCAGAGAAACTACAAACTAATTACTAGGTATTTACCTGGTAAATATATGGTAAGTTTTAGTTGGTTATTGGTAATTACCACAGGTAACAAGTATGTAAATGCAGAGAAACTACTAAGTATTTACCTGGTAAGCATATGGTAAATTATAGTATTTTAGTGTGTAATTACTTAAGGTGATTAGTATGCAATTACAGAGAAACTACCAGGGAAAAAAACACCACTGTTAAATATCAACTCAACAAAGTACTGTGTACTTGTTACCTGTTTAGGTTGGTAATAACTCCGATTTAATTGTGTACTTCCTCAGAATGTAGGCAGACTATTTTTAGAAACACCTGCAGTATTACCCATCAATTCAAGTTAGGTTTGTAGTTATCCTAGGGTTATGTTGGTAACAGTCCATGTTTATTTATTACTATCTTGAAATTAAGACGTAGTTTCCAATAAATTACCTTGTCTTACATAGTTGTTGTTCATTGCTACACCCATTTATAGAGGGTTTGTCAAATCATTTACCTTACACTTACCTGGTAACTACCCCGCAGGAACAGTTTTCCCTAATGTCATGGCACATCTTAAATACTGGGTATGTTCTTGCAGATGTTTTTACAATTTACTCAGTAAGTAAAGTGTAACTGTACTGTAAAATGAAGCCTTGTTTATTTCCATGGTATTACCGGAATTGTACCATATAACTTGATCATTCCCTTTTCCATATAGTCACAATTGTTTACCTCATATGTCCTGCAACGTTACTAAGGAAAACATGACAATTTACTCAGTAAGTAAAGTGAAACTGTACTGTAAAATGAAGCCTTGTTTATTTCCATGGTATTATCGGAATTGTACCATGTAACTTGATCATTCCCTTTTCCATATAGTCACAATTTTTTACCTCATTTGTCCTGCAACGTTACCAAGGAAAACATGACAATTTACTCAGTAAGTAAAGTGAAACTGTACTGTAAAAGGAAGCCTTGTTTATTTCCATGGTATTACCAGACTCTTACCACAACTATCCTTTGCTACTGCTTAAACATTTTTGAAATCACAAACTTTTACCGTGTGTTCTGCAACTTAACTAAAACATTCCAGCCTGGTCTCATTGTTAATACGTAGTATTAACACGTAATTTTCAAAGATAGAAAACTACATAGGCTACAGTTATGAAGAAAAACAACATACGTGTAATCACAATAATTTATTTATTGTGAAAATGTCAAAACCGGTACCAAAAGTCGTTCACATGACGATGTGTTGCAGTCACAGTCCTCTCTTTCAGTATATAATAGTTTTGAATGAGGTACAGAGCAGAATTTAAGTTATTAATCCATGAAAATGTTAATCCGGCTTCGCTCTGTGTGAAGGCGCGCGCGCTTCTCCATTTCAAATATAGTTTACCGACTGAAATACGGCATGTCGCAATCTGTGACGAACATAGACCAACAGGCGAGAGCCAATGAGCGTTTGATATCACTGCTGTAAAACATGTCGTAACGCTTCTTGAGGGCGCAATTTTTGAATTTGAATTCATCATCATGAGCGCGGGTCCGCGGCGGGATTTGACAGTTACAGACTGCGCTGTTGTTAAAGCCTGTGGAATGGAGATGAAGATCACTCACTGGATAAAGGGCTGGATTTGGATCTCTTTCTTGCAAACGTATGGATTCTAAAGATTTGGATTATATCAAGTAGGCTATAATAAAATTGATGTCTTTTGTGAATTTATGTTGGGTTTTGGTGTATTATTATTGGAGAAAACGCATTTTGTGTCTCACTGTAAATAAACTAAATATTAAAATGGTTAAACGATTAAATAAGGTAACGTTACTTTTAAGGTTTTAAAGTGTTTTCTTGTTTAACTGCATGCTAATCCTCCGAAACGAGTTTGCAGCAGAAGGCACGAACAGAGCGAAATGTTATTAGTCTATTTCTTGAGTAAACTGCATAAATGCGACTGAAAACGTAATTGATAAGACATTTGAATGCAATAGAGTCAAAACATTAATGCCACGATTTTAATATGCATAAATAAGAATGCGTACAAATATGTACGTCGGTATAGAGTTGTTCATACGTAAATAATTTATGTTTTTGTGCTGTTATGCAAACATTTTACGTTTTAGTGCTGTAAATACTATACGTTTCTGTGTGTGTAAAACGTAAGTAAATGTACGTATGGTAGAATTACACTTTACGTAAAAATACACACGTATTCTCATGAGATCACGTTGAACATTCTCAGTAAGTAAAGTGAAACTGGAACGTTACTGTAAAAGGAAACCTTTTTTTTTCCATGGAATTACTGGGATCTTACCCTATAATCTGTAATAGCTACAGTTACGTAGCTATAACAGATTATAGGGTAAGATCCCAGTAATTCCATGGAAATAAAAAGGCTTCCTTTTACAGTACAGTTTCACTTTACTTACTGAGTAAATTGTCATGGTTTCCTTGGTAACGTTGCAGGACATACTAGTAAAAAATTGTGACTATATGGAAAAGGGGAATGATCAGGTTATATGGTACAATTCTGGTAATACCATGGAAATAAACAAGGCTTCATTTTACAGTACAGTTACACTTTACTTACCAAGTAAATTGTCATGTTTTCCTTGGTAACGTTGCAGGACATACTAGGAAAACAAATAAATAAAAATGTGACTATGGAAAAGGGAATGATATGGTACAATTCCGGTAATACCATGGAAATAAACAAGGCTTCATTTTACAGTACAGTTGCACTTTACTTACTGAGTAAATTGTCATGTTTTCCTTGGTAACGTTGCAGGACATACAAAAAAAAAAAAAAAGTGACTATGGAAAAGGGAATGATATGGTACAATTCCGGTAATACCATGGAAATAAACAAGGCTTCATTTTACAGTACAGTTTCACTTTACTTACTGAGTAAATTGTCATGTTTTCCTTGGTAACGTTGCAGGACATATGAGGTAAAAAAAATTGTGACTATATGGAAAAGGGGAATGATCAGGTTCTCTTACGAGAGGTCTCTCGTACTGCGTAAGATATCTTACGCTAGGGGAAAATCCTTTTCCGCGAGATATTGAAGCCAAAAATTATCCTTAATTTTGTAATAATGCAAAACGCGTTGCAGCAGCAATGCAGACATAGGCGAGACAGCTCGCGCGCCTATTGGCTGCTCTGCGGCAACTGCAGCAGCCTATCGAGCGAGGCCTGGCGTGACGTCAGACCCAATCAGGGCACTTCGCGCCCGCTGCGTCACGTCCCGCCGAAATGGGCGTGGTCTAGGCCTATAAATATCGCTCGCAGGCAGCTATTATCTGATTTTTCATCCTTCAAGCGAAGCACACGCATCGCTGGAGCTGGATTAGAAGCCGCGCCGTCGAGAGAGAGCACCTTCAGCGGGACGAGTCACTGAAGTCGCTGGCCGCGCCGCCTTCCTGCCTTCCTGCTGCGCTTTCCGGCGCTTATATCCTTCTCTTTTAATTACACTGTATTTCTGTGTGTGTGTGTCGCCGCCGCGACACACATTTCTAAAAGAGCTAGCGTCTTTTTAAAGATGCCTTCCTGCGGCTCGTGCAGAGCCATACTCAGCGACGGGGACCGCCACGTGATCTGCGTTTCCTGCCTGGGTGAGGAACATGCAGCTCTCGCGCTCGCTGACGGCGGATGCCCTCACTGCGAGCTGATGGCAATGGCGACTCTGAGGACTCGCCTAGCCGTCTTCACCGAGACTGCTCCCCCGCCCGCCGCGGCGTCGCGCCGTAAAAAGCGCCGTGCCCAGCGGGCCCCGGAACCCTCCCTCAGCCGCCAAAGCTCGCCGGTTCGCCCGCTTGCTTCCCCGGCTTCTTCTGTTTCGCTTCCTGACGGACAGCGGCCGCCGTCTGCCGCCGCTTCCGTTGATATCGCGGATGAGGAAGCCCTGCTGGGAGAGGATGATTCCTGCTCTATCCTGGCGTCAGGCAGTGAGGATTGGGCGGGCTCTGAGGACCCCGCACCCCCTGCCCGCATATCGTCAGGCAAGAGAGCTTCCATTGAGACGGAACTCATGCGAGTACTCGCACAGGCCGCGGCGAGCCTCGGCCTCGAGTGGTCTTCGCCTGAGCAGCCCGCTCACAACCGGCTGGATGGATTTTTCCTGCCTGGGGAGCGCGCTTCGCCTGTGTCCAGACCGGCGCCCTTTCTTCCTGAGTTACACGAAGAAGTCGCCAAGTCCTGGAGCGCCCCCTATTCTGCTAGAGTGCGTCCTGCTGTTTCTTTGGCATTCTCCGCCGTTGACGATGCCAAGAACAAAGGATACCTCTCGCTGCCGCCGGTTGAAGAGGCGATAGCGGCCCACTTATGCCCGCCCTCCGCTGGACGGCGCGCTAAGCCGGCCCTACCCTCTAAAGCTTGCCGCACGACGTCAAGCTTGCTCCACCGCGCTTTCTCCGCCGCCGGGCAAGCTGCGTCAGCGTTGCACACCATGGCAACACTCCAGATCTTCCAGGCCGATCTCCTCCGTAAGCTGGACGAGGAAGGACCTGACGCGATCTGCGTGCCGGACTTAAGGAGTGCCACGGACCTCGCTCTTCGTGCTACTAAGTCCGCAGCACAAGCCATTGGACGGACTATGGCTTCTCTCACCGTGTCTGAGAGACATCTCTGGCTGACGCTCTCGGAAATGGCCGAGTCTGAACGCACCGCGTTCCTCGACGCCCCGCTTTCCGCTACAGGCCTCTTTGGATCCTCCGTCAAGGATTTCGCGGAGAGATTCGCAGAGGTACAGAAAGCGTCTCAGGCTATGAAGCACTTCCTCCCGAAGCGCTCCAGCTCTGCAGCAGGCCGTGCGAAACCGTCTGCTCAGAGCTCACAGCCACAGCCACCGTCCACTGCCTCCACTTCACAGCGCCGCCAGGCCAGAAGCGCGAGACCGCGCTCCCGCTCATCCGGTCGCCGCCCCGCAGGACGCGGCTCGCGACCTAGGATCACGGTGAAGCCCGAGGCCCGAAGTCGTCCTAGCACAGCTAGGAAAACGACGGTGTTCCAGTCCCGCTGCGGCCGGACTCACACCAAAGCTATTCGCTCGTCCAGTTCCAGAAAATGTGACTGTTCCAGTGTTTTCTGCAGCCAACAAGTCGGTTCTGTCACCCGCTTGCCTGCACACAAATGCCGTTTTCACGGCTACCCAGATAAATCCCCAAAAGAGTGTATTTTCTGGTGTCCCGGCCACGGCCGATGGTGTTTCGTGTGTAGTAAGAATGCCCACTGCCCAGTGCCCATCCCTACACATAAGCACAGCCTGTCACACAGGGCTCGCGCACATAAAACCGACTCAGATCGGTTGCGCTTCAAACATGGTGAACGTGCCCACTACCCAGTGCCCACTAACACCACGTTATGCATGTCTCACGGTTTCTGTAAAAACGAAACCAACGTGCACTCGCTTCACGCAAGCGAACGATGCTTTCGGTGTGATAAATGTGCCCGCTGTCCCGCGCCCACATCCACACATAGACATGACAGTTCCCACGGGAACCGCCCAGCCCTCCCCCTCGCGGTTAACCACCGCAGAGGAGTCGAGCGCAGGCAATCTGCCCGCTGTCATCAGCGCGCCCCATGCCTCAAATGTCACGAGCGACACGCTTGTGTTACAGCACACCGAAGCTTCTCCATCGCTGAGCGAGCGGAGCGCGCTTCGTATTCGACCCCTAGCTATCCATGCAGACGCATGGGCAAAGCTACCCGGGGTCTCGAAGTGGGTGCTGAACATTATAGAAAGAGGCTATTCGCTGCAGTTTCGCCGACGCCCTCGCCGCTATGTGGCGCGCGTCGAGACCACGGTAAAAACAGAAGTAGCACATCTACTTCGAGCCGAAGTGACGAAACTATTGAGCAAAGGGGCCATAGAACCTCTCTCTCAAGATCAGAGCGAGGGAGGGCTATACAGCAGATACTTCCTGGTACCGAAAAAAGACGGGGGTCTCAGACCCATACTAGATCTAAGGCAACTGAACAAAGTGCTTGTGAAGCGACAGTTCAGGATGCTCACGACCAGGCAAATCCTTGTGCAGATTCGCCAAGGAGATTGGTTTGTGTCAATAGATCTGAAAGACGCGTATTTTCAAATACAGATAGCGTCACGTCACAGGCGATATTTGAGATTCGCCTTCGAGGGCCAGGCATATCAGTACACAGTCCTGCCGTTCGGTTTGTCCCTAGCACCCCGTACATTTACGAAGTGCATGGATGCGGCGCTCGCACCCCTCAGAATGAGAGGCATGCGAGTGCTGAACTATTTGGACGATTGGCTGATTCTAGCGCAATCTCGCGCAGTGCTCATAGAACACACGACCATTTTACTCGATCACCTCGAGGATTTGGGTCTGAGTGTCAATTGGGCAAAGAGCTCCCTGTCACCCAGTCAGAAAATATCTTTCCTGGGCACAGAACTGGAATCACTATCCATGATAGCGCGACTATCACAACAGCGCGCGGTAGACATTCGACGCACAGCGAACTCTTTTCGCTGCGGCGCGTTTGTCCCGCTCAAGAAATTTCAGAAGATGCTAGGTCTCATGGCCTCAGCATCGTCAGTGCTCCAGCTGGGTCTGCTCCGCATGCGCCCGCTGCAGTTTTGGCTGAAAGCGCGAGTCCCACGCGAAGCGTGGGCACCCGGTTTGCTTCGCCTCAGGGTCAATCAGAAATGCCTTACAGCTCTGAAACCCTGGAAAGCGAACGACTGGTACCAATCAGGTGTAAGCCTGGGGACTTCCTCGAGGGTGAAAGTGGTGTCCACGGACTCGTCCACCTCGGGATGGGGAGCGCTGCTCGAGGGCAGACCGTTCTTCGGCCAGTGGTCAGAACGGGAGAAGCTCCTGCACATAAACTGCCTCGAAATGCTGGCAGTAGACAACGCGCTGACGCGTTTTTGTCCCCAAATAAAAGGTCACCACGTCTTGGTCCGTTCGGACAACATGTCTGTGGTGTCCTACATAAATCGCCAGGGCGGCATCAGATCCGAGAAACTGTACAGGCTGGCAGAACGCCTCCTGGTATGGGCTCAGTGCAACCTGCGCTCGCTCAGAGCAGCGCACGTGCCAGGGATCTTGAATTTAGGACCGGACAGACTGTCCAGGAACAATGTTCCGGCAGGCGAATGGTCTCTACACCCACAGACAGTCCAACTGCTGTGGAAGAAATTCGGCAGAGCGGAAGTGGACCTGTTTGCGTCTCAAGAAAACGCTCACTGTCAAGAATTTTTCTCCAAGAGCAGGAGCGCGCTGGCCCATGTGTGGCCCCGCCGCCCGCTCTATGCTTTTCCCCCCGTCTCTCTCCTGCCTCAGGTGATAGAACGGATCAGGGAAGAAGGATGCTCAGTACTGCTGGTAGCACCGTTCTGGAAAAACCAACCTTGGTTTCCAGCCGTGATGCAGTTAGCAAGTACTGCCCCGTGGCCAGTACCAGTGAGGAGAGATCTCCTCTCACAGGCCCGCGGCTCGATCTGGCATCCTCACCCGGAACTATGGTCCCTTCATGTCTGGGCCATCAACGGGTACATGTTGGACTCCCTAAAGGAGTATTAAACACGATCACGCAGGCTAGAGCTCCGTCTACAAGACGACTCTATTCTTCGAAATGGTCAGTGTTTTCGGGCTGGTGCACAGCCCGTGGTGTGTCACCCACAAACTGTGATGTGACGGAGGTGCTTTCCTTCCTACAAGAGCTGTTGGATGGGGGCAGGGCCCCCTCCACGCTCAAAGTTTATGTGGCGGCTATAGCAGCGTTCTCAGAAACAACGCTTGGTCAGTCAATAGGAAGGAACGATTTAGTCATCCGCTTCCTTAGAGGAGCTAAGAGACTGAATCCTCCCAGACCTCCCTCAGTCCCCGTATGGGACCTTTCTACGGTTCTGGAAGCCATGAAAGGTGCGCCATTTGAGCCTTTACAGTCAATCGATTTGAAACACCTGTCTTTCAAAACGGTGTTTTTGCTGGCTCTCGCTTCAGTGAAGCGCATAGGGGATCTGCACGCGCTCTCTGTGAGCGCGGCGTGCATGGAGTTTGGGCCCAATGACTCAAAAGTTATACTCAAACCTAAGCACGGTTATGTTCCAAAATCCCTCAACACACCGTTTAGGGCGCAGATTATCTCTCTGTCAGCCCTGCCGGTCCCTGATGAGGAAAGAGACGCGAGCCTCCTCTGCCCAGTCAGGGCATTACGAGCTTATGTGTCTCGCTCGTCTGTTTTCAGACAGACGGAACAGCTCTTTGTTTCGTTTAGCGGACGTTCTAAGGGACTAGCCGCGTCGAAACAGAGCCTATCCAGATGGATAGTTGATGCTATAGCGCTGGCATACGCCTCCAAGGGCATGCAGTGCCCTTTGGGTGTCAGAGCGCACTCCACGAGAGGCATGGCCTCTTCGTGGGCCTGGTCAAGTGGGATTGCCTTGCAAGATATTTGTATGGCGGCAGGCTGGGCCTCCCCGTCTACATTTATAAGGTTTTATAACCTAGAGGTTCCCGCCCTGCAGGCCAGGCTGCTGTCGGTCTAAACTACCAGTATTATCTGACCTGATGCGTTCAGCTCAGAATGCTGCGTTTGCTGAGCACAGCTCAGCGTTCGACAGTATAAAGCTGGGCAAACTGTGTAAGACCCACATTTTTCCCCATCAGTTCAGGCCGTACCCCGCCCTGTCTGTATGATGAAATTCATGTCCCATCGACGCTACTTTATGTGGAAAAGTGAGGCTGCACCCCTCCTTCTTCCCGGACTCCCTGTGAGTTCACTGAGTGATTGTGCACTATATGTACCCCGGGCTTTCGCCCTTGGGTCTTTGGTGTCAGATCTCAGCATGCACGGCGTTTTACATTGGGTCCCCTAGCGTAAGATATCTTACGCAGTACGAGAGACCTCTCGTAAGAGAACGTACTCGGTTACTAACGTAACCTCGGTTCTCTCTAGAAGAGGGAACGAGTACTGCGTATCTTGCCGTGCATGCACACGCTCTGGTTGCTTCGATGATGAAAAACCAGATAATAGCTGCCTGCGAGCGATATTTATAGGCCTAGACCACGCCCATTTCGGCGGGACGTGACGCAGCGGGCGCGAAGTGCCCTGATTGGGTCTGACGTCACGCCAGGCCTCGCTCGATAGGCTGCTGCAGTTGCCGCAGAGCAGCCAATAGGCGCGCGAGCTGTCTCGCCTATGTCTGCATTGCTGCTGCAACGCGTTTTGCATTATTACAAAATTAAGGATAATTTTTGGCTTCAATATCTCGCGGAAAAGGATTTTCCCCTAGCGTAAGATATCTTACGCAGTACTCGTTCCCTCTTCTAGAGAGAACCGAGGTTACGTTAGTAACCGAGTACGTTATATGGTACAATTCCGGTAATACCATGGAAATAAACAAGGCTTCATTTTACAGTACAGTTACACTTTACTTACCAAGTAAATTGTCATGTTTTCCTTGGTAACGTTGCAGGACATACTAGGAAAACAAATAAATAAAAATGTGACTATGGAAAAGGGAATGATATGGTACAATTCCGGTAATATCATGGAAATAAACAAGGCTTCATTTTACAGTACAGTTTCACTTTACTTACTGAGTAAATTGTCATGTTTTCCTTGGTAACGTTGCAGGACATATGAGGTAAAAAATTGTGACTATATGGAAAAGGGAATGATCAAGTTATATGGTACAATTCCGGTAATACCATGGAAATAAACAAGGCTTCATTTTACAGTACAGTTGCACTTTACTTACTGAGTAAATTGTAAAAACATTTGCAAGAACATACCCAGTATTTAAGATGTGCCATGACATTAGGGAAAACTGTTCCTGCGGGGTAGTTACCAGGTAAGTGTAAGGTAAATTATTTGATAAACCCTCTATAAATGGGTGTAGCAATGAACAACAACTATGTAAGACAAGGTAATTTATTGGAAACTACCGTCTTAATTTCAAGATAGCAATAAATAAACATGGACTGTTACCAACATAACCCTAGGATAACTACAAACCTAACTTGAATTGATGGGTAATACTGCAGGTGTTTCTAAAAATAGTCTGCCTACATTCTGAGGAAGTACACAATTAAATCGGAGTTATTACCAACCTAAACAGGTAACAAGTACACAGTACTTTGTTGAGTTGATATTTAACAGTGGTGTTTTTTTCCCTGGTAGTTTCTCTGTAATTGCATACTAATCACCTTAAGTAATTACACACTAAAATACTATAATTTACCATATGCTTACCAGGTAAATACTTAGTAGTTAGTTTGTAGTTTCTCTGCATTTACATACTTGTTACCTGTGGTAATTACCAATAACCAACTATAACTTACCATATATTTACCAGGTAAATACCTAGTAATTAGTTTGTAGTTTCTCTGCATTTACATACTTGTTACCTGTGGTAATTACCAATAACCAACTATAACTTACCATATATTTACCAGGTAAATACCTAAAAATTAGGGGACTGTAAAAGAAAGGGTTACCAAGTCTTTTGTAAGTGAATGCAGTGAAGTAAAAAAAATGCAGTGTTTGTCTCTTTGCTATAGTGGATTAGGAGTAAAATAGCAGAAAAAAACTCAAATAAAGTACCGTTAATGTTACAAGTGACTCAAAATTGTAGGTTACATGTAGACATGTATTTATTTAACGTTAGTTTCGTACATTCATCACTGCATATAAGGTACAACATATCTTATTTTACCTCTTTCCGGTATTTATGATTCAGTGATAGCTACTGAAGATATTTTACACATCCAAACACATCTATAATTGAATATACTTTTATATAAATAAATAGGGTTTATATATCTAAATAGGGTAGAAGTCTTATTGAATTTATAACTAATGATAGTATGATTTAAATTGATGTTTTATTTAATGTATAACTAATTGCCCTTTGCAACTTTTTTCTGTATTTATTTCAGATATCTGTCAACAGGAGACTCATTCCGATCTATCGCTTTTAGTTACAGGGTGGGTTACTGCACAGTGGCAAGGGTGGTAAAAGAAGTGTGTGAGGCAATATGGTCACTCTTGGTCCAGGAATACATGCCCTTCCCTGAACAACATCACTGGAAGAGGATTGCTGAAGACTTCCATAGGCTGTGGAACTTCCCCAACTGTCTGGGAGCAATCGATGGGAAGCATGTTACAATACAGGCCCCATCTTCAACAGGGTCCATGTATTTCAATTATAAAGGGAGCTTCTCCATAGTCCTTCTAGCAGTGGTTGATGCCCGGTACCTTTTCCGGATGGTGGATGTGGGGACATACGGGAAAAGCAGTGATGGCGGGACCATCTGTGCCTCCGAATTTGGCAAGGCTCTCCAACAGGGAACGCTCAACCTACCAGAGGATGCACCATTACCAGGATCAGAAGACCCCCAGCCTGTGCCACATGTGTTTGTGGGTGACGAGGCTTTTCCTCTGAAGAGGCACCTTCTCCGACCCTACCCAGGAAAACACCTCGACAGAGAGAAGCGTGTGTTTAATTACCGTCTTTCCCGTGCAAGACGGATGGTGGAGTGCACATTTGGGATACTTGCTGCCCAATGGAGACTCTACCACAGAGTGCTTGGTGGCTCACCAAAAGTGGCAGATGCGGTGGTGAAGGCCACTTGCATCCTTCACAATTTCCTACGGTATGAGGATGCTGATGAAGAGGAAGTAAGTTGTGCCCCCTTGCCATCAGAGCCACAGTTTGCCATGCAGCCCATCCAGCGAGCAGGCAGCAACAATGCCTCTAGGGAAGCTCTGGAAATAAGGCAAAGGTACACCACCTACTTCTCCTCTCCAGCAGGTGAAGTTGCATGGCAGCATTCTGTCATCTAATGCCTCATAATTACTCCCACCACCATCAGGACCACTGCCATCAGTACCATCCAGGACCAGCACCAATTAAAAATAAAAAAAGGCTCTTTTAAGAGCCACTCATAACCTCAGAAAATGAGCATATTTCCTTTCACTAACAAGCTGCACATAACGAATAAAATAAATTAGAAGTCTAAATCAAAAGAGGAAAATAAATGACTGGAAAAGATGAATGCTTTTAATAATTATTTTAATGATAAATTTTCATGTACAGATTGATAAATACATTAAACTGCCTTATAAAAAATTGTTTGTTTTACATATGAAGTAATTTGGTGTGTCTATTTCAAATGTTATTTTTGTGTGTGTCTGTATGTTCGTTGATGTGTGCATGATAGTGTTTTATTGATTGTTAAATTCTGCGTCATGTAATATTTGTTGGAATTTGAGTTTAACCTCAGAACGACTGCGTGGGGGAAGTCATCTCAAGGCACCAACTAAACTTAAAAGAAAGTGCTCTTCCTCGTCTGGCTTGTTACTGATGGCGTTCAGCACACAGCGCTGGTACTCAGTAATATCTTGCTCAGCCCTTCTCTTTGGAGCAAGAATACGGCGAGACATTTCAGGTGTGCAGAGTGGTGGCACATTTGGGGAGTCAGGAGATCCGGACTGTGTGGTATTGGACTGGGTATGGGTCAGGTTCCCTTTCGAAAGCTACAATCGATGCTGCGCTGCTCAGCGCATTGGGAACGTCTTTAGTCGTGACCAGCTGTGAATATTGTGTGTAACACGTCGATAGAATTGACCCGGAGGTAATATAGCCTCGGTCGATGACGTCATCGGCGCGCACCCGCAACACGAGGCTATAAATAGATGAGCCACAGGTGCATCGTCAGGTCTTTTGTCTTCAGACCATTCTGTGCATGTGTGAACGCAAACACTCTCTATCGCTCATCTGTTCTCAGATCTTTGCTAGGAGTTTTTGTCAGGCAGTGTGCAGAAAATTCTCATTCTCAAATCTTTTTCTCTGTACGTTACAAACAAAGAGTTTAAAAAGCAAAAAAAGAAGAGAAATGAGCCAACAAATCAGTAAGCGTTGTGTTCCTCCATGCTCCCGTCCCATGTCTGAGCTGGATACACACGATTACTGTTTTGTTTGTTTGGGGGAAGAGCACGCGGTTCTGGCTTTAGAGAAGGGCGAGTGCGAGCATTGTGAGCAGCTCACAGATAAGATGCTTCGCACTCGTCTGAACTATTTCCAGTCCGCACCCACATTACCATCGTGGGGCTCTCGTATGGATCTGCATGACGAGCAAGAGACGGGTCCGTCCCTTTCGCTTACTGCGTCACCAGATCCACGCATCCCTTCTCGTGATCTCGAAGCGCGCTCCGGTGCTTCTTCGGTTCACGAGGGGGATGATATATCTCTTGGGTCTTCGGACCACGAGCAGCCCGCCTCTGAGCATTCCTCCCGCGATAAAAGATCTGTCGAGGAATTGCTCGAGGTGGTTACTCGCGCGGTGGACAGGTTACAGCTTGACTGGCCACGCGAACAAGAGACCCCCAAACGTAGTAAGCTAGAGGATAGGTTTCTGTCCGATGGCAGGGGGGAGAGACCACAACATCAGTCTCTTCCATTTTTCGAGGACCTCCATGATGAGCTGTCTAAGTCATGGAGTAAACCATATACTTCTCGCGTCTTTGTGCCTTCGACGTCGACTTTTTCGACTATCGTGGGTGCGAAGTCGCGGGGGTATACGGAGATGCCTCGGGTTGAAGAGACGCTCGCGAGCTATCTCTCGCCCGAAGCCGCATCTTCGATAAAGAAACCTACCCTCCCCACTAAACCATGTAGAGTAACATCATCACTAGTGGGTAAAGCTTACCAAGCAGCAGGTCAGGCTGGTGCTGCACTGCACACTATGGCAGTGTTACAGGCGTACCAGGCTGACCTGTTGAAGGACTTGAGTGTGGGCAGTACCATCGACGAGGAAGCGTTCTCTGAGCTTCGTCGAGCCACAGATCTGTCTCTCCGTGCGACCAAGCAAACGGCCCGCGCCATCGGCCGTTCAATGTCTGCTTTGGTCAGCACGGAGAGGCACCTGTGGCTGAATTTGACGGGTATCAAAGAAAAAGATCGTCTGTTTCTGTTAGATTCCCCTGTTTCTCCCTCTGGGTTATTTGGCGATTCAGTTAACACCGTAGTTACCAGATTTAAAGAGGTGAAGAAACATGAAGAAGCTTTCGTTCAGTTCCTTCCTCGCCGCACTCAAGGGGAGGGGCCGTCGGCCACCCAGCCCCGCCCCGGTTCTTCAAAAGTCAGGGAGGTGAAAAAGCAGAGTGTGGCGGAGCGTGCTCCCCCTCGTAAAGACTGGGGACAGGCTCGCCGCGCTCAGCAACCTCCCAAGCCAGACCTCAGGACTATCATTAACAGAAAGCGAAAGTCCTGATGGTCTGGCACCCAATCTGGTGGGGGTAGCCCCCCACGGGATGGGGCGCTTTCCAGATCTTTTCGCCCCTTCCCGTTACCCTCACAAAACCTCTCCATCCCCGCCACCTCTCGTGCTTCTGGGGGCAGCGGTTTCCAGCGAAATGTTAGATGTTCCGTTGTTTCCTGCTGTCACTCAGGACACGGAACATCTAACATCCCCTCAAAAGGAAGTATTAAAATTGATACCACTCTCAGAAAGTCTGGCAGCGTGGAAACTTCTGCCAGGCATTTCTGCGTGGGTATTAAGCACAGTACAGATAGGATACAGAATCCAATTTATTCGTCGTCCTCCGCGTTTCAACGGCGTGGTTTTCACTTCCGTGAAACCGGAGCTGATGCACGTACTGTCACAAGAGCTGCAAACTCTTCTGAGCAAAGAGGCCATAGAACATGTTCCTCTTCCAGAGAGGGAGTCGGGCTATTACAGCAGATACTTCCTGGTTCCCAAAAAGGATGGGGGGGTGCGTCCAATCTTAGATCTTCGAGGCTTAAACCGTACAGTCAAAGCGCTCAAGTTCAAGATGTTAACCGTCAAGACGGTCAACATCAACATCACGATGCAAATTCAACATCACGATTGGTTCGTCACGATCGATCTGAAGGACGCATATTTTCACATAGAAATCTTGCCACAACACAGGAAATTCCTGAGGTTCGCTTTCGGGGGCGAAGCGTACCAATTTCGGGTTCTTCCATTCGGCCTAGCCTTGTCACCCCGCACATACACAAAATGCATGGATGCAGCACTGGCTCCATTACGACTCCAGGGCATTCGCATTTTGAATTACATCGACGATTGGTTAATTCTAGCACAATCGCGAGAGATGGCGCTCCAACACAGAGACATCGTGTTAGCTCATCTAGTTTCTCTAGGGTTGAGACTCAACACCAAGAAAAGTGTTCTTTCTCCTGCCCAGAGAACGACTTATCTCGGGATCGTTTGGGATTCGATCACGATGCGGGCACAACTGTCATCCCGCTCGAATCGAGACCATTCGGCAGACCATGAGCAAAGTCAGGCTAGGCCAAGAACGCACTGTTCTTCAGTATCAAAAGATTTTAGGTTTCATGGCGTCAGCATCCACGGTGATTCCTCTGGGGCTGTTGCACATGAGACCATTTCAGTTGTGGCTAAAAGCCAAAGGATTTCATCCAAGAGCCAATCCTCAAAGGCAAATAAAAGTGACGCGCCGCGGGCTTCGTACACTATCTCTGTGGCTCAGACCCCGGTTCCTCGCCTTGGGTCCCACTCTAGGTTCCCACTCTGGCTCTGAAATATTTTCTCCATCAATTGAGGGGCTGTCATGTCCTAGTGCGGGTGGACAACACAGCAGCAGTCTCTTATATAAATCACCAGGGAGGTCTGCGCTCACGCAATCTGAACAGAATAGTGAGGCAGATTTTTCTCTGGGCCCAGGACAAGTTCCTGTCACTCAGGGCAGTATACATTCCAGGGCATTTGAATGTGGGAGCAGATTAACTGTCCAGACAGACACTACCGACGGGGGAATGGAAACTCCACCCGGAAGTAGTGAAACAGATTTGGACCAAATTTTACAAAGCGGAGGTGGACCTCTTCGCCTCACAACAGACAGCGCAATGTCCCCTCTACTTCTCTCTGAGTCACCCAGCCCCCCTGGGTCTGGATGCGATGGCGCACACATGGCCCAAAATGCGCCTGTATGCGTTTCCTCCAGTTTCTCTGCTCCCGGGAGTTCTAGCCAGAGTTCGCCAACAAGGGTCTTGCCTCTTGCTGATAGCGCCACGTTGGCCGAACAGGGTGTGGTTCTCGGAGATAATATCTCTCCTCGACGGCTCGCCGTGGGCGATTCCGGAGAGGAGGGACCTTCTGTCTCAGGCGGAGGGCACGATATTCCATCCCAGGCCCGACCTGTGGAATCTTCACGTTTGGCCCCTGATGGGAACCAACTGAGGGACTCTGGGCTTTCGCCTGCCGTTATTGAGACCATTCTAAGTGCTAGGGCTTTGTAGCGACAATGGGTAGAAACCAACCACCAACTAATCTTCTTCCAGAAAATTAGTTCAAAATTTCCTACTTCCTGCCGAACAAAGAGGAAGATTTGTTCAGAACACCTCATGATCGTCATCAATCTTGCCATCGGGTCCGGCATCACCGGTCTGACTAATTAAAGGAGCCCCCAGCACTAACTAAATAATGAATGGACAATGCTAGATTTGTGCCGAAACACTGACTGGTCAAGAGATGACGTGAGACCCAAGGTCCCACGAGAGACAAACAGATTTCAGCAGGAAATACCCGTGACCCCAGGGCTGTCTTAAGCCCATAAACGTTACGCACAAAGAGACGTTAACCTATCAAAATCCTTGAAACTCAACCCAGAGCCATGAATCATTCACAGTCTCCAGCTAGTCTACGCTAACCAACGAAAACCCCCAACTAAGAACTTTTATGAGCCCAGCTAAAGGAAGAACTTGTCAATGTGAGATAGCTTGGAAAAGAATGATTGGTTCTGAGATGACACAACTCGAGCCCACAACATTCCAGACCCCCTCCTCCTTAAGGACCTCTGAACGAACAAACCAATTCTCTTCTTTTCAAACCAGAGAACTGAGATTTTACCTAACTATACATAAAATCATTCAAGAAAAATTTTCAACGGACTTATAAATCAAACATCATGCAACTACAATGATTCGATTTTGTGTCTACAATAAATGTGTGTCTAATATGCTTAGATCCCATATAATTCATGTAATTGTTATAACTGTTAGATGTTTGAATGAAAGTGTGTTGTGTTTCATATCAGTATGATCGTATGCCCGAGATTCAAAAGATGGCTTGAATGATATCTGTGTAATATGTTTTGATCTTCTTTTAATTAGAAATCATGTCTAAACTGTGGCCTCTGTTCTCTCTGTTTAAGAGCTAGAGAACAGACACCCCCCCCAGATAATGCATGATTTACGATGAGACAAACAAAGCCAGTGTCTAATTGGTCCGATCTCTTCAGGAGGGGGGACAAACTTTTAGTTTAAAAACCTTAGACTTAAAACTCTCTCTCTCGGTGCTCTCTCTCGGTTCTCGCTCTGAAGAAGAACTCTCAACAAAGGCAGAACAAAGATGGGCAGAAAAAGATGAAGATCTAAAGCAAGACTAGTAACCATGTAACTGAGGAGCAGACCAACCCAAATTAAGATCAGATGGGTTAGATTCATTTCCAACTACTCTCCATATCTCATTTCATTTCTTTCTTTGTGTTATTTTTCTTTTCCGATTGAAAGTCTCGGTTTTAAGTAAAGTTTTGTGGCAAAGTTTCAGTCAACGATTCACGGCTGCAACGAACACTTTCAACTTCAAAGACTTTTCATTCAGCAGCTCCAGCACACCACGTGACTGGAACGCCACAGACATTTATCCAAGCACGAGGAGGCCAGCCGACGAACGAACAAAGGGAAACCCCCCTTTTACGCAACAAAAGGAATTCCCAAAAGGAAAAGCAAAGACGCAAGTACCTCCAGGCTAAAATCTTAACTGGTGCATTGATACATTTAATAACCTGTCTTAAAACGATAGAAGGGTTAAATTAATGTTTGATGGTTCATTCAGGTTGTGTCTTATTAGTGCATAGAAACTTGGGATTTAATCATCTCATCTCTTAAAACTCTCTCTCTCTCTCTCTCTCTCTTTCTTTCTGCAACTCGTATGAATGTGTATGCGTGTGTTTGTGTTAGATATTAGCTTTATGTGTTAGTAGCCTATATAATCAATAAAGTATTGTTTGTATTTAAAAGAGATTACTCGTGTGTGCTTATCAGATTTATTGTCTTGAACTTCGATTTAAGTTACCTATGCTGTTACCCTTAATTTACTTCGTAATTTATTGTTAGCTGGGGATTAATTCTTTCTTGGCCAGGAAGATAATATATTTCCTAGAGTTAATACTTGTTTATGCTTTCTGTTCATTGGATGAACTGATAAAATGATCATACTATTGATTCTGCTACAGTAAATTATGAAAATATTTAAAAATAATTAAAATATTAATTATTGGTCATATTCCGTTATGAATAATAATTAATAATATTTATACGTGGGCGTATAAACGCTACAGCTTCCTCCACTAGACAAAGTTATGCCACTAAATGGGGTGTTTTTGAAAGATGGTGTGTTGTACACAATGTAGATCCAGTCAACTGCCAGGTTGCTTCAGTTCTGGACTTCATGCAAGAGAAATTATCAACAGGCACATGCCCTGCTACTCTTAAGGTTTATGTGGCCGCTCTTTCGGCTTGCCACGCCTTGGTTGATGGGGCACCGCTAGGGAGACACCCTCTGCTCTCTCGCTTCCTTCGTGGGGCCAGACGACTGAGGCCTCCAGTAAAAACCAAGATCCCTTCATGGGACCTAGCTACAGTTCTCGAGGGTCTGGTTGAAACCCCCTTTGAACCTATAGAATCAGCGTCTGATAAATTTCTGACTCTAAAAAATTTTTTTCTCATGGCAATAACTTCCTTGAAGAGAATTGGGGATATGCAGGCTCTGTCTATCTCTCCATCCTGCTTAGACTTTGCCCCAGGAATGGTGAAAGTGATTTTGCATCCTCATCCTGATTACCTGCCTAAGGTTCCATTTTCGGCTGTACATCCGGTCATTCTAGAAGCCTTCTGTCCTCCACCGTTCACAACGCCGGAGCAGGAGAAATTTCATAGACTGTGTCCAGTCCGTGCTCTTCAGGCTTACATCCACCGCACTAGCCAGTGGCGTAAGTCAGAGCAACTGTTCGTCTGTTATGGTGGTAGTAACAGAGGGGCAGCTGCCACCAAGCAGACCATGTCTCATTGGGTCAGGCCAGGGATGCTATTGCTCTTGCTTATGAGGCGCGAGGTCAAGCTTCGCCTATAGGTCTTAGGGCTCACTCCACCAGGGGGGTCGCCTCTTCTAGTGCTTTGGCAAGGGGTGCCCCCCTACAACAGGTTTGTGATGCGGCAGGTTGGTCCTCTCCGCACACATTCATAAGATTTTATAGTTTGGATGTTCATGCCACTCCGGGCTCTCATGTCCTTGAGTCAACGTCACAAGCTAATGTCTGAGGCCTTCTTGCGTTCTTGTGAGCACACCTGCACAACCGTGGAGGTCCAGACATTTCCAAGCACGGCGGCGTGGGTATTCTCGTTCCCAATGCGCTGAGCAGCGCAGCATCTCGTTCCGCTTTCTCAGGGAACGTTCCCGGTTACTTGACTGTAACCTTGTTCCCTGAGAAAGCGGAACGAGATGCTGCGCTACTTTGCCGTGCTGAAGATGTCCCAGGACTGCTCTTCAGACAAAATATCCTGACGATGCACCTGTGGCTCATCTATTTATAGCCTCGTGTTGCGGGTGCGCGCCGATGACGTCATCGACCGAGGCTATATTACCTCTGGGTCAATTCTATCGACGTGTTACACACAATATTCACAGCTGGTCACGACTAAAGACGTTCCCAATGCGCTGAGCAGCGCAGCATCTCGTTCCGCTTTCTCAGGGAACAAGGTTACAGTCAAGTAACCGGGAACGGACTGTGTGCTCTCATCTGATGTCTGTGGGGGACAAATCAGAAAATTATTTTCTTTTTAAAGTATATGTACATACATACATACATATATATATATACACACACACACACACACACACAGGGTGCGATTTGTGAAAAAAACAGAGGGGGGGATGTTTTGAAACATTTTTATTCATAAAAATAAATCATGAGAACATGAACTTCATTCACTGCATTTGCTGCTCTGGACCCTTTTCATTGTTCCCAGCTAGCTAGCTGTTTTCGCAAAAAATTTAAAATGTAAAATGCAAAATGCAAAATGCAAAATGTAAAAATGTAAAACTGTAAAAATTACATAAATATTTGTACTTGGTGACATTCTGAAAAGCCGTACATGGATCAAAGCTAATGGACAGGATCAGATAAATCAGAGCTTAGATTCTCTGCCCGAGCCCGAACTTGACCCGACCCGGGCCAGCCCTTGAGTTACAAAATGCAACACGTCACGTGTCATGCTCAGCGTCTCCTCCACTCGCACGCATCACACCGGGCCCGGGATAATAAACTTTAAAAATATTTATTTTGTTTAAAAATATTCTATATTCTAAAACCTTGTTGAATTAAATTAGAGTTGTAGCCTACTAAGCCTAGCCTACTCCTCCTAGGCCATCCAAAGTTCATTCTTGTTCATCATTGTTCACGTTTTTTTTTTTTTTTTTTTTTTCTTCATTCGGATCCATTTGATTCTGAATAAACAAACAAGGCAGTTTACATGATTTGTCCTTGTTGCATTATTCATTAAGATAATAATTAATAAATGAACGCACAATTATCCGTGAACTTGATAAATGTTGCAGATATGTTTTAGCCTACTATGCACAAACAAATGCCTTTCAACTTATGTGTGCAAAATTCAGAAGCAGTAAATGAATGTGCAGAAATTTGTACAGAGATTCTGTAGGCCTACTATATGTGTTGTAGCCATTAAATAAGCTCATTTAGTTTCATATTTGTTAAAATATTATAATGTTATTTTTTTCCATCTATGTTGATTTATGAAAAGTGAACAGCAGGAGTAAGATAGGATGTGCAGTATATCGGGAGACTAAAAAAATACCTGCAACCGTCTCACAAGTGTTGATAGGCTATTACTCGTGAGGTGTAACTAATCATATAGCGCCGTGGGCGGGACATTGAGCAAGTTGGCAGAGTGGTGATTACAGAGAGGCTGCAGAGCCAGTCAAAGTAGCGCATTTTAAAATAAAATGGACTTTAATCAAACCACGGATCCGTGATAAGTTTTGTGATCCGCCTCGCCACTAGTGTAGTAGCACTGATCACTTTGAGGGGGGGATAAAAATAATTAAGCAGAGGCAGGGATACATTGACCAGAAAGGGGGAAATCCCACGCATCCCCCCCGGCAAATCGCACCCTGATTATCTGTGTATTTAAGTTCCCCTCTCACTCCTTTTCATTGCTGGTTATTGTTTGTGCACTTGCACACTGTTTCGTGTTTGTTTGGATTTTGCCTATGGAAATAAATATTGAGTATTTTGTATCTTCGCTTGACCTTCGTCTTCTTCATCCACCCGTTGACGTTACAATGGGATTGAAAAATGATTCAGCAACATTTTATTTAAAGTGTGAGTTTTATTTAAAATCAATCAGTTGGGGGCAGTTCATCTAAAAGTTGATGAGAGTGTTTTGTTTACTATATTTAGCTATTAAAAATAGTTTACCAAATAAATAATTTACCAAATAAATGAAAAAGAAAATTCAAACAAAGTGAAGTACTTTTCATTTCTAAAGTATTTGGGTTTATTTATTATACAAAGCCATTTTTGTCGATTTTTCGAGAATAACTACATATATAAATAACTATATCGTGAAATATATCGTTACCGTGAAATAAAATTAGTCATACCGTGAAACAGAATTTTGGTCATACCGTCCACCCCTACGTGCATGTATACAATGTTAATAAAAACGTATGGGACAACATATGATTGATTATTGTCTGCTTGCATACAATGTTTAATACGATGCCTGCATTCTCCACCAATCTGTAACAAATTAGCTCAAAAGGGAAATAATAATAATAACCCATAATTACCAATTATGATTAATTATTAATATTTGGGTCAGTTAATTAGATTAACTTGAGGTAGCTAAATTAATATTACAATCAATTAATCAGTTCCAACAAACTCTTTTGATTATTCATTTATTCTAAGAAAAGTGTATCTTTCATGGCCACCGAATTTTTTTTATTTCTTAGCATGTACAGCGCTTAGAGCATGTAACAAGATCAAATTGTAAAATGGACTTTGTTGCAAGCAGAGAATCAGAAACCAAATACATAATGTGCACAAGTTTTATTAACTAACTCACAAACATAACTAAAACTAAACAAACATACATACATTCATACATGCATAGGTAGAATGGTGAGTGAAATGGAACCGGAAACAGGAAATGCAAATGCCACCCTAAGGGGCTGTTTACACCTGGCCACTTCATGCGTTTTCTCAGATCAGATAGCTATCCGACCATGAAAAGACCAGGTGTAAATGCCCTCCGAAACGCATTCGAGACGGATTTGAATCCGATCGCTCAAACCACTTCAGGAGGTGGTCTGGGCCGCATTCCAGACGAAACTGGACAAGTGTAAATGCATCTGGTTGTTGAAACCACATATGTAAATTGTATTCCTCCCAAAAATGCTAAAAAATACACGTGTGAGAGCGTGTTATAGGCTATATGTAATGTTATAGCCAGATATGACGACGCTACTGGAACACGCGCGTCACCGCAGATGAGAAGCTGAGCATCTATTCATCAAGCCAACGTGCAAACTGTCACAAATCAAAGTGAAAGTAAGTCGCAGACGCTTAACACACAATCATCATCATTAAAAGTAAAAGAAACGAAATGATCTTACCAGGGCTGTTGCTGCTCTCTCTTATTGCGGTCTTTGATTTTGAAATTTTAGATGATCATCAAAAAAATGCAGCTCATATCTGTTGCTTTCGGTGACGTGCACTCCATTAAATCTGCATATAGCGCGGGAACTGAAGATCGGATTTAAATCCGTTTCGCAAAAACACATTTATGTGACCAGGTGTAAATGGAATCGTTTTGATAAATCAGATAGCTATCCGATCTGAGAAAACGCATGAAGTGGCCAGGTGTAAACAGCCCCTAAAAGAAAGCCTCGCCACCCCTGCTGCCACCCCAGTTGGCAGCTAGGGATGGGTACCGAAACCCGGTATTAAATGGGCCCTGGTGCTGAATTATGAAAGACCGCTGGATCGATATGCTCGGACGTTATCGGTTCTGCTGTCGGTACTGGAGAAATTAAGAAAGTACACGTGCTATTTATTATTGCTATTAAGAAATTATTATCTTGCGAATTTAATATCGCCAGCCACTTCTATATATAATAATATTGAACCATTTGTCTGTGATGCATTTTTGCTAAAGAGAGAGAGTGTGTGTGAGAGAGAGAGAGAGAGAGAGAGAGAGAGAGAGAGAGAGAGAGAGAGAGAGAGAGAGAGAGATCTTTCACGCGGAGCCACGGCGCGCACAACACAACAGCCCTGCTTAATGAGTGACGATGAGGACAGAACTAAACATTCAAACTTTAGATCTTTGATATTAAACTAATTTTATTTTAGATTTAGATTTTGGCTTCCAATGATTATAAAAAAGAAGATATTTGAGGTATAACCATTAAAAACTAAAGCTGCATTCTGTCTAGCTCAACTTCCTTCCCTTCACAGCGGTGCGCTGTCATTTCTCCCTAAAACCCAAACATAACGTCAGAATCTGCACGATCGGTGATTGTTGTAAAATGTAGTCTATCCCCCCCTCCCCCAGTAACAGCAGAAACTGCGTTGTTGTCGGATGAGAAGCGCTGAGAAGAGAGGGCGGTCACTGTGGTCCATCTCTAATAAAGCCTGAGAATGGCCACCCCTCTCTGGGTTTGCTGTACCAATGAGAAGGGTGGACTGTCTGGCGGGAGTTTCCTCTGTGGTGAAGATTTATGACGCTATCTCAAATCTGCCTTACCTCTTTTCTGTTAATTAATACTCAGATAGATATAACAAATCCACACTGCATTCTAAGAGAAGGTGATGTACATCAAAGCGTGAGTCATCAAATGAGGATTAATTAGATAGGAGACATGAAACAGGTAAAGTTACATTGACCGTTGGTTGTAAAATACATACCATGGTGTATACATAATAGGACACAAAACATCACACTCATTCACACAGTTTCTGGGATGCACGTTCATTTCTAGCTCAGTTCGTCTCTGATTAATGCAGTGAAGTCTGCATGGAAGATTGTTTCTGTCTTCCCATTGTCTCTCTCCTGCACATGCGGCCACAATCTTTTGGATCGTAAAACTCTCTGTGTTTCCTGTAACAAGACACCGTCCTGCCAGTGTGTTAGCTTCATTTGGGATGTTAAGTTTTGGTGAAAGTTTCACAGTGAGTTTGCTGGATTATTCATTAAATAAATGAATTGTGTGTGTCCGATTGGTCCAGACGCTACACTTAAATGGGCGTTAATAGTTATATAATGCGTAATAATGATTAGATCTGCATTTGGTCTTAAAGAGGCAGCAGTCTAATAAACCTGCTGATGATTGCTCCATTAATGTGAATCAAACCACAAAAGGCAAAGAGAAAATCAGTCGCAGCTCTTGAATTATATAAGCTTTAATCTATCTATGATAAACTATGCAGTGTTATTTTAAATCTGACTTTATTAGCTGTCTTTTTAGCCCATATTAGGCTACTCCTGAACAGTAATGTCAGTAGACATTACTGAAATTAAAGCACTGGGCCTATAATTTGTATATTTGTTTAATTGTATACTTTTTTTGTTTGACCATGTGTTTGTACTTTGTTTTTGGTGCCCTATGTCTTCTGAATATAAAACACAAAAGCCTGCACCCTTCTGCATAACATACAGTACATTGCTAAAGCAATTGCTTCTTCTTTTGCAATAGATATTTATTTTACATTTCAAAATATAAAGCAATATTAATTGTGTTCTAAATGATTTTTTTCCTCTTTTTTTTTAATATAACAAAAAGAACCGATAAGAATACCGTTAAAGTACAGGATCGATAAGGATGAGGCCAGCAGCAAAAAAGCTAAGAGAGGGAAGGGCTAGTGAAAAGGCCTTTTAAAGCTTGACAAAGGACACACCTTGCAGGCTGGCTCAACCAATGAGAAGAGTGTAATTTCTGGCGGGAGTTTCCTCTGTGGGGAAGATTTATGAGTCTCTGTTCTAAGCATGCTCACTTGCAATGGCACGCTGGATTGGTTTCTGAAGATGAAACTAAGAAAGATTCTTGTAATACTAATATGTTGCACATCTATCGGCATATCATGTACATAATCATTTCGATCTTCAAAGTACCAATTTATAGAGACCAAACATGGTATGCGTGTGGGTTCTATAATAAGACATATAATATCAAAGAGATAATAGTATCAACAGATAATAGTATTAAAAGACACAACACAAGACAGTAAATCATTCACAAAGTTTCTGGGATTTATAGATCAGTTCGTCTATGATTAATGCAGAAAAGTCTGTATTAAAGATCTTCCCATTGTCTCTCTCTAGAGCAGTGGTCCACACCTGGCTCTTTGGCAAAAATCATGTGGCTCGCAAGGTCTCTCACCCTCATCGTTTCAACAAACGATCGATTATAAAAAATTAAGACAAATCAACAGAGATCGGCTCTCTGCAGAAAAAGCAGCCAACTACAATTCCCTTGTTGTACAGCCTACCGAAGTTAATGAAAAGTTTATGATAATAATAATATTCAAGTTGTACTGGCGGAAGTGCATGTTCAGTGCTGTTCGCGAGTGTCACTCACGAGTCACCACAGCAGTTAACTAACCGCTTACGTTTCTGTGGTAACCTACAGCTCCTGCACTGGGATTCAAGCAGCACAGCTGGTTTAAGGTAGGCCTAATGGTGAGAACCATTTTTAGAATAGCAGCGAAAATGTAAAAGTAGGCTATATAAACTTTAACCCCCTGAGGTCGGCGGTATCGCCGGCGATACCAGCTCGCTTTTTTTTTATCAGTGTAAAAGAAACTCATAAATACTCTGTTGACTTTGATTTTCCATAGGAGTTTCATACATCAATCGATTCTGTTAAATGTGTATTATTTTTCTGTATACTCACAATAAAAACAAAGTGTTGTGCTTTTCGCCAAATTAAGAAAAATAATCACGGAGCGAGTTCTGCCTTCTCTCTGTCCGTGTAGTCCATTCTGAAACGCGTCCGAAAATGAATCATAACTCAGCGAATACTTCTCACACAGGCACGTGATATATGTCTTTATGAAGCTTGAAATCTCTTCTTTTAAATGAAGTAATTAATAAAAAAAACAAATGTTTTCAACTCATGTAATCCGTTTGAAAGCAAGGAGAGGTACCGTTTTTTCCTTCTGCCTAATTATCTCTATAATGAACTGAGGCCGCCCCGCCCCCGGCGCTATTGACATGGTAAATAGTTTAGGTGATCTATGCTTCGCACCCGCCCCCCGATCAATGCCTTGAAAACACGAAGTTTCAACAGATCAGATTCACTGATAGTTCATCGCGTTTAGAGAGGATGGCGCGTTTCTCCGATAAAGACGCCCTTCAGATGATCCTGGACAGCGAGGAATAACTCACCTTGGCTTTTCCTCAGAGGAAGATTGTAACTCAGACGAACAGCAGCATGTTCAAGAGCGAATTGATCACGCCGAGTAAACACCGAGTTTTCACGTGAGTAAATACGTGAACTCAAGTGGTCTAGTGGTAGAACATTTGCCTAGCGTGTCAGAGGTTTTGAGTTCGAATCTGCACTCATATAGTTTTTTTTTTTTTTGTCAAATCAGATTATGTTTATCAGAGGTTGTATATCAGGCAGAGACATGCTTGTGTGTATTTTATTTTGTAATTTCACTGGAACGAAAAGAGAGTCTCCACAACGGATTGAAGCGCGCGTCCGAGTGAAGACTGCGCGAGCCTAAAACAAACACAGTATCTGCGTCTGACTCGCGGGAATCCACGGCGCAAACCTGTGAGGGGCTGTGTTTTCTCGAGCCCCATATCAGCTCGAGAAAACACAAGTTTATTCAGATCATTACTTGTTTACACCGTCTCGCAGCGCTGTGAGGAATAATAATAATAATGGAAAATGTCCCTCAAAAGGTAGATGTAAACAAACTATTAAAAGGTAAATATAATTTTTTTTCTTTAAATAATTTTTATTGTGTTTTATTAGTAACAAATTTGGGGAGAGGATAAATATTCCAAAACTGAAAATACAGTATGAGAATTTACTGCACAATTACTAGACATGTTTACCTTGGATATTATACAATTTACAAGCACAATTTGTGGGAAAAAAAATGTATATAAAAAATATAAATAAAATTTATTTTTGTGTATAAATATATACACATATATATGTGTGTGTGTATGCACATATATATATATTTGTATAAGCAACGTATTAAACTGCAAATTAGCATTTATATTCCTTATAATAAAAATGAAAGACCTATGTTACAGACATATGAAAGACAACATTTCGTTGATTAGTTTTGGATAGATTATACATTTTTACTGTAAAATATCTGCCACCTCAAATAAGCTTTTATTTGCCAATTTTTTTGTCAAAAATAATCAAATAATCAATCAAATCCTTAACTTTGAAATATGTATGATAAAATGTATACTTTAGTTTGTACAAAGAAAGATTACACTTGAATTGTTGTTTATTTAAATATTTACAAGGTAGATGTAAACAAACTATTAAAAGGTAAATATAAGCCTTTTCTTTAAATAATTTTTATTGTGTTTTATTAGTGACAAATTTGGGGAGAGGATAAATATTCCAAAACTGAAAATACAGTATGAGAATTAACTGCACAATTACATGTTTTCCTTGGCTATTATAGGCCAAATTGCAAGCACAATATGTGGAAAAATAAAAAAGAATTGAGATGCTTCCAACTGTTGCTCTTGCATTCTTGTGGCTCAGTGACTCACCTGAATGAATGGCTCATTAAGTATGCGGTCCTCAGGTGTGAACCACTACATATGCATGATCGTCGACGCCCACTCGAATATTGCCTTTCCAAACAGAAAGTGCTTTGCAAAATTCAAATCAATGTATTGTGTTATGTGAAGGATTAGGCAGGGTGATTTTCACATAATTTTGAAGAAAAAACACTAGGCGATGACATCCATTAGACAAAAGTCTTATTGGCACATATTTAGTGTGTGTTTTGTGGTCTTATTTCAGAAACTTTAGTTTTTAGTTTTTTCAATAACCACGCATAAACATTATTCTCTCAAAAATGCAGACATGTACATTCTTGTAGCTCACATATTATGGTAGCCCTGTTTGTGCTAAATAGTGTGTAATTTTTTTTTGCCATTACTATGTTTATAAGCAACTGAAAAAAGCACAAATGTCAGGGCATGTCAGAACATCTCAAGGACCCCAAAAACACCTCAGACCCCAGAGGGTTAATATATAATTTTATTGAAACGGGTGTTTTGCTGTGCAAAGAGACAATTCGAAACACTTCACCCACTGGTTTCACTTTTGCCGCAGAGATTTAATGTCCTATAAATTTTTGATAATCCGCGCAGATTTCAGTTGATGATTCTGTTTAAAGTTATTAATAACAAAACATGAATGAATGAGAAAAGAAATATTAAAAGCGCGATAAGTCGCGAAAGAGAACTAAATTGATGCTGTGCGCGCGCTCCGAGCACAACACGGACAAGCATAGTAGCCTTTGTCTTCGGTTGCGCGCCTAAACGGCCAAATAAACACAGAAATATATCAAAATGACAAGTCGAGTATTCACGTAAACACAGTGTGCATTCTCTCTCTCTCTCTCTCTCTCTCTCTCTCTCTCTCTCTCTCTCTCTCTCTCTCTCTCTCTCTCTCTCACACACACACACACACACACAAAAGAGGATTTATGCTCATCACTTGGTAACTCAACCTCACAGTGAAAGCTCTGCACAATTAATTACATATTGCAACTTATTTATTGTTTGAAAAAAAACATGTCTTTAATTATATATATATATATATATATATTTTTTTTTTTTTTACTGTGGCTCTTTTGGAAAAATGCATTAACCAAAAATGAAAAAAAATGGCTCTTTGGTCAAAAAAGGTTCCCGACCCCTGCTCTAGAGCATGTGTTCACATTCTTTTAACACCCATAAAACCTTATCTGATCGTGGTCATGACAACTAGGACCGTCTTGCCCTGTTTGGGGGGATGGGACCACAGATCCCAGAGTGAAGTTTGAAGATTTTTATGGTACATATACCAAATAATTGTGTCTGATTTGGTCTCAGTCGTTACAATGCACTGACTGTATTTCTTTATACTTCAAAATAAAACTCTATGAACCGCACCATTGTTAACATACGGAGCTGTCAGAAACACTGCCAGCGTGACATTAAACAGAAGTGTTTGTCCAAACTCACAACAGGTTTTACGAGAGAACGCAAAGGTTTTACAAGAGAATGCAAAAGTTTTGCGAAAGAATGCAAGCTTTGAAAAATATTTGTTCCTCCCATCTCATATTTTTTCGACCACCATGTACCTTGAGAGGCTCCGTAGGATTTACAATTCTTACAATTACTAATATTACTATTCTTTATTCCTACATACTATAAACCACTATAAAAAAGATAAAGTACTTTATGTGTACATTTACAAAATGAGAACTGTGCACCCTTATTGCTCTACCAACTCACCAGGGAAAACCTTCAAGTAATAATGGGCCAATATTCACTACTGGTAGAAGAGCTACTGTATATATACAGAGTCATAACTCAGTCTTATGCTTTCTGAACCACCACTCAGCCATGGGAAGCTTTCATATATTACTATTTTGCTCTCTGCTATATGTGTACACGGCCTCAACATGCCAGCTGCTCTGGAAATTTGAAATGCCTAGTATTTTTAAAGCAGGGGACATAATGATTGGTGGAATTTTTCCCATTTTTAATAAACAAGAAAATGTAAATGCCTCTTTTGAGAGAAAAATGCAAAGGATTAATTGTACGGGGTAAGTTCAAAAGCATGTTTGTGATGTTTGTGACCTACGTGCCTTATGATAGTATTGGCAAGGTTCAGGCATACATTGTTGTTCTTGTCAAATTTATTGTACAGATTCGACCTACGTGCCTTCCGCTGGACTCAAGTCATGATGTTTGCAATAGATGAAATAAACCAAGATGAGGGTTTGCTTCCTAATATTTCTTTGGGCTATAAAATAATGGATTCTTGTGCTTCGCCCTCTAATGTTTTACGTGCATCTTTCACATTGGTGAGTGTGCAGAAGGAAGAGGAATCTACAACTCAGTGTCATCTTCCTCTTGCAGCTCTTGTAGCTGAATCAGGATCATCACAGTCCTTAGCTGTTGCTGGAACACTTGGACCATTCAAAGTGCCAATGGTAATGGTAAAATGAATTAATCCTGCAATGTAATTGCATTTAAGTGTTCCTGATCATGTAATAAAGTCAATTAACGGTCTAATTTATATAATGTTTTTTTTTTTTTTTTTTTTTTAATCTAGGTAAGCTACTTTTCAACATGTGCATGTCTGAGTGACAGAAGAAAATATCCATCATTTTTTCGTACAATTCCAAGTGACTACTACCAAGCAAAAGCCTTATCCTCTCTTGTAAAACGATACGGATGGACTTGGATTGGAGTTTTGCAGTCTGACAATGATTATGGAAGAAATGGGATTTCAGCCTTTACAAAGGAGGTGGATAAAATGGGAGTTTGCATTGCATTTGTTGGCACAATTTTAAGAACATATCCCCAAAGTAAAATCATTGAAGTTGTTGAAATGATAAAACAATCTACGGTAAAAGTGATCCTGGCTTTTGTGCCAGAGGGAGATCTCTATCCCCTAATGAAAGAAATTGTGAAAAAAAACATCACAGGAATCCAGTGGATTGCAAGTGAAGCCTGGGTAACTGCAGCAAGGCCCTCTACCCCTGAAATATTCAAGTCTTTTGGAGGCACAGTTGGATTTGTGGTACGAAAGATGGCTATGCCCAAACTTGGACCTTACCTGAAAAACATCAGTCCTTACTCTCCTTCACAATCTTCTTTTGTCACTGACTTTTGGGAAACAATGGTTGGCTGTAAGCCATGTCTTAAATGTGAGCTGCTGCCATCTGCAAATGTTACACGCAACAGCCAAGTGTGCACAGGAGAAGAACAACTAAATTACACAGACAAATTCTTTGATGTAACACAAGTAAGAGTAACATATAATGTGTATCAAGCTGTGTATGCAATTGCATATGCTATTCATAAATTGCTGTTTTGTCAAAAGGACAAAAATGATGTTTTGAGACAGTGCTTAAATGTCTCCCAGATAACTCCTAAACTGGTGAGCAAGTTGTTTAATTAATTAATTAAAACATTTACAAGTCACAATTCAACAGTATATTATACTTAACTATATTATACTTAACTATATTATACTTCATTCCAAGGTCAGCGATCAGTTACAGAGGGTATCTTTTGTAGATAGATATGGAGAAAATGTGTTCTTTGATGAGAATGGAGACCCACCTGCATCCTACGAGGTCATAAACTGGCAGCTAAGAGGAGGGGAGGTACAACATGTAACTGTGGGCTACTTCAGTACATCTACAGATGGAACATATAAACTTACAGTTAAAGAGGATGACATCCGCTGGATCACAGGAAATTCGGTAGTATATACTTAGTATACTCACTTATATATATATATATATATATATATATATATATATATATATATACATTCATTCAGGGGTTGGACAATGAAACTGAAACACCTGGTTTTAGACCACAATAATTTATTAGTATGGTGTAGTGCCTCCTTTTTTGGCTAATACAGCATAAATTCCTCTAGGGAATGACAGATACAAGCCCTGCACTGTGACCAGAGGGATTTTGAGCCACTTCTCTCAGGTCACTATGTGATGCTGGTAGAGGAAAACATTGCCTAACTCATCCAAAACACCCCAAAGTAGCTCAATAGAATGGTCACTGTGCAGGCCATGGGAGATGTTCAACTTCAATTTCATGCTCATCAAACCAGTCTCACTGTGTATATTTAGCTATTATCATCTTGATACACACCACCACTTT
This sequence comes from Rutilus rutilus, assembly GCF_951802725.1. Lineage (NCBI taxonomy): Eukaryota > Metazoa > Chordata > Actinopteri > Cypriniformes > Leuciscidae > Rutilus > Rutilus rutilus. The sequence continues at coordinate 24,748,174 of NC_140213.1, read as the reverse complement.
CAGGGTGCACATGGTCCTCAATAATGGTTCGGCAGTCCTTCAGAGTGACGTTACCATCTAGCACAAGTAGTGGGCCTAGGGAATGCCATGGTATTTTAGCCCAAGCCATCACTGATCCACCCCTGCGCTTTACTCTGGGCACGCAACAGACCGGGTAGTACATTTTTGGGGGGCTTCTCCACACCATAACTCTCCCACATTAAGGAAAGACAGTGAAGGTGGACTCATCAGTAAACAATATATGTTTCACATTGTCCACAGACCAAGATGTCCAATGCTGGCACCATTGAAACCGGTGTTTGGCATTGGCACGAATGACCAAAGGTTTTGTATAGCAACCAGACCATGAATGTTTACCCTGTGGAGCCTCTGAAGAACAATTTTGGTTGAAACAGGAGAGTTGAGGTGCACATTTAATTCCACAGTGGGTTTGGCAACTGAAGACCACAAAGACTTGCTGTCCTGGTCACAGATGCGCCAGCAAGACGCCCACCAACAATTTGTCCTATTTTGAACTCTGAATATGTTGTGTGGTGTCACGTTCTGGGTTTTGTTTCTTGTTCCTGGTTCTCGTCTTGTCATGCGATTCCCTGTTTGTCATGTGATCCTGCCATGTGTCTTGTCATTGGTTAATCGTCTGATTACTATTCACAGGTGTCCCTTGTCTTGTTGTTAGTCTTGTGTATTTAAGCCCTCATGTTTGCCCTGTGTCTTTGTCTAGTATTGAATGTTTCTAGTTGTGTTTATGCCTTGTCCAGGTTCTTGTTTTGAGTTACCAGTTTACAGCCTTTATATTTGATTTTGTTTATTACTATTAAAGTTGCATTTGGGTTCGCTCCATCTTGCCTCCAGTGGGTTCATTCGTTACATGTGGATTACAATATTTTATGTACAGCTGTGCTATTGCTCTGCTAATTCAACCTTCTCTCTCTGCTCTTATTGATGGAATGTAAAATTAGTAACGATTGGTCACCATGCCATGCATATATGGGCATTAAACTGCCAAAAGTATATTGGCCAGTGTTTCATTTTCATTGTTCAACCCATGTGTGTGTGTGTGTGTGTGTGTGTATATATATATATATATATATATACACTCAGTGAACAATATATGTATTTTTATATAACCTACATTAATTTGACAGATACCCAAAGCAGTGTGCTCAGACACCTGCCCAAATGGCACAAGAAAAGCACAAATAAAAGGACGGCCTGTTTGCTGCTTTGACTGCATCACATGTGCTGATGGTTCAATATCAAATAGAACAGGTACACTTACCAATTCATCTGTGCTATATTTATGTATTTTAAAGCTTATTAAATGCTCCAATTTCATATTTGTTATGTATTTTATAGGAGCAGCAGACTGCACTCTTTGTCCTGAAGAATACTGGTCAAATGAGAGACGAGACAAGTGTGTCATGAAAATGACAGAGTTTCTGTCATATACAGAAACAATGGGGATTATTCTGACTGCTCTGTCACTCTTTGGAGCCAGTCTTACTGTAGCGATTATGATTGTCTTCATACACTTTAGAGGAACACCTATTGTGAAAGCTAACAATTCAGAGCTGAGCTCGCTATTACTTGTTTCACTGTTCTTTTGCTTTCTTTGTCCTCTTACATTTATTGGTGAGCCAACGATGTGGTCATGTATGCTACGTCATACAGCATTTGGAGTTACTTTTGGTCTCTGCATTTCTTGTGTTTTGGGGAAAACCATAGTAGTTGTTACTGCTTTTAGAGCCACTTTACCAGGAAATAAATTGGCTGGAAAGTTTGGGCCAGTACAACAAAGAGTCATTGTATTCTCATGCACTGCAATTCAAATAGTCATCTGTGTACTATGGCTTATAATAAACCCACCATTTCCAGAAAAAGTTCTTAAGTATTACAATAAAAAGATCATTTTAGAATGCAACACAGGTTCAGATGCTGCATTTTATGCAGTTTTAGGATATATTGGTCTTCTTTCAGCAATCTGTTTGATTTTGGCATTTTTAGCTAGAAAGCTGCCAGATAATTTTAATGAGGCCAAATTCATCTCATTCAGTATGCTTATATTTTGTGTTGTCTGGCTAACATTTATACCTGCTTATATCAGTTCACCTGGCAAGTACACAGTTGCAGTAGAGATTTTTGCAATATTGTCTTCTGCATTTGGCTTATTGTTATGTATATTCGTGCCAAAATGTTACATTATTCTCATAAAACCAGAGAGAAACACTAAGAAACACTTGATGGGGAAATTTCAAAAGGCCAGTCTTTGAGGTAACTACATGATAAGAAAACAGTTGGATATTCATGTTGTGTCATTATTTGCCAATACCTGCCCATGTATTTGTGCATTGACAAGAATAGAGTGAAAAGGGCAGCTATTAATGCAATATAAATAAAATGCCTCAGTATACCAGAGGTTGTGAAAATGTCTGTAATTCAATAAACAATGTTTATCATATTATGAAATTACCTGCTAAGATCACAATGATGCATGTGATTTAAACATAAATGCTATTTAGTGCCCAGACCCCAATCAGTATTAGCAAATTGACCAATACTACTTTCGTTTTATTGTCAGTGGGTGATGGAGGTGTAGTGCTTTATGTTGTCATTTTAACAGCATAATTTGGAAATAAACAAACATTACAAACATTTATTTTTTTTTATTTTTTTTTATAATGTTATATTCGCTGCATCTCAAACTACTGTTGTAGTCTATTATCCATGATGATCATGTGAATTCATGAGTTCACACTTACAAACAAGTCAGATAGAATACATGGTATGCATAATTGGCGTGCTGTCCGAGGAGAGGGCGCCGAGCTCGGTATTTGGCCCGAACCCAGAGTGCTCCCCCCAAAGTTGCAAAGGGACAGTAGCCAGAAAAAGATGTTGATAACCCCCCAAAGTCTTGCAGAGTGCAAAGTTGAAGGTGTGCCAATCATAGGGAGGGGGTTAGTCATCAGAAGGGCTTCTTGCGTCGTCGGACGAGAGTTTGATGGTCATGGCATCATAAGGGTGAGCCTCGCTGGTTGAAGGTTTGCTCATGCGGGACCAGAGGAGGTAACACTGCTGTGGCAGTAGATGCATGTTGAAAGGGGAATCGAGGCTCCTGCGGTAGCTAGGGCTGTGACGGTGGCAGTTTTTTACCACTGCGGTGGTAATGGACCAACTACCGGCGGTGTTGTGGTGGTTGGGGGGTTGTTTTGAAATAAATTTAAAAAACAAAGAAACAACACACTAAAGCCTGTAAAGCATTGAAATAAATATCAGTAAATACTGGTAACTTACATAATATAATAAGTTGAATCTATTTTAAAAAACAAACAAAAACTTTCGTTTAATATTTCCACACAAAGACGCGTGATAGCCTACCGCTCTGCGCTTTGAGAGGGATGTGGGACACGAGCAGGAAAGAGACCATCGATCTCTTTTCTGATATCTTCATGTTTTCTACTTGTTGTAAAAGGTATGAAGAGCGAATTTTATCTTCCACAAGGGCAAGGCATTTAGGCTATGTTTGCGCGCTGCCAGAGAAAGCCAAACTAAAATCACCCATGCGTGTGAAGCGTGCTTTACAAATGAACTTGACACGCCTTACCAATTACCATATGTCTAATAACAAGCACAAACTGTGTTAAAAAGAATTTGACGTACAAGTAAAAATGTAGGCTTACTTTACCACAGTAAAGAATACGAAAATAATAGACCTAATTAAAAGCGAACAAAGGAAGAAACGTTTATAATCCCCTTGGGTGAGACGCGAGTGAAAATGGGAAAAGAAACAAGAGATTCCATGCAGGGATGAGTCACTATTTTTGAATATTCGATTAGTTGATTAGAATATCTAATATGTTGTGCGATTATTCTCTAAAATAAAATCTCCATGTTCTGGTGCTGATGTGGTGGTGACGCGTTCATGTAACCAGAGGGTGATGCTACCAATAATGCACATAACAGCTGTCACAAAGAACCGGCAAAAGTAATGGTTATGAATGTGTCAAATATAGCAAGGAGACATTTGAATTGTTTAATAATAAAGTGTTTTTTTGTGTGTGTGTGTCAGTGCAAAGATGAAGTTGACGATGCTGACTCGTCATCTTCGCAGTGAACGCGCCTATAGAGAGAAATGCACACTTCATACGGAATACATAAGCATATTTTAGTCGGGTTCTCTTACGAGAGGTTCTCTCGTATTGCGTAAGTTGCTTACGCTACGGGTAAAGTCATCTTTTCTCGAGATATGAAGCCAAAAAATGATCCTTAATTTTTATAATCTTGTCAACGCAGTGCAGCAGCAGGCAGACCTAGAGCAGGCTATCTAGCGTGCTCATTGGCTGCCCTGAGGCAACTGCAGCAGCCTACCACTGAGCCTGGCGTGACGTCACGCCCAATGGGGGCGCTTGGCGCCCTTACGCGTCACAGCCCGCCAGAAGGGGCGTGGTTAAGCGTATAAAAGGAAGGCTCGGAGGCTGGTTCACTGATTTTCGTCTCTTCAGCGAAGCTCTTCGCATCGCTGCACTCTGAGAGAAGCCGCCGCCGTTGAAGCAAGCGACCAGCAGGCCGAGGAAAGCGTCTGAGGAAGTCGGTCGTCTTCGCCGCCTTCAGCTATCCGTGCCTGCTACGCTATCCGGCGTCATATCCTTTTTCTGCTGTGTGTGTTCGCCGCTGCGAACTTCTTCTAAAAGAGAATTTCCAATGAGGCGTTGTTTCAAATGCCTCGCACCACTCCCGCTCTCTCTCCCTCTGTTCGAGCCGCGCAACTGCGCCGTTCACAAGGGACGTCAGAGCGGATGGTCACAGGGCTAGCTTCCTCGCGCTCTCTCCCTCTGTTCGAGCCGCGCAAACCGCGCCGCTCACAAGGGATGTTAGAAGTGGACGGTCACGGGCTAGCTTCCTCGCACTCCCTCTGTTCGAGCCGCGCAAACTGCGCCGCCCACAAGGGATGTCAGAAGCGGACGGTCACGAGGCTAGTTTTTCTTTACGTTATAAGAAAGCTACCCCGCCCCGTTCGCGCGCGTCACTCACCGGCGAAAGGAAACGAGTGTTTTAGTCCCACCGAGGCTGGACCCAACCTTCTTTTTCTCACACATTTCTCAGTCCCCTCTGAAGTTCAGGCGACTGGAAATATCTATATTGCAGTAAACGAGCCTGTTACAATACACGCACGCCTGCAAACAAACGCCGACGCAAACATGACGCTCTCTGGCTATTCGCCCCTGGGAATATCAATATTGCAGTAAACGAGCCTGTTACAATACACGCACGCCTGCAAACTAACGCCGATACAAACATGATGACGCTCTCTGGCTACTCGCCCCTCTTCCCTCTCTCTCCCTTTGCTTGTGCCGCGCAAACTGCGCCGTTCACAAGGGATGTTAGAAGCGGACGGTCACGGGCTAGCTTCCTCGCACTCCCTCTGTTCGAGCCGCGCAAACTGCGCCGCTCACAAGGGATGTCAGAAGCGGACGGACACCAGGCTAGTTTTTCTTTACGTTATAAGAAAGCTACCCCCCCCCCCCCCCCGTTCGCGTGCGTCACTCACCGGCAAAAGGAAGGAAGAGAGTGTTTATAGTCCCGCTGAGGCCGGACCATCCCCCATTTCTCAGTCCCCTCCTAAGTTCAGGCGGCTGGAAATATCAATATTGCAGTAAACGAGCCTGTTGCAATACATGCACGCCTGCAAACAAACGCCGTCACAAGACATAACGACGCTCTCTGGCTATTCGCCTATTACGACCCCTCTCCCGCTCTCTCTCTCCTTTTGTTTGAGCCACGCAAACTGCGCCGCTCACAAGGGATTTCAGAGAGGACGGTCACGAGCGATGTTCAGCACCCCGCGTGCCTCACTCACCGGCGAAAGGAAGAGAAAGAGTGTTTTTAGTCCCGCAAAAGGCCGGACCAACCTCAAATTCTCACACATTTCTCAGTCCCCTCTTAAGGTCAGGCGGCTGAAAAAATTTATATTGCAGTAAACGAGCCTGTTAAAATACACGCACGCCTGCAAACAAACGCCGGCACAAAACATTATGACGCTCTCTTATATGCTCGCGCTACCGAAAGCTTATGTGTTCTCCCCCTGTGGCTCAGTGGCGGAACGTTAGGCTTTCGCGCCAGAGACCCGTGTTCAAATCCCGGCTCGGGCGGCAGATAAAGTTATGCTGTTTCCTTCTCCGAGCTCGCGGCCAGCTTTCTTACATACAGAAAGCGAACCCGCCTCTCGCACCCTTCCGTCTAAACATATAGAGCGTCTAAACATGAGTCTTCAAAGCATTTCGCTCTGTCAGTCCCCTCAAAAAGGCGACTGCAGATGTGTATTTTGCAGCCAACGAGCGCGTTGTACAACTCGCTCGCCTGCACCCAAACACCGTTTTTTACGGCACCCCAGAGAAATCTCATAAGCTGAGAAATCTCAAAAGAGTAGAATGTCTTATACCTGGCCCAGCGGCCCGCTGTACGCTTTCCCCCCGGTCTCACTGTTGCCACAGGTCACCGGGAGAATCAGGGAAGCGCGCCACTCGGTGCTCCTCATAGCCCCGCACTGGGAGAATCAAACGTGGTTCCCGGAGTTAATGCGGCTGGCAGACACAGCCCCATGGCCGATCCCGGTGAGGAGAGACCTTCTCTCTCAAGCCCGCGGCTCGATCTGGCATCCTCATCCAGAGCGCTGGTCTCTGCATGCATGGATAATCAACGAATACCCGTTGACCTGCCAAAAGGGGTTGTGAACACGATCACACAGTCTAGAGCTCCCTCTACGAGACGGCTCTACGCGTCGAAATGGTCTGTGTTCGATAAGTGGTGCACCGCCAAAGATTTGGACCCACATGCGTGTGGGGTCTCGTGGGTGCTTTGCTTCCTTCAAGAGCTGTTGGACATGGGCAGGTCCCCCTCCACGCTCAAAGTGTATGTTGCGGCCATTTCAGCGTTCGCCGACTCGGCGCATGGCCGCGCATTAGGAAGGAACGAGTTCATCATCCGCTTCCTTAGAGGAGCCAGGAGGATGAATCCCCCGCGGCCCCCGTTGGTTCCTATTTGGGATCTTTCCCTGGTCCTAGAGGCCTTGAAAGCGCATCCCTTTGAACCGATAGAAACTGTGGATTTCAAATATCTCACGCTCAAAACCGTTTTTCTGATAGCTCTGTCATCAGTCAAACGTGTGGGTGACCTACACGCGTTATCAGTTAACGCCGCGTGCCTCGAGTTCGGACCTAATGACTCGAAAATCATTCTAAAACCGAGGCACGGTTATGTCCAGGGCCTGAAGTTAACTTTTTTGACCACCAGCCACTGTGGCAGGTGGATTTAAAAATCCACCTGCCATAGTAACTTTTTACCAGCCAGTTTTTTTTGTTTTTTTTTTGCCTCATAAAGGAGAAAAATAGAAATCACACAAACATTGTTCTTTAACTTGTAAGAATACACATTTAAGCGCTGTCAAGTTATTAACGAAATCATTATAAGTAATAACTCTTAGAATATAATTTTTTAAATCTTTTTATTCATTGATTTGCTGTGTCACAGACATAGTCATATGTCATATTCATATATACTGACTGCTGCTAATCTGAGTCCACAAAAAAGGAGCATAATGCACTCCTCTTCCTCCACTGCAGCTGCATCTTCCATGAGGTCTGGTCTCCTTGACATGTCCCCACCACTTTTTGCCAGGGTCGATATTGTCCCCACCACTTTTTAAAACATCTCGCGGCACGAATGTACCAATTCTACAAATAAATAAAACATCTCCAGTTAACTGGCAGAGCATTAATTTCGTTAGTTTTTTAAATAAGAGGCGATCTAGCGCTGAAATGTGTTTTTTAAATCAAGTGATAAAAGTGCTCGTTGCCGCTGCGATCAGAGGCGCGCGCGGATACAGTGTTTTCTCGTGTGGCATTTTCTTCACTCCGACGCGCGCTTGGTTTGCATTTCTGTATGTCTTCCCTGCTACTACAGCTAACAATGACAATTCACAGTAAGCTTGATAACACATGCATGCCAGCGCATGCACGCACGCACGTACACACACACACACCGTGTTAACTCAACAGATATAGACCTAAGTTACTGCAGCTCGTATGTAAACAAATCACACACGGCTGTGTTGATGGCTGATTTAGTCAGTATGTTAGACAGTTGAAGGCTGTAATTAACAGTTGCCAGGAACTGTCCGGTAGGCTACCCGGTAACTTTACTAGTGTAGATTTAAAAATCATGGTTTCCCCTTTATGGTTGAATCACGGAAGCTACACCAGTTACCTTTTGCCAAGAGATTCAATTTATTATGTATCATGTGTCAGACAGAGAGAAACAGGCATATAAGAACATAAGGCTACATGAGAGGTCTTCATTCCAGATTTCTCTGTTCCCCATTTCTTTATCTTCTCATCCCATCATGCTAGATGTAAATGGTTTCTCTGGCTTTATGTTTCTTTGTCATTAAGTTTCTCATACCTCTCTCTCATATGCCTCTCTGTTTCTCATATGCCTATGGCTTTGTTTCTCTGAGGTGGTACAGTAAGATAGAGCTTATATACATTACAGAGCAGCTTCCTTTTAAGGTAACAAACATGTAGCTTAAAGCTTTTAAAAATGGAACGTATATGTCATACGAACATATGGCACAATTCACTTCCATATTAAGAAAATATCTCTGTTGTTTACATCTGCATCAGTTACAACACATGTACAGTACACACCCTTCTGTCTCCCTCTACAAAATATAGCTCATCCACCTGTCTCATGTGACATGATCTTCACATGCACCCATTCTATGTATAGTCTCTCATGCACTGAACACATGCACATGAAAATCTGACTTGACAAAATACATTATGAAATTATGAATATAGAAAAATAATACAAATACATAACATTAAACGGTACATTTTTAGTCTTCAACTAGTAATATTAATATTACTAGTAAAGTTACCGGGTAGCCTACCGGACATTTTCTCACTGGTTCCCAACTCCCAACATACACACGCACACACATCTGTGTAACTGTCATTGTACCGTAACCAACGTCAGCTTTGCTTTATCTCATCTCATCCCATCTCACCAACAGTTTAATACTGTTACTCGCACATCCAAAACGACGTATTTTACTTAAACGTCGCGGACTTAAAAAAAAAAACCAGACGCAAAAACAAACAACTAATGAATCACTCAATTCTCATTGGCTACCCGCCAATGTGGCAGGTAGATTGACAGTTTTACCCGCCAATTGCAAAATTCACCCGCATTTGGCGCGTGGTCGGGTGTTAATTTCAGGCCCTGGTTATGTCCCCAAAGTGATGGGCACTCCCTTCAGAGCGCAGGTCATTTCTCTCTCAGCTTTGCCGGCATCTGGCAGCGAGGTCGATAATAACCTCCTCTGCCCTGTCAGAGCACTGAGAAATTACATCACGCGCTCCGCCGCTGTCAGGCGCTCGGAGCAGCTTTTCGTTTCGTTTGGTGGGCGCACCAAGGGTCTCGCCGCCTCGAAACACAGTCTGTCCAGATGGATAGTGGACGCTATTGCGGCTGCTTACGCGTCTAAAAACCTGCAGTGCCCCTTGGGCATCAGAGCTAACTCCACTAGAGGCATGGCCTCGTCGTGGGCTTGGTCCAGCGGGATTTCCATTCATGACATTTGTACGGCGGCGGGCTGGGCCTCCCCTTCTACATTTGTTAGGTTTTACAACCTGGAAGTTCCCGCCCTGCAGGCTAAACTTTTATCAGTCTAAGTCGCGCGTATGCCCGGCCCACTTTCTCGTGCGCAGGCTACTGCTGTTCGATTTAGCTCTCCTGGTTGAGCTGCACTATAAAGGGTTGTGTCAGTTTCAGTACAGACCGGCTGGGCCGCTCTGCACTCCCTACTGTGTGCTTATGTACATGCGCTAGCCATTCTTTTGGCCGCCCGGCTCCCACTTATCGTGTTCCCCGGGCTTTCCCTGGGACTCATTCAGTGGATGCTGGGCGCGCACGGCGTTGACAAGGGTGTTCCTGTAGCGTAAGCAACTTACGCAATACGAGAGAACCTCTCGTAAGAGAACGTAATCGGTTACCTAACGTAACCTCTGTTCTCTCTAGAAGAGGGAACGAGTATTGCGTAACCTGCCGTGCTCGCGCCACGAGCTCATTCGCTTCATTGACGAAAACCAGTGAACCAGCCTCCGAACCTTCCTTTTTATACGCTTAACCACGCCCCTTCTGGCGCCAAGCGCCCCCATTGGGCGTGACATCACGCCAGGCTCAGTGATAGGCTGCTGCAGTTGCCGCAGGGCAGCCAATGAGCACGCTAGATAGCCTGCTCTAGGTCTGCCTGCTGCTGCACTGCGTTGACAAGATTATAAAAATTAAGGATAATTTTTTGGCTTCATATCTCGAGAAAAGATGACTTTACCCGTAGCGTAAGCAACTTACGCAATACTCGTTCCCTCTTCTAGAGAGAACAGAGGTTAAGTTAGGTAACCGATTACGTTTTTTTCCGTTTTGAATCGTTTTGTTTAAAAGTAGACAATTCAAGCTTTCTATATGGAATAACTAATGAAATATTTTTTAATTCACTGATAATCGGGTGACCAGATCGCAAACCAGAATTCAAAGCCAACAAAGTTTAAAATTATGGGCTCACACACAACTCTCTCATTCGTCACGAATGCAAACTTTTCCATGGCTGCGATATAACATTTAATTGCTAACCTATTATTTATTTTGTAAACAAAGCTTTGTGTGTCATAATATTAATGTAAAACAGCATTCACATAAAAAAAATTTTTTTGGCGAACCACCGCCGGTACTACTCAGCCACCGCGGTGGCGCGGTTGTCAAGTTTACCGGCACAGCCCTAGCGGTAGCTCCTTGGCAGTGGAACCAAACTTGCTTTTTGGCTTGCATTTCCCAACTATACAATGGACAAGATGAATGGAGAACTGAACTCCTGCGGGAGCGGAAGAGATAACACTGCTCCTGCGGGTGTGGAGTAGACACTGGTGCGGCAGTGAAAATGAGCTTGTTTTTTCAACTTGCTTTCCAACTATCCAAAGAGTAAGTTGGACATAGAACTGAGAACAGAGGGAACATCACTGCTACAGCAGTGGAGAAATTTTTGCCAGAAAACTGAGCTCTCACAGGAGCAGAGGGAACATCACTGCTGCGGCAATGGAGAAAATGTTGCCAGAGAAACTGAGCTCCTGCGGGAGCATTAGGGAACATCCCTGCTGTGGTGGTGGATACATTTTGCCAGAGAAACTGAGCTCCTGGGGGAGAATGAGGGAGTATCACTGCTGCGGCAGTGGAAAAATTTTGCCAGAGAAACTGAGCTCCTGGGGGATAATGAGGGAACATTAATTACTGCTGTGGTAGTGGAGAAAATTTTGCCAGAGAAGCGTAGCTCCTGCGGGAGCATGAAGGAGCATCACTGCTGTGCAGTGGAGACATTTTAGCCAGGAAACTGAGCTCCTGTGGGAGCAGAGGGAACATCACTGCTGTGGCAGTGGAGAAAATTTGCTAAAGAAACTGAGCTCCTGCAGGAGCATGAGGGAACATCACTGCTACTGCAGTGGAGAAATTTTTTCCAGAAAAACTGACCTCCAGTGGGAGCAGAGGCAGTGCCAGCATTTGGATGGAGAAATAGAGCTTCTATGGGAGCGGAGGAAATAACGTTGCAGTGGCGGTGAAAGCAATTAGGATGGAGAAGTGGAGCTTCTGTGGGAGCTGAGATCGGGACACTTTGTTTTTCGGCACAGATTGATAAAAGTCTCAAACGCTTCAGAAAGCCTCGGTTTCCCATCACTAACAGATGACTGGGAGTAAAGTAATAACTGTATTATAAAAAAATTAAAAAAATAAACACTGGTTAATATTGTTAAACAAATTATCATATACAAGTTCACCAGTTCACATAGGCTATTATTTGTACGAAGAGTGAACTGTTATATATCTCTGATAGGCTATCTGTTCAATATTAAAGGGATAGTTCACCCAAAAATGAAAATTAGCCCATGATTTACTCACCCTGAAGCCATAGGTGTATATGACATTCTTTCAGACAAATACAATCGGAGTTATATAAAAAAATGTCCTGGCCCAAGCCTTATAATGGGAGTCAATGGGTATATTTTTTTGGAAGTCCATCAAAGCCTATCCATCCATGATAAAACTGCTCGAAATGGCTCTGGGGGGTTAATAAAGGCCTTCTGAAGTGAAGCAATGTGTTTGTGTAAGAAAAATATCCATTTTTAAAACTTAAAATAACTAGCTTCCGGCATACGGCCATATGCAAGTCGACTTACACCAAAAGAGTAACCCTTGAACTTGATGCACAACGTAATGATGAACATCGTCAAGTGTTACTCTTTTGCCGTAGGTCGACATGTGTACGGCCGTCTTAGGGATATAAATCTCTCAGGTTTCATTAAAATATCTCAGTTTTTCTTTCAAAAATGAACGAAAGTCTTAAATGGTTTGGAACTACTGAAGGGTAAGTGATGACAGTGATGAATTTGGAGTTTTGTTTGGGGGAACTAATTAATAGAAAACATCTCAGTTACGTATGTAACCCTAGTTCCCTAGTTATATATACAGTGAGGAAAATAAGTATTTGAACACCCTGCTATTTTGCAAGTTCTCCCACTTGGAAATCATGGAGGGGTCTGAAATTGTCATCGTAGGTGCATGTCCACTGTGAGAGACATAATCTAAAAAAAAAAATCCAGAAATCACAATATATGATTTTTTAACTATTTATTTGTATGATACAGCTGCAAATAAGTATTTGAACACCTGTCTATCAGCTAGAATTCTGACCCTCAAAGACCTGTTAGTCTGCCTTTAAAATGTCCACCTCCACTCCATTTATTATCCTAAATTAGATGCACCTGTTTGAGGTCGTTAGCTGCATAAAGACACCTGTCCACCCCATACAATCAGTAAGAATCCAACTACTAACATGGCCAAGACCAAAGAGCTGTCCAAATACACTAGAGACAAAATTGTACACCTCCACAAGGCTGGAAAGGGCTACAGGGAAATTGCCAAGCAGCTTGGTGAAAAAAGGTCCACTGTTGGAGCAATCATTAGAAAATGGAAGAAGCTAAACATGACTGTCAATCTCCCTCGGACTGGGGCTCCATGCAAGATCTCACCTCGTGGGGTCTCAATGATCCTAAGAAAGGTGAGAAATCAGCCCAGAACTACACGGGAGGAGCTGGTCAATGACCTGAAAAGAGCTGGGACCACCGTTTCCAAGGTTACTGTTGGTAATACACTAAGACGTCATGGTTTGAAATCATGCATGGCACGGAAGGTTCCCCTGCTTAAACCAGCACATGTCAAGGCCCGTCTTAAGTTTGCCAGGATGATCCAGAGGAGTCATGGGAGAAAGTCATGTGGTCAGATGAGACCAAAATAGAACTTTTTGGTCATAATTCCACTAAACGTGTTTGGAGGAAGAAGAATGATAAGTACCATCCCAAGAACACCATCCCTACTGTGAAGCATGGGGGTGGTAGCATCATGCTTGGGGGTGTTTTTCTGCACATGGGACAGGGCGACTGCACTGTATTAAGGAGAGGATGACCGGGGCCATGTATTGCGAGATTTTGGGGAACAACCTCCTTCCCTCAGTTAGAGCATTGAAGATGGGTCGAGGCTGGGTCTTCCAACATGACAATGACCCGAAGCACACAGCCAGGATAACCAAGGAGTGGCTCTGTAAGAAGCATATCAAGGTTCTGGCATGGCCTAGCCAGTCTCCAGACCTAAACCCAATAGAGAATCTTTGGAGGGAGCTCAAACTCCGTGTTTCTCAGCGACAGCCCAGAAACCTGACTGATCTAGAGAAGATCTGTGTGGAGGAGTGGGCCAAAATCCCTCCTGCAGTGTGTGCAAACCTGGTGAAAAACTACAGGAAATGTTTGACCTCTGTAATTGCAAACAAAGGCTACTGTACCAAATATTAACATTGATTTTCTCAGGTGTTCAAATACTTATTTGCAGCTGTATCATACAAATAAATAGTTCTACCAGAAAGACTCGGGAAAATAGATATTGTAACGAGCATGCATTTATTAGTGATCCAGCAAGCAATATATGCAATAAAGTATTTGGCGTAGGCCCCGTCCGTAACTCGCGATCCGAGGGTACGGATTCAGCATTTCCTGCCTGAAGATGAAGGCGGGGCGCAGCCGACCCCTGTGAGGTATTGGAAGGGACCATCCTGGTGGTGGTGGGGAGGTTGGAGGGGAAGGGACCATCCTGCGGTGATAGAGAAGATGGAGGGAAAACCATCTTGGTGGTGGTGGGGTGGATGGTGGTGAGTGGAAGCGTTCAGCATCTGCGAACTCAGACAAGTGTAAGTACAGGTCCTTTATACTTCTAGTATTAGAACATGATTGGATAGATGAGAAGGTAATAAGTGACATAACAATTGAGTCTTCCTGGCAGAACTTACGCTAAAGCTTCCATTTAAAAAATCATACATTGTGATTTCTGGATTTTTTTTTTTAGATTATGTCTCTCACAGTGGACATGCACCTACGATGACAATTTCAGACCCCTCCATGATTTCTAAGTGGGAGAACTTGCAAAATAGCAGGGTGTTCAAATACTTATTTTCCTCACTGTATATATATATATATATATATATATATATATATATATATATGTAACCGGCAGAGTAACTGCCGTAGCAAGTTTGTCCTTCTGTTCTCACCGTATCCCTCTTCCCCTTGGCCACGCCCTCTAGTTAGCTTGCAAGTGGATAGTCATTCATTAGCGTCAATGGCACTTTGTATAAAAGCTGTAGCATATTGTTGATCTACCGAAGGTCTTGGCTGGAAGACGCTGTGCGTGCGTGGTCTGTCATTGTCTATTGGAATACGAGTTGAGGTAACGTTGGCTGTATGGCTCACAGCAATAGAGTAATGTTCGCCATGTAATGTGTTTGTATGTATGTTTATAGTAAGTTGATCTACTATAATATGACCATGTTTCACTGTAAATCCTTGGGATGTGACTAACTAATAATCTTAATGCATGATGGGCTATTTTGTATGTGAACTATGCTTGTGTGTGATTTCATGTAGGTTTGCATATGGGGGAGGTGACCAAGGAGTCCCATTTCCGTTTATGTTGAGTGTTGTATTCCTAGAGGTAAAAGGAAATCTTGGCTATTGTACCTGTATCACCTATCATTGATTGATACTGGTTTAGTTTGTATTTACTGTACATAATGGATTTTAATTGTGTTTGTTCTCCCTTCAGAAAGATTGTCACTGCTGCTTTGCCTCCTGTAAATTTAATGTAATTGTAGCTCTTGCCTTATTTTGTTTTCTTTATTTTTATTTTGTCTGCCCATCTGATCTGGCCTAAACATAGGTTTATAGGTTGGTTCTCTTACTCTTATCCCCAACAAACTCCAGACTGCTTTTTTACTGAATTATTTGTTAATAAATATTGTCGTACTTTTATACTGAAATATCACGTCTCTGTCATTACTTCAGTATCTGTGTGTGAGAGCCCTCTTGTCTAAATCAAGGTGCTGGAGGTCTAGTTAAAGTACATCTTGGTGTGAAAGGCCCCAAGTGGCGTAGTCGAGCACCCTAGAGTCAATACCTTTGTTTCTCTTGTGGCCACCCCAGAAGTAACCTAGCCCTTCTGTTTCAGCTATGGCTGAAGAGTTACAGGAACTGAGGGAGCAGGTGCGGCAGCTTCAAGTGGACAAGGAGCGATTGCTGTATCTCCCTAGGGAAAGGAAATGTCCTGTGTTCAGGGGCAGATCAGGTGTTGGTATTGATGAATGGGTGAAAGAAGTGAATGCTTGTGTGCATGCAAGACATTTGAGTTCACGTGACCAGGCCTATTTTATGTTTGATCATTTGGATGGTGAAGCAAAGGATGAGATACGTTATAGGCCTAGGGAAGAGAGGGAAGACCCAGAGCGAATTGTATCTATCCTTAAAGACCTTTATGGATGTTCAACATCTTATGTTGCCTTACAAGAACAGTTTTTCTCCCGGAAACAACTTGATGGGGAGTCCCTACAGGAGTATTCTCATGCTCTTCTCTCTTTAATGGATAAGGTTAAACAAATTTCCCCTGAATCAGTGCCCCAATCTGACTTGCTGCTGCGTGATCAGTTTGTAGAGCATGTCATTGTCTCCGTAGAGAATTAAAGCGGTTGGTACGTCAGACCCCAGGGCTGTCCATGTTGGAGGTGCGGGCTGCAGCCATTCGGTGGGAGCGGGAAGGTAGGCCTAGCGACGTCACCCGAGGTAGAAGTTATTCAGTCAAGTCATCTTCATTTATATAGCGCTTTTAACAATGTAGATTGTTTCAAAGCAGCTTTACAGAGATAAACGTATAATTTAAGGTAAGATTGTTTTGGCTTTATAGCGGTTCTTTAATAAAGTTATTTTCGAGCTAAAGTTAGTTTTGATTGATTTGCTTCCGTCGCAACGATCATTTGTTATTAAATTTGGGGCCGCTAAGACGACACCATTCTCTCTTCACAGACTTTAAACGCGCACCTGTGAGAAACGCTCATGGCGTTCACATGCGCATTAAGAATTGGTTCTATAGTTATGTGCGTTTGAATATATGTGCGCAGGTTTGTAATTCCCTACAAACCAAGCCTAAACAAAGTACTGGTGTATCCTTATAATTTTGATACAGAATTTTATTTTATTTTATCAATTTGGGGTAGATACGCGAATTGAGTTTTCCCGACGACGCTTTATCTGTAGAGTGGTAAAGGGATCCTCCATAGGGAGAGACTAGTTGGCACTTCAGCACTGCGTTGTCATCGGGTCCAGGCGAAGGTCCTTCATCAGATCTGGATACGGCCTGGATCCGGCAGGCTGCGGGGAAACCTCGGGATAAACAAAGACACTAAAATTAGCGTAGATGCCATTCTTCTCATGATGTAACGAGTACATCAGGATTTATGGGAAGTGTTCCCGGTTCCAGCTGATCTAATCTATGCAGCCTAACATTTAATTATAGAAGTCTATAATGTATTATGTGAATGTAATGGCAATTTTGAGAAGTTAATATCAAACAGCATCAGAGGTGTAAGAAAACTTTCACGAGACAAAACTGTAATAAAGAGAAAAGGTTTATTTCAATGAGGTTTCCATTCACAAAAGCCGCAGCCACCCAGCTTTGAAATAGAATACCTAATAGACATAATAAAACATACAGATCTTATACAGTTTCTTGGCAAAAGAACTCCTCCTTCCAGGTTTCTTGTAAATTTCCAGAAAGATACCCCCTATCTTCAGCTAGTTCGGACTGGTTTCTACCCCCCTGGTGCAGGTCACACTGTTCTTTGTCCCTGAGACACCCAAAGGCCTTCATCTACGACCTAAATTGCCTCTCGCTTCCCTGTCCCTCCTCAGCTGCTAGAAAACCTCACAGAAACATATGATTAAACAGTTTGGAAACGAATGATAATAAGAAATGCTGAATTTTCCAAAACAATTCCTCCTCTTTATCATTCTCTGATAAACGTATTAAAGGAAAATTTACCCTTGTCTTCTAATTTCTTGATCAAACATCATTACATCATTACATCATTACATTTCAAGAACAGAATTGATTCAAGTCTTTACATCACAGTTATACTCTTCATGTCTGACTTTTATATACCTGATCATTTACTTGAACCTTCATTAAAATTTAGAATGAAAAAAGCTTAGGCTGTTTTTTTTCAGGATAGGCCCTCTATGTTATAGCAAGCAAGTAAAGGTTTATTCTGAAACCGGGCTAGATGAATAAGCACTGTTATTGCACCCCCGACACTTATAGATCGGACCCTCAGTCACCCCAGTATAAACAAGAAATAGTATAGATCACATTAGTATGGAAAAAAACATATCAATTCATAAAAAAAGATGCAAAGAAATAGTATACATAAAAATCCCTCAGCTCAAACCCTTCCACTTGTACGTCACCTCGTAACACGGATGACCGCTGTTTTTAACCTTCTAAACATATCATCATTCTTACAATGGAAAAAGAAATAAAAATAATGAAAACAATAATAATAATAAAAACAGTGAATAGAACAGTCAATCATTGACATCAAACCCTAAACAATCAAAGTTTAGTAAATCCCTTTCCTGGTCCCAGGAAGGCAAACAAAAAGAAAGAAAACACATTTAACTCATGTCTGTATACACGTCATCGCTGTCATAATCATCACATTGCTCTCCATCAGTTATTGGGTACAGAGTCAGTTTCACTGCTTGGACTGACGTGCTAACCGTCCCTGCCCTGATCATTCTCTGCACTAAGCTGGAAAGGCACTTCATAATGCATGGGAAACAAAACAGAATCAGTAATCCCATACCCACAATTGGCAAGACAGTTTGAATTATTCTATAAAACCACCCTGACCATGCAGACATCAGCCACCCCACCCACTCACTACCAGTAGCTTGAGGCGGCTCTTTTACCGCTTTCCTCATGTGCTCGATGATATTGGTTATGTTGTCACTGTAATCAGGAATATTAAAACAACATGATACCCCCAACATTTTACAACTCCACATTTCTTTGAAGTCAAAGCTTCAGAGCACAGCTGCTTACAGCGTTTGCTCTCCTCTTTTCACTGTTTGTTTCAGGACTCTTCACAAAAGTATAAGAATTTGTACTACATGTCATCAATTTCATTAAAACTGTGTTGAAACAGTATTCCTCTATCAAGTGGTTAGTCTACAGATTCAACTTAATGTTATCTATATTTTCTCAGTCCCACTTATCTCTGCTGTTTCACAAAAACCTAAACATCATATTACTCATCTCTCAATCCCTAAATCGCACAGGCTCAGTTAACAGCTTTTAGCTGACATTGAATGAGAGAGACTCTCATAAACTTCTAAAATCAAACTTTATCTACCACTTAAACTTTTAACTCTAGCCCAGCAGTAAGGCATCTTTGCCAGAATTTACATGCGTTTTCAAATAAACAATTTTTATATTTGTCTTTTGCCCACATCAGGGAATTTAGACATTACAAATTTCCTCTCAGATCGTGTCTCTGTCGCACTGGACGTCTCAGCCACAGCACACACTTATCTTTTGAAAGCAAAACATCAGCTCCTAGTTCTTTCATGGTCAACTATTCCTCCACGTTCAAAACATTAACAAGCTGTTTGTTTAATCAGATGTCTTTCTACACATTTCACATTTAGCAACTATTAATCCAGTAATACTGCTTCTACTTATTTGATCACATTTCATCTCAATTTTAGTTGTCAAGTTCCCAATTACTTCAATGTATTTTTCTAGGAGTTTATGAATCTGCAATTAGGATTCACACTAACTTTGAGGCTGCCCTCTCTGCTTGTGATACATTCTAATACATTCTATATCATCTAAAACCTTATCAAAGCATTTCATTCAAAACACTATCATCCTTTTAGTTACCGGTACTTTTAAAATATTTTGCAACTCATTTGTTGGAGTCATCTGTAATTTACATCAACCTGTATTCATCAATTCACTAGCTCTTTCCTTCAAAAGGATTCCCTTAAGACTTAATTCTTTCAACCTTCTTTTAACCTTCAATCTTCTTACGACTTCCACCTATTAACTTTCCTTCAACTTTCTTTCCTTCACTTACTTACTTGCACGTTCTTTTCACATACTTTAGCACTGCGTTCACATTCTTAGTTCTTTCTCAGACGAAAACTTTAATATCGTCATTTAAACACTGATCTACTTTCAAAAACCCACATTAATACACGTCACTTTCACGTTATATCTTTCTTTTCCGAGTGTCCATTTACAATTACAGGCTAAATGGCCCTGCTGACCATAATTAACATACTCTCTGTCATCTGGTGGGTTCAGACACCTTGCCTATAGTTTGATCATTGAGCTTTCAAACAGCTCCAACTTACTGCACACCCTTGAAGCAGTGTGTCCCAATCAGGAATGTAAACAGAGCCACTGATAAGCAGTTCTCTGTATTCTTTTACAGTCCACCAGTGTGGATTCAATCACAACAGCCAAAAGCATAATCTTCATCATTATTATTGGCAGCACATTAATTTCCATAAGTTGTAAAGAAAATCATCCAACATATTCTAAAGGTTTTCACTAAACATTTTCTTTGTTAACTCCAACCACCTTGTTTGGCAGATACACAGAAGTTCCCACATTCATTAAAGCTGGATAAGTCAAGTCAAGTCAAGTCAAGTATATTTGTATAGCGCTTTTCACAATACAGATTGTATCAAAGCAGCTTCACAGTATTAAATTAAAATAATACAACAAGGTTTGTTTCTAGTGGAATTTATTGATAAAATCAAATTAGATTTTGATAACAGCACCCTGACCAGTCCTTTTTGCAAACGGTGATATGATATTACCACAAACCCAAACTGCCGCCGGTGAACTTTGATACGGTTTATCGAATGGACACTTAAAGTTGATTTCTTCGTGGTTGGTTTTACTTCTGCAGTCTGACCACCCAGTTTTCAATTGTCTCAGTCTGACCTTTGCTTGTCCCCTCGTCTCTCATCCAGGCCAGCTCCTCTCCAGAGGCCCGTTCGATCTCGGGTGGCCCTGGCAGCACGATAGGTTTCGCCGTTGTTGTTTGTCGTCGTTGTTTGTCGTCGGGGTTCCTCCTCCTGTTTGATAACAGCACCCTGACCAGTCCTTTTTGCAAACGGTGATATGATATTACCACAAACCCAAACTGCCGCCGGTGAACTTTGATACGGTTTATCGAATGGACACTTAAAGTTGATTTCTTCGTGGTTGGTTTTACTTCTGCAGTCTGACCACCCAGTTTTCAATTGTCTCAGTCTGACCTTTGCTTGTCCCCTCGTCTCTCATCCAGGCCAGCTCCTCTCCAGAGGCCCGTTCGATCTCGGGTGGCCCTGGCAGCACGATAGGTTTCGCCGTTGTTGTTTGTCGTCGTTGTTTGTCGTCGGGGTTCCTCCTCCTGTTGCGGTCCTAGCCACCGTTTCGCCCTCCAGCTCTTTCTCCTGAGGTCTCGAATCACCACGTAATCACCCGGTCTGATTTTGTGCAGGAACGTCTCTGCTACTTTGCCCCTGGCATTTCTTTCACCTGCACAGAACTGTTAGATCACAAACACAACATCTCTTTGCAGTAATTCAACATTTCATTCTCACACACATCTGCTGATGGAAGCCTCCTTCTTTCCCCCGTTATACCCATGAATGGTGGTCTACCAAAGAGGATTTCAAATGGGCTCAAATTTGTTTTTGACTCTCTTTTTCATTCGTTCACCCACGAGAGTCCTGTTTCTTCACAGCATTTTGCCAATTTGTTCTTTACCGTCTGGTTTTCACGCTCAACAGCGCCCCCGCTGGCAGCGTCTTAGGCACAGTGTGTTCCATCGTGACCACATATCCACGACTATATACCAAACAATATTTCTGTTTTCCGCACAGGGTTAGTTCAATGAAATCAATCATTAAATATTCAAATGGCCCCTCTGGGGCTGGCTGACTTGCCAGTGGTGTTTTAATGCCCCGTGCAATGTTATATGCGGTGCAAATCACAAATCTTTATCTTTTGCAAAAATTCTCAGCATATATTGTGAAACCTTTGGTAAACCACAATTCTCTCATTTGCATAATCATCCCCTCTTTTAATGCATGGTCCCACCAATGCATTAATTTAGCCTAATGTGGGAAAAAATGGCTGGGCAGACATGGCTGTCCACCAACAGATCTCCATACACCATCAACAAGGCTGCAGCCTGCCGTCTTCCATTTGTTTTTCTCAGCTCCTGTGGAAAAAGACTGCATGCTCTGTAAACAAGTAAACAAGTTCTTGTCTGGCAGCATAATGGCCTCCAAAAGGTCAGATACTAACGTAGCGTTCAGTATTGGTCGTCCGTCTGACTTAAAAATTTTCTGTGCTTCCACAGAGCACCAAAGTCATGCGTGACCCCAAAAGCATAACGCGAGTCTGTGTAAATCGTTACACACTTGTCAGTCATCAGTTTACATGCTTCAGTCAAAGCGACTAGTTCAGCTGCCTGTGCAGAGTAATGACATGGTAATTTGCCAGATCTTACAGTTTCAAATTCAGTCGTCACCGCATAACCTACGTTATTCTGTCCTGTTTGTGGATTCTTCGACGCAGATCCATCCACAAAAAGGACATTGTCACAATTATCAAGCGGAACGTCCAACAAATCTGGACGCGGTGTGCACACCTTTTAACAGTGACATTTGGCATGTCAAACAAAATTTTATGATACCTCAATCGAGCTGTAGACAAATGTGACGTTCTCTGCTCCTGCAAAATCAAAGACACCAAATGTGAGACCCCTAAAGTCAGATCAGCATAGCCTACAAACTCTCTTGAGGCCATTGAGGGCCAGTTCAGCTACCACCACCGCCCGGAGACAGTGTGGCAATCCCGCTGCCACGGGGTCGAGTTTTGTTGAAAATAGGCTACGTGTCTCATCGGTCACCATGCGTCTACAGGAGAACAGAAGTCATAAGGTCATGCTTTTCATCAACCATCTAAACAATGGATGGTCTACAACCAGAAGGCCTAACAATCGAGATATCTCATTGTGCTTTCATGTTATCAAATGCTGTCTCAGCTTCACTTGTCCAAACAAGTCTGTCACATGACTTCAACCCTTTCCCTGTTGTCAGGGCTCGTAAAGGCTGTTCTAAAATGGCATAATTGGGAATGAATGTACGACAGTAAGCACACATCCCCAAAAATGACAGCAACTGTTTTTTGTTACAGGCTTTGGGGCTTCTTTTATGCCCTGCACCCTTTTCTGTGACAATGTTTTGCTGTTTTGTTTGATAACATGGCCCAGGAATGTCACTTCCTGTTTCACAAACTGCAGCTTTGAAAGGCTGACCTGGTGCCCCTCCCTTTCAAGATGCTTCAGGAGAGTCACAGTGTCAGCCCTGCAAATAGACTCACCTTCTGAACAGATCAAAAGGTCATCAACATAAGAAAGGAGTTCGGTTAATTTCGGTTCTAACTTGTGAACCATCACAAGGCCTAATTACACCCTCTTTCAACAGAGCATCAAACACTGGTTTTATACCCTCTATTGCTTCACGTTTCAGTGGATATTGTGCCTTACATGGTCTGAAATCAGATTTTGGTGTGATTACAACTGGCTCACAACCTTTTATCAGCCCCACATCATATTTGTTTTTTTTCACACAAGTTTGGTGATATTTGTGCCAAAGAAATATCAATTTCTGAGGCAGAAATATCCCCCTCTCCCTGTCCTGTCACATTCTTCCCAATAGCAGTCACATTTCTCTGAACCCCCATACTCTGACTCTCTGCTGTGTGTGTGTGTCAACTCTCACCCAGTCTGTGGCTGATAAACATTCTTTCACAAAAAGGCCCACATCTTTCCACTGCTGGCTTATGGCCTTGGAGACAGATAAGTGGCAGACAGTGTTCTCTGTCATAAGATAACAAGCTTTCTGACTTTCTGTCAACACTGCAGCCAATGCGCACACACACTTTCTGTCCAGAAAATCTGGTCAAATTTCACACTTTCATTCTTCACAGAATTAAACCACATCTTTTCAAAGTCTGAATCTCGCTCTGTTACGACATGTGATGTACAATGCATTTTGTCATTTGTCATAAACTCTGTATTGACTGGGTCTGTACGATCTTTTGCCAATTTCAAAATCTTTTCTGCCCAATCAATATCTGTTACCTGCCAGACACAAGCCCACTTCGGCGCAAATTTAGAACAAGTAATTTGTGGTGCCTCCTCAATGCTAATTCCATAAGAATCAGCACAGAGGGACAAATTTAATTTACACTTTCCCGTAGAAAACATGGTAAATCACATGGTCGTAACGTGGACAGACTGATACCAGAATCGACCAAAAATTCAATAATTACCCCCTTGACTAATAACGGGTAAATTGGCATTTCAGGAAACCCTGTACTTTTGTACAATCTCATACATTCGTCATTCACAACACTGCTCAAAGTATCAGTCATTGCTTTGCTCAAAGTTTCATCAGACACACAAAAAGATTTGCAAGCAGTTTTTTCATTGCAGGTAGCAGAAAGAAGATCAGTGTATGTGTTTGTGTGTGCGTCGTGTGTGTGTGTGTTAGTAAAAATATTTTCACTTCCCTTTGCTGTAGCCAGAGATTGGCCAGAACCGGACTCTTTCCGTCCCGCTCTCCAGCCCCCTCGGTTCAATCCGACTTCATGGTGGGACACGCGCTGCTCCAGTGTCCATCTTCTTGCACACTCTATATTTTGTACAGTCTCGGAGCGAGTGGGCATTTGTGGCACAAACATAACAGCTCCATTTTCCTCCAGCAGCTCTTCTCTGTCCTCTTCGGTTAGCAGGGTTTGAACAGGAAGATGCAGGTTTGTTGGGTTGTTTAGGTTGTCGTTGTTGCATAACCACCATTGTGAGGGGTTTTTTCTTCTCCTTTCTGTCCTCTTCAGCGTGAGTAGCGTGCCCCAGCCTTGCACTCAAACGCCCGTGTAACTGTGCATGAAACTGCGCTGTTAGTCTGTGTGCCACTCGCTCTGCGGCCTCTGCCCCCTCTCGCGCTTCTCTTGCATCTGCCTCTGCCTGCGCTGCTCTTTGGGCTGCCTCTGCCAGTTCAATTTGTGCTCGTGCTTCTGCAAGTCGTGCTTCTTGGGCTGTTCTCGGGGCCGGTGGAAAGCGGTCCAGATCGAGCCTGAGGGCCGGTATCTCTGCTACTGGGTAGTGAGCTGTATTGTAGGCAGGCGGCGGAGCCGTTGCCACCTCAGTCACATGTGGAAAAGCACATACATTCGGTTCATTAGTAGCATTCTGTTCCAGTGGAACTGTTTTTACACACACAACATTCTCAACATTACATGCCAATTCTTTTTGTATTTGCTCTCGTTCTCGCCTGTCAGCCTCTTCTACCCAACACATTAGTCGGTTCACAGTTCTTACACACATGTTTGACACACACACAGCAGCTACTCTGTTTTCCCTCGTTCTTCTCTACTGACTCTTTTACTACATTTAGTCTTATTTTACTCAAGGTCCCCGCTTCGGGAAAATCGTGATATTTGATCAGTTTCTGTATGTCAACCATACATTTACCACCATAATTATTTCTCATTTGACAGAAAATTGGTGTATAAAAATGATCTAATTTACTGTTAGATGACCCCATTTTTGGCTGAATTTCCCTTCTGGATTTCACTTTCGACACGTGTCTTGCAGTATCTGTCAAACGTCTTCAACAGACCCGATCTTATTTCACCCAAAATCGGTCGGGTTTCAGCAAATATGCTGTGCTCTTGTAATTATGTTTTACTCAAAATCTTCTATTCACCTAATCAATCCGGCGTGGCTCTTCCGTCCACTCTTGCAAGACTTCTTCGGGTTACAGAGACTTCGAGCAAAACTAATTAACCAGCACCTGTGATTATCTGAATCACCAGTGGTACCCCTGTCCACTAACGAGCTAAGTGTGGCAGAAACCGGTCTGAATCTGTCAGATCAGTTTCTCCCTCAAAAATTGTGATTCCCTAAATCACCTCTCGCCCGTACCAAAAGGAAAAACTCAGCCACCATGGTTCACGTTCACACACAATTATCAAATCACACTTAACTTGAAAACAGTAAAAAATCAATAAAACAGTTCTGCCGTTTCTTACCCAGAGATGCTTTCTCTTTTCTGTAATTGCCGCGGATTCTTTCTGATCCTGGTGGGAGTTCCTCCCCTGGTTCTGAACGCCGGAATTGGCTCTCTCTGCCTTAACCTGTTGAGTCACTATCTCAAACAGTCGGGGTATGAGACGGCTGCCTGATGCCGCCGGGATTGTACACTTCCGTCAAAATCCGTTCTTCAGGACCAGGAGAAGAAGATCCGCACAGGACCCCACTCTGACACCAAGTTGTAATGGCAATTTTGAGAAGTTAATATCAAACAGCATCAGAGGTGTAAGAAAACTTTCACGAGACAAAACTGTAATAAAGAGAAAAGGTTTATTTCAATGAGGTTTCCATTCACAAAAGCCGCAGCCACCCAGCTTTGAAATAGAATACCTAATAGACATAATAAAACATACAGATCTTATACAGTTTCTTGGCAAAAGAACTCCTCCTTCCAGGTTTCTTGTAAATTTCCAGAAAGATACCCCCTATCTTCAGCTAGTTCGGACTGGTTTCTACCCCCCTGGTGCAGGTCACACTGTTCTTTGTCCCTGAGACACCCAAAGGCCTTCATCTACGACCTAAATTGCCTCTCGCTTCCCTGTCCCTCCTCAGCTGCTAGAAAACCTCACAGAAACATATGATTAAACAGTTTGGAAACGAATGATAATAAGAAATGCTGAATTTTCCAAAACAGTGAATACTAGGTCAAAGAGATGTGTCTTTAATCTAGCTTTGAACTGACAGAGTGTGTCTGCTTCCCGGACAATGTTAGGAAGACTTTTCCAAAGTTTTGGTGCTAAACAGGAAAAGGATCTACCGCCAGTAGTCGATTTTGATATTCTAGGTATTATCAACTGGCCGGAATTTTGAGATCGCAATAGACGTGAAGGACTATAATGTGTTAAGAGCTCGCTCAAGTACTGCGGCGCTAAACCATTTAGTGCTTTGTAAGTAATCAGCAATATTTTAAAATTGATGCGATGTTTAATAGGGAGCCAATACTCGAGCTTCTGCGTTTTGAACCAGCTGTAGTTTGTTTATTAAGCGTGCAGGGCAACCACCCAGTAGAGCATTACAATAATCTAGCCTTGAGGTCATGAACGCATGAACTAATTGTTCCGCATTTGTCAATGAGAGCATATGGCGTAATTTAGATATATTTTTAAGATGGAAAAATGCGGTTTTACAGATACTAGACATGTGACTTTCAAATGAAAGATTGGTATCAAAGAGCACACCCAGGTTCCTAACCGATGACGAAGACTTAACAAAGCAGCCATCAAGTGTTAGACAGTATTCTAGATTATTACGTGAAGTTTTTTGTCCAATAATTAGAATCTCTGTTTTTTCAGAATTTAGAAGTAGGAAATTACGAGTCATCCAATTTTTTATATCAGCTATGCATTCCGTTAATTTTGTGAATTGGTAAGTTTCGTTAGGTTTTGAAGAAATATAGAGCTGAGTATCGGCGGCATAACAGTGGAAGCTAATTCCATGTTTCCTAATGATATCTCCTAATGGTAGCATGTACAGAGTGAACAGCAGCGGTCCTAGTACTGAGCCTTGTGGTACACCATACTGAACTTGTGATCGATGAGACATCTCTTCATTTACTGCTACAAACTGATAACGGTCAGATAAGTATGATTGCTAGTGCCATGCTAGTGCAATTCCACTAATGCCAACATAGTTTTCTAGTCTATTTAAAAGAATGTTGTGGTCAATGGTGTCAAATGCAGCACTAAGATTGAGTAACACTAATAGAGAGATACAACCACGATCGGATGATAAGAGCAAATCATTTGTGACTCTAATGAGGGCAGTCTCGGTACTATGGTACGGTCTAAAACCGGACTGGAAATCCTCACAGATATCATTTCTTTCAAGAAAGGAACACAGTTGTGAAGATACTGCTTTTTCTAATATCTCTGACAGAAAAGGTAGATTCGAGATCGGCCTGTAATTGACTAATTCTGTAGGATCAAGTTGCGTTTTTTTTAACAAGCGGTTTAATCATAGCCAGCTTAAAGTTTTTTGGTACGTATCCTAGAGACAAAGACGAATTAATGATATTAAGAAGAGGATCTATGACCTCTGGAAGCATCTCTTTCAGTAGCTTAGTCGGAATAGGGTCTAACATACATGTTGTAGATTTAGATGATTTAACGAGTTTAGAAAATTCTTCCTCTCCTATAGCAACGAATGAATCAAATTTTTCCTCAGGGAGACTACAATGCACTGCCTGATGCGATACTGTAGTAGACGGTTGCATAGTTATAATTTTGTCCCTGATATTATCAATCTTATAAGTGAAGAAGTTCGTAAAGTCATTACTGCTGTGTTGCTTGGAAACTTCAGTGCTTGAAGCTTTCTTTTTCGTTAGTTTAGCCACCGTTTAATAAATACCTAGGATTGTTTATTTTATTCTAATAGGTTTGAAAAATAAGCAGATCTAGCAGCTTTTAAAGCCTCTCTGTAAGTAATCGAGCTCTCCTTCCATGAAATCCGAAATACCTCTAATTTTGTTTTCTTCCAGTTGCGCTCCATTTTTCTGGCTGCTCTCTTAAGGGCCCGAGTGTGCTCGTTGTACCACGGCGTTGGACTATTTTCTTTAATCTTCTTTAAGCGCAACGGAGCAACTATGTCTAAAGTGCTGGAAAAGAGAGAGTTAAAAGTTTCTGTTGCAATATCGAGTTCTTCTAAGCTATCTGGGATGCTGAGATGATGAAACTGATCAGGAAGATTATTGATAAAGCAATCTTTAGTGGCAGAAGTAATAGGTCTAACATATTTATAACACGGAGTCGGCTTTGCAGCCTTGGCTAAATGTAATTTACACGAGACTAGATAATGATCTGAGATGTCATCGCAATCTATTCCATGTGATAATATTAGATCTAGAGTATGATTACGACAATGAGTAGGTCCTGACACGTGTTGTCTAACTCCAATAGAGTTTACAATGTCTTTAAATGCCAAACCCAATGCATCTTTTTCATTATCGATGTGTATATTAAAATCACCAACAATTAGTACTTTATCTGCAGTCAATATTAATTCTGATAGAAAGTCCGAAAATTCTTTGATAAAATCTTTATGGTGCCCTGGTGGCCTGTATACAGTAGCCAGCACAAATCTCAAACGTGATTTATCATTTATACTATATATTTTTACATTAAGCACTAACACTTCATAAGAATTATATTTAAAACTTGATTTCTTAGTGGTTTTGAAAATATTTCTATAAATTACAGCAACACCACCCCCTTTGCGTTTCAGACGAGGCTCATGTTTATAACAGTAATCTTGCGGGGTGGACTCATTTAAAGTAATGTAATTGTCTGGTTTTAGCCAGGTTTCTGTCAAACACAGCACATCTAGGTTATAATCTGAAATCATATCATTAACAATGAGTGCTTTTGAAGTAAGCGATCGAATATTCAGCAACCCAAGCTTTAGCATTTGCTCATCTGTATTATAGCTGTTTTTTATTTGTTGAACATCAATTACATTTTTAACCTTAGATGGGTTTTGGATTTGGATTTCCAAATTCGGGGAACAGACACAGTCTCTATATGATGATAGCTAGGTGAAAGAGGCTCTATGTGATGGGATTTATCTGACCTTGGTGACGCGAGGCCGCTAGCAGACAGTCGGTTTAGCCAGTCTGTCTGCTTCCTGACCTGAGCCCCAGATTGTCATGTTTGAGCTCTAAGACTATGAGCCAAATTACAAGAGAGAAGAGCAGCACCATCCCAGGAGGGATGAATACCATCTCTTTTCAACAGGTCAGGTTTGCCCCAAAAACTTTTCCAATTATCTATGAATTCTATATTATTTTGCGGACACCACGAGACAGCCAACCGTTAAGTGAACACAATCTACAAACTATCCCATCACTCCTGCGAACAGGAAGGGGGCCAGAGCAAATTACAGTGCCTGACATCGTACTTGCGAGTTCACACACCTTTTTAATATTAATTTTGGTGATCTCCGACTGGCGGAGTCGAACATCATTAGTGTCGACGTGAATAATAATCTTGGAGAATTTACGATTAGCATTAGCCAGCACTTTTAAATTTGCTTTGTCAGGCGCTCTGGCTCCCGGCAAACATGTGACTATGGTGGCTGGTGGCTCTATTTTCACGTTCCGTGTGATCGAATCACCAATTACTAGGGCACAATCAACAGAATTCTCAGTGGGTGTTTCACTGAGCGGGGCAAATCGATTTGTTATGGTAATCGGAACGGAAGAGTGTTTTTTTGATCCGCGCCTAGTGCGATCCCTCACTGTCACCCATTTGCCTTGCTGCGCAGGCACTAATTCAGCTGGAACCGAATAATGTAAAGAGTTCACTATGCTAGGCACATCCAAAATAGTATCTAAAGCTCTAGCACTCTTACTATCCTCAATTAAAGTTTGGATGCGTGTCTCTAGTTCTGAAATCTTCTCCGTCAGCCTAACTGACTCCTTGCATTTATCACATATAAATCCTATATTGCCAACAGAGAAGGCTATGCTAAACATGTGACATGAAGTGCAGGTGACAATAACAGGACAAGACATTACTCACCGTGTTTGTTGACTGATTCTTACTCACCTGAGCTTTTTATGAACTCAAAGGCGCGGGCGCACGAGAGAAAAAAATAAATAAATTAGCTGAGCGCACGGGTGGCGCGTTAACAGGCTAGCGAATTACTAGCGTGTTGTGCTAGTATTAACGGAAGCTAGCGATGTCAGGTTAATCTGAGATGTTGGGTAAGCTGTATTTAGTAGTAGTATAAACAACTAGAAATTGTAGTAAATGATGGTTCAAAACAAAGAAATACGAGGCTAAGACGGAGCTTACAGCACCGAAGCAAACACACTCACAGCAGGCAGCGAGGCAGACAGGAGCAATCGATCAGCGATAGCAGTGATAGCAGGTGTGTCTGACAGGTCACAGAACTGTTTTTCACAGAACAGTCCCTTCTCTCTGTGCTATGCAGACCTCTAGGGACCAGTATATTCCTTCTCCCCCTGTGAACCCGGCTAGTTCAGAAATGGCAGAATTGAGAGCGATGTTGCTGAAACAACAGGAACAGATTAATCTGTTAACTAGAAGTTTGACTGCTTTGCAGGGGCCTGTACGCCATGTTAGGTCCAGCAGCCCTTCCCCCGTCATCTGTAGGCGATGTAAAAAACCTGGTCACTATGCAAGAGAGTGTGACAATGAGCGAGTGGTTCCAGCACAGCCCTTAGCTCCTCAAACCCATCGTCAGGCTGACTCCATTCCCCCTTCTCAGATGTCGGAAAACTAGCTCCCTCCAATGTGCAGAGCCACACGTTGGGTGGGGGCAGTATGGGCTCTCAGCGTCAAACCCCGGCATGCCATACGGTGTCATCTCTTGTTGGAAAGGTAGCTGTCAGGGTAGGGGGAGTAAATGTTAACCGTTTATTGGATACAGGGTCCATGGTGTCCACTATGGTGGAAAGTTTCTTTTTAGATAATTTCCAAGACCAGCTCCAGCATTGTCATTGGTTGCAGCTTCGCGCTGCAAATGGTTTAGAAATACCCTACACAGGTTATGCAGAGTTAACCGTCGAGTTGCTGGGAAGGGTAATTCCTTATCGTGGTTAGTAGTCAAGGATCCCCCAGGTCAGCCTCTTCCATCTGCAGTGCCCGGTGTGTTGGGAATGAATATAATTCGAGAATGTTATGATGAGCTATTTGTCCAGCATGGCCCCGCTCTGTTTGATCTCCCACCAGTGGTTCACGCTTCACCTCCATGGCAGAGAGCCCTGCAGCATTGCCACCTAGCCCAGTTCAATTTCCCTGGATCTAAGACAGGGGTTGTTAAAGTTCGGGGTCGGAGGCCCATCCATATACCTGGGGGTACTGTTGCCTTTGGCTTGCTCAGTTGGGGATATTTTGGGGATATTTAATTTTATCAATCAATAAATTAAACTAGAAACAAACCTTGTTGTATTATTTTAATTTAATACTGTGAAGCTGCTTTGATACAATCTGTATTGTGAAAAGCGCTATACAAATATACTTGACTTGACTTGACTTACTGTCAAGTTGGTGCCTGCCACCTGCTCTCCCCAGTTTTGTAACGCCTCTGCTGTTCTTCTTGAACCATCTACCAGTTCGTTACCTGAGGGTCTTCTTGTTTCACCTGCCCTAGTTCATGTAGAGCGAGGTACAGCTTTTATTCCCATTGTTAATGTTGGATTTACCCGTGCTACACTTTACCCCCATAGTTTAATAGGTGCGGTGGCCCATGTCACAGTCGAAAGCCTCCCTACAGGCATTACTGAGGTTGTTCAGGGAACTTATACTGTTACGGCCACCCTTAAGGCTCACACTGGGCAGGTTAATAGTGTGAAGGAGCAGATTCAGGCTAATGACCTATCCGTGCTCTCAGAGTCTGAACAAGAACACGTGAGGGCCTTCCTGTTGAAGCATGAGTCCATTTTATCAGCTTTTGAGGGTCAAGTCAAGTCAAGTATATTTGTATAGCGCTTTTCACAATACAGATTGTATCAAAGCAACTTCACAGTATTAAATTAAAATAATACAACTAGGTTTGTTTCTAGTGGAATTTATTGATTGATAAAATCAAATTAAATATCCCCAAAATATCCCCAACTGAGCAAGCCAAAGGCAACACTGGCAAGGAACCTTGAGTGTGATCTTGGCTGTACTAACCTGCTGCCACATGTCATTCCCTTGTTAGATGATCAGCCTGTTAGGCAGAGGTATAGGCATCTCCCCCCTTCTGACTATGATGCTGTGAAGGCCCACTTACAGCAGCTTTTATACAGTTAGGTCATCCGGGAAAGTAGTAGCCCCTATGCCTCTCCCATTGTTCTGGTAAGGAAGAAGGACGGCAGCCTTCGTATGTGTGTGGATTACCGACAACTCAGTCGCAAGACACGGAGGGATGCCTTTCCACTTCTCCGCATAGAGGAGTCCTTAGATGCATTGTCTGGGGCACAGTGGTTTTCCATGCTAGATTTAACTAGTGGCTATAACCAGTAGGGCTGCACGATACTGGGAAAATATGCGATATGCGATATTGTTGTTGAGTATTGCGATAACGATATTTCTTGCGATATAACTTTTCCCTAGAGAAATGCTATTTTTATTATGTTTTTTTTTTTTTTAATCATTTATATATGTAATGATCATACTAAAATAAACAGGTAGGCTAATATATATATATATATATATATATTCTACTGATCCTTCTTCTGATATCTCAGTTTTTTCATAAGGAGTTAACGTTACACATGCAACACTTTGATTAATGGTTGTCTGTGAGACTGTTATTGTTACTTGGCATTTCGTTAACAGTTTTGGTAGATTTGGGCTTACACTTTTTGAAGTCTTCATATAGCTCCCTGAGGTTGCGTTCCAGATGACTATGCAGATTAGTTTCCTCTTGAAGTGGCCAAACATTTTCGGCACGACTTAGTGACACCGTCATTTATGTTCACATATCGTGTTTTTTGCGCGTGCAAATTCGTTATTTCAAATGCAAATGGAAGCACATTTTTCCAGGCTTATGCCTATGCCGCGACGAGATGAGAACATCTCAACTTTTCAGAATTCCGCAAGCTCACGCAGGTCATGGTTGCATAGCAACGACAAACGCAAGCGCTTGTGGAAAGGAGATAGCGGCGCGGCCGTGCTTTCCATGCATTTTTAGACGCGATATGTGAACGGCCCCTTACACAGTACCTGCATTTATGACACGTCTTCTCTATTGAAGCCAAAATATTGTCATATTTCAGACGTACAGTTCTTTTTAGGCACAGGTTCTTCGCTGTTGTCATTTTCCTCGCTGGTCTCTTCTCCCGCCATTAGTTTTTATTTTCCTCTCTCTGCTCTGAGCCACTAGGTTCCCCTTTGGGTCCGATCTAGCCAATAGCATAATAGCACCTACTGGGGAGGCGGGTATAAAGATAGTAAGGCCCCATTTGATTGGTTGAATTTGGATAAACAACCAATGCATGCATGCATCACACAAATGCTTGGCTCATAAAATAAATGCAATTCATCACACCTCTCTGCGATACGGATATCGCATATACTATTATCGCGATAACAATAATTTTTCGATATATTGTGCAGCCCTAATAACCAGGTACCGGTGACTGAGAAAGACCGCCCAAAGACCGCCTTTTGCACGCCCTTTGGGCTATTTGAGTTCAATCGAATGCCTTTTGGGCTATGCAATGCTCCAGGCACTTTCCAGCGGTTAATGGAGAGGATGTTTGGAGCCCAAAACTGTCAGTCCCTCTTGTTGTACCTGGACGACATCATTGTGTTCTCATCTAGCGTGAATGACCCGTCTAGACCTGGTGTTGAGCCGACTCCAGAAAGAAGGATTGAAGGCAAAACTGGAGAAATGTTGTTTCTTTAGGAAGGAGGTCCAGTATCTGGGCCATTTAATCTCCCGTGAAGGTGTGTCTACGGATCCAGCCAAGGTGTCTGCCGTTGCCAACTGGCCCCACCCTACCAATCTCTCGGAGTTGAGGTCCTTCCTTGGATTTGCAAGTTACTATAGGCGGTTTGTTGAGGGATATTCAAAACTAGCAGCTCCATTACATTGTCTGGTAGCTGAACTGGCAGGGACTAAGATGAGGAAGGGCCATGGACCACGGCTAGATGGAGCCTGGACAGACTCTTCCGAGCAGAGTTTCCAGGAGTTGAAGAGGAGGTTAGTGAATTCACCTACCCTGGCTTTTGTTAACTTCACTCTCCCCTTCATCCTTGAGGTGGACGCCAGCCATATTGGTCTTGGAGCAGTGCTCTCGCAAGAACAGGATGGTAAAGTTTGCCCAATTGCCTACGCCAGCCGGAGTCTTAGCCCTGCCGAGAAGAACTATAGTTCCATGAAGCTGGAGTTCCTGGGCATGAAATGGGAGTACTTGAAGTTCCGGGAGTACTTGTGGGGCCAACAGTGTACAGTCTGGACAGATAACAACCCTTTGAGCCATCTGGATACAGCTAAGTTGGGTGCGACCGAGCAGCGATGGGTAGCTGAGTTGTCTGCCTACAATTACACCATTCGCTACCGTTCTGGTCGCTCAAATAAGAATGCAGACTCTCTGTCCAGACAGCCCCCTCCAGAATGCTCTAACCCTGTTTCAGGGCCATCGGCTACAGGAACTGCTCTACCTGTGCCCGTGCAACAAGCTGCCCACGAGAGGAGTGTCTTCAGGTGACCCAAGAGACCATGTCTGTTTTTCCTTCTCATACCGCTGAGGACCTAAAGGCTCTGCAAGAGGCGGATCCTACAATCAGTGACTTCCTCCCATTCTGGCAGGTGCAGCAACCACCTAACTCTACAGCCCGGGAACGTCTGCCTGGACCAACTAAGGTACTACTAAACCGCTGGTCTGCTGTACCGCCGGATTCACCGGCCTGACGGGGGTGAGGAAGTTTATCAACTCCTGCTACCAGGATGCCTAAAGGGTGAAGTGCTGAAGCAGCTCCACGATGAGCACGGTCATCAGGGCATTGAGCGCCCCTCCGAGTTAGTGCGGCAGAGGTGCTATTGGCCAGGGATGAGGGACGACATTAAACAGTGGTGCCTAGACTGTGTGAGATGTACCCTCGCCAAGTCCGCTCACCCCAAGCCCTATGCGCCCATGGGACACCTGCTAGCATCCCGTCCCAACCAGATCCTAGCAGTGGACTTCACCTTTCTGGAACCTTCCAGAGATAGTAAGGAACAGGTTTTAAATATAACTGATGTGTTTTCTAAATTCACCCAGGCGGTGCCTACCCGGGACCAGAAGGCGGCGACAGTGGCCAACGTGCTGGTCCGGGAGTGGTTCTTCCGGTACGGGGTCCCTGCTCGTCTCCACTCCGACCAAGGCCGCAGTTTTGAGAGTGCTGTTATTTATCAGCTGTGCAGCCTATACGGGGTCCAAAAGACCCAGATGACACCCTACCATCCGCAGGGCAATGGCCAGTGCGAGCGGTTTAATCGCACAATGCACGATCTGTTGCATACGCTCTCGGCTGAGCAGAAGAGCCGCTGGCCTGAGTATCTACCTCAGTTGGTGTTCAGCTACAACAACACCACCATCCACCAGTCAACGGGTGAGTTCCCACATTTTCTAATGTTTGGTCAGAAGCCTCAACTACCTGTTGATTTCCTTTTGGGCAGAGTACCAGAACTGGAAGGTGGCAGAGTGAGTGAGTGGGTGCAGGAACATCAGAGACGTCTAACCATGGCCTTTCATGGTGCCAGAGAACGGTTGCAGGCGGCTGCCGCACGGAGGAAGGAACGGCATGACCAAGGAGCCCAGAATGTGCCATTGGAGGTAGGACAGTTCATTTATCTCAGAGACCATGGAGTGAGAGGGCACACCAAGATCCAGGATGCCTGGAGCCCAACCCTACATCAAGTGGTCCGAGCCCCACCCCCTGGTGGTGTGGTATACTCCGTAGCCCCCGTGCATGACCTCAACGTGAGTCAGCAAGTACATCGGATGATGCTGAAGCTTGCCCATCAAAATCACTGTCCGGAGCCTCCCGGCATACCCTTGGAGCCTCCGACATCAGCTGATCATGATACTGAAGATGATCACGCCGGTCAGTGGGTTGTGGTGAGAGCACCCGGAATCCAGACACAGCCTGCCCATCTCGACCCAGTTGCCTCTCCTCCTGAATCGTCTGGTCCAGCCAGCCCCTTGGTGCAAGTCGAACTGCTTGCTCCGGCTCCAGTGACTCCTATAGTAGCTAGCCCTGATCACGGTGTCCTAGCTCGCCATAGAACCTCCCGGACCACCGCCGGAAGACATGGAAATCTCCATAACCTCCCAGTGTCAGTGGTGAGTAGGGCAGACGGGGCTATGAACTCCCAGGTACCTGGCTCAAGTAGTAGGGTGACGGCAGTTTTCAGACCCTGGTGTTAATAGAACGCCATTTGTTTTTTTTTTGTGGTCATACACTTTGTGCGCTTTCTTTTTATTTATCTGCGGGACGCCGATAAAGAATGGGGGGGGGGGGGGGGTAGAATGTAACCGGCAGAGTAACTGCCGTAGCAAGTTTGTCCTCCTGTTCTCACCGTATCCCTCTTCCCCTTGGCCACGCCCTATAGTTAGCTTGCAAGTGGCTAGTCATTCATTAGCGTCAATGGCACTTTGTATAAAACCGGCACATCGGGTGGAAAACTAAGTAATCCCTCGGCTCGTACTTCCTCCTTACACTGTGTTCGCTGTGCTGTTGCCTATGAAAGGTATGTGTCAACACTCCATTTCTATTGCAAACATGTTATTTTAGCTAGCTGTGTGTAAAGTGTAACTGTTTGACAACAGATGTTTGACTGTGTACCAGACGCTTCCGGGTAGCATATTGTTGATCTACCGAAGGTCTTGGCTGGAAGACGCTGTACGCGCGCGGTCTGTCATTGTCTATTGGAATACGAGTTGAGGTAACATTGGCTGTATGGCTCACAGCAATAGAGTAATGTTCGCCATGTAACGTGTTTGTATATGTATGTTTATAGTAAGTTGATCTACTATAATATGACCATGTTTCACTGTAAATCCTTGGGATGTGACTAACTAATAATCTTAATGCATGATGGGCTATTTTGTATGTGAACTATGCTTGTGTGTGATTTCATGTAGGTTTGCATACGGGGGAGGTAACGTACTCGGTTACTAACGTAACCTCGGTTCTCTCTAGAAGAGGGAACGAGTACTGCGTTTTTGTAAAAACGCTACGGGAAAAGTCTCTTTTCACGAAATACTGAAGCAAAAAATTATCCTTAATTTTCATACATGTAAAGCGCGTTGCGGCAGTGCTTAGCTATGGCGAGACGGCTTGCTCGCTCATTGGCTGCTCTGCAGCAACTGCATAAGCCTATCGAGCGAGGCCTGAGGTGACGTCAGGCCAATGAGGACGCTTCGCGCCCTCTTAGCCATTTCCCGCCGAGACGGGTGTGGCTAACCTCTATATAAGGAGCTCGAGAAGGCTGATTCACTTGATTTTCATCGCCGAAGCGAACCAGAGTGAACCGTACGCACGGCAGAGAACGCAGTACTCGTTCCCTCTTCTAGAGAGAACCGAGGTTACGTTAGTAACCGAGTACGTTCTCTTACGAGAGTCCTCTCGTACTGCGTTTTTGTAAAAACGCTACGGGAACCCCTTGTAAAACGCCGTGCGTGCTGGGATAAAGACACCGATCACTGGAAGCTAACCAGGTGTACAGTGCATAATCACCAGATAGACTCACAAAGAGCCTGGGATTAAGGGAGGGGAACCTTAATTCCCTATATTGTAACGTCCGCAGACGTAAAACATGACCTCACAGAGAGAGTCTAGAGACAAGAGGGGATTCCTCTGTCCTTATATGGTTGCGTCAGCAGACGCGAATATGACATCACATAGACAGGGTGGGGGAACCTGAACTAAATGTGGGAAATGTGGGTCTTACACAGTTCTGCCCATAAGACAGTCGGCAGCGCGTTGCGCATGCGATTTCAGTGTTCTAGTTAGACAGCTGAATCGGCTATACCGATAGTAGCTTAGCCTGCAAGGCGGGAACCTCTAGGTTGTAAAACCTGATAAATGTAGACGGCGAGGCCCAGCCCGCCGCCGTACATATATCCTGTAAGGAAATCCCGCTGGACCAAGCCCACGAGGAGGCAACGCCCCTCGTGGAGTGCGCTCTAACTCCCAACGGGCACTGGAGGCCCTTGGCAGTATAAGCCAGCGCTATGGCGTCAACTATCCATCTGGATAAGCCCTGTTTCGACACAGCCATTCCCTTGGAACGTCCACTGAACGAGACAAAGAGCTGCTCAGTCTGTCTGAAGACAGCAGAGCGGGACACGTAAGCTCTTAGAGCCCTAATGGGGCAAAGAAAGCTTGAGTCCCCTTCCTCACTTGATCCCGGCAGGGCAGACAGGGAGATAACCTGAGCCCGAAATGGTGTGTTGAGGGACTTTGGCACATAGCCATGCTTAGGTTTGAGTATGACCTTAGAGTCGTTAGGTCCAAACTCTAAGCACGCTGGGCTCACAGAGAGCGCGTGCAGGTCGCCTATGCGCTTCACCGAAGCGAGAGCCATCAAGAACACTGTTTTGAAAGACAAATGTTTGAGGCTAATAGATTGGATAGGCTCGAAAGGGGCACCTTTCATGGCCGCCAAAACCGTAGAAAGGTCCCACATAGGGACTGAAGGAGGTCTGGGAGGATTTAGCCTCCTAGCTCCCCTGAGGAAGCGGATGACTAAATCGTTCCTTCCTAGAGACTGCCCCAGCGTTGTTCCAGAAAACGCTGTAATAGCCGCCACATAAACTTTGAGCGTGGAAGGGGATCTGCCCTTATCCAACAGCTCCTGTAGGAAGGAGAGAACCTCCGTCACCTCACAATCGAGAGGTGATAGGCTCCGAGCTGTACACCAGCCGGAGAAAACCGACCACTTCGAGGCATAAAGCCGCCGAGTTGACGGCGCCCTGGCCTGAGTGATGGTATTTATCACTCCCTCTGCGAGGTCAACGGATAACCGTTGAGCGCCCACACGTGAAGGGACCACAGCTCCGGGTGTGGGTGCCAAATTGAGCCCCTGGCCTGCGAGAGGAGATCTCTCCTCAATG
Source organism: Rutilus rutilus (assembly GCF_951802725.1). Taxonomy (NCBI): domain Eukaryota; kingdom Metazoa; phylum Chordata; class Actinopteri; order Cypriniformes; family Leuciscidae; genus Rutilus; species Rutilus rutilus. The sequence continues at coordinate 24,708,923 of NC_140213.1, read as the reverse complement.
GCACTGGCCATGGAGCGATGTCTGCTAGCTGCATCAGGACTGGGAACCATGCTTGGTTCTTCCAGAACGGTGCTACAAGCAGCACTGAGCATTTCGTTTCCTTGACCCGCTCTAACACCTGTGGCAGGAGGGAGACGGGGGGAAAGGCATAAAGTGGGCAGCGCGGCCACATGTGGGACAGCGCGCTGTCGTTCTTGGAAAAGAACACGGGGCAATGAGCGTTTTCGCGGGACGCGAATAGGTCCACCTCCGCTCTGCCGAATCTTTCCCACAACAGCAGGACTGTTTGCGGGTGTAGAGACCATTCGCCCAGGGGAATGTTGTTCCTGGACAGCCTGTCTGGGCCCATTTTCTGGAGCCCAGGCACATGCACTGCTCTCAGCGAGCGCAAATTGTGCTGAGCCCATATTAGGAGGCGTTTCGCCAGCCTGTACAGGGATGTGGATCTCAGACCGCCCTGGCGATTTATATAGGACACCACGGCCGTGTTGTCCGAACGGACTACGACGTGTTGGTCCTTGATTTGGGGACAAAAACGCGTCAGCGCATTGTGCACTGCCAGCATCTCCAGGCAGTTGATGTGTTGGAGCTTTTCTCGTTTCGACCACAGGCCGAAGAACGGTCTGCCCTCGAGCAGCGCTCCCCATCCCGGGGTGGATGCGTCTGTCGACACCATCCTCACTCCCGAGGAAGTCCCCAGGCTTACACCTGATCGGTACCAGTCGCCCGCCAACCAAGGTATTAGGGCTGTCACACAGCTCTGATTGACCTTGAGACGTAACCGGCCGGACACCCACGCTCCGCGCGGTACTCGCGCTTTCAACCAGAACTGCAGAGGGCGCATGCGGAGCAAGCCCAGCTGAAGAACCGGTGATGCTGAGGCCATGAGACCTAGCATCCTTTGAAACGTCCTGAGCGGGGTAATCGCGCCGCAGCGGAAAGATCTCGCTGCGCGCTGAATGTGCAGCACGCGCTGTGGCGACAGCCGCGCTGTCATAGACTGTGAGTCCAGAATGGTACCCAGAAACGAAATCGTTTGACTGGGGTTCAGTGAACTCTTCGTCCAATTGACTGTGATACCAAGATTCTCGAGGTGATCGAGTAAAATGGTTCTGTGCTCCACGAGCTGTGATCGTGATTGAGCTAGGATCAGCCAGTCGTCCAAATAGTTCAGCACTCGCATGCCTCTGAGTCTGAGAGGAGCGAGCGCTGCGTCCATGCACTTCGTAAATGTACGAGGTGCCAGGGACAAGCCGAACGGCAGGACTGTATACTGGTATGTCTGACCCTCGAAGGCGAATCTCAAGTATCGCCTGTGATGTGACGCTATTTGTATTTGAAAATACGCGTCCTTCAGATCTATCGACATGAACCAGTCTCCTCGGTGAACATGCGCGAGGATTTTCCTGGTCGTGAGCATTTTGAAACTGCGTTTCACTAATGCTTTGTTCAGCCGTCTTAGATCCAGTATGGGTCTGATACCACCGTCCTTTTTGGGAACTAGAAAGTATCTGCTGTATAGCCCCCCTTTGCTTTGAGCTAGGGGTACATGCTCTATCGCCCCTTTGCTTATCAGTTTTGATATTTCGGCGCGAAGTAGGTGTGCTACTTCTAAATTCACCGAAGTTTCGACGCGCGCTGTGAAGCGGGGAGGGCGTCGACAAAACTGTAGCGAGAAGCCTCTCTTTATAATGCCTAGCACCCAGTCCGAAACCCCTGGAAGCGCTGCCCATGCTACTGCATGGCTGGCTAAGGGCTGGATGCGAAGCACGCTCTGTTCGTCGTGTGACAGAGGTGCTTCGGGGTGCGATAACATAGGCGTTATGCCTGTGGCATTCGAGGCGAGGGGCGCGCTTATTACAGCGGGCAGAGCGCTCGTCCTCGACCTTACTACAGTGCTTAACTGAGTGAGGGAGGGCTGAGCGAGTCTCGCGGGACTCATGTCTGCGAGTAAATGTGGGCGGGACACGGGCACATTCACTGCTTTGGACGCGCTGTCTGCCTGAGCAGAGCGAGCGCACACAGGTCTCGTTTTTACAGAGAGCCTGTGGTCTGTGAGACATAGTGTATGTGGGCACTGGGAAGTGGGCACTTTCACTATATTTGAAGCGCAATCGATCTGAGTCGATTTTATGTGCGCGAGCCCTAAGTGTAGGGCTGTGCTTATGTGTAGGGATGGGCACTGAGGAGTGGGCATCGACACTACATTTATAGCACCATCGGCCGTGGCCGGGACACCAGAAAATACATTCTTTTCGGGATATATCTGGGTAGCCGTGAAAACGGCTTTTGTGTGCAGGCAAGCGGGCAACTGTGCGGGCTTGCGTCTTGCAGAAAACGCTGGAACAGTCGCAAGTCTTGGGACTGAAACAGCGGCGCGCTTGGGTGAGAGACCGGCCGCAGCGGGACTCACACACCTGCGCTTTCCTAGGAGTGCTAGGACTTCTTCGGGGCTTCCGGCTTTACCACAATCCTCGGCCGCGGCCCGCGCTGAGCGGGGCGTCGGCTGGTAGAGCGAGAGCGGGACCTAGAGCTGTGCTGCTGTCGCTGCTGTCGCTGCTGTGAAGATGTGGCAGAAGGCGGGGGCTGAGGCTGAGAACTCCGCGGAGTCTGTTTTTCACGACTCGCTGCAGAACCGGAGCGCTTCGGGAGGAAGTGCTTGAAGGCTTGAGACGCTTTCTGGGCTTCGGTAAATCTCTCCACGAACTCGGAGAGAGAAGAACCGAAAAGGCCAGCGGAAGACAGCGGGGCGTCGAGAAACGCGTTGCGCTCGGAATCAGCCATCTCCGTGAGCGTAAGCCATAGGTGTCTCTCAGCAACAGTGGCGGAAGCCATACATCTTCCCATGGCTTGTGCAGCAGACTTGGTAGCGCGGAGTGTTAGATCCGAAGCGCTCCTCAAATCCGCGATGCAGATAGCTTCAGGTCCCATCTCATCCAACTTACGGAGGAGATCACCTTGGAATATCTGCAGCGTAGCCATGGTGTGTAGCGCTGACGCAGCCTGCCCAGCGGCGGAGAAAATTCGCGCGAGCAGCGTCGACGTCATGCGGCAGGCTTTAGAAGGCAACACCGGTTTAGTCCGCCGTCCAGCAGAGGGCGGGCAAAGGTGGGTCGCTATCGCCTGTTCCACCGGCGGAAGTGAAAGGTAGCCTCGGTCTTTTGCATTATCCAAGGAGGAAAATGCTGGCGACACAGACGAGCGCGTTCGCGCAGAGTAGGGCGCATTCCAAGCCTTCGCCACTTCTTCATGAAGCTCAGGAAGAAAGGGGGCGGGCTTAGATTCCGGAGAAGTGCGCTCACCAGGGAGGAAGCTACCATCCAGCCGGGTACGAGAGGGGAGTTCCGGTGCAGACCACTCGAGGCCGAGGCTCGCCGCGGCCAGCGCGAGTACTCGCATGAGCTCCTTCTCGATGTTGGCTCTCGTAGTGGGCTTGCGGGCAGGAGGCGCGAGGTCCTCAGAGCTCGCCCAGTCCTCGCTGCCTGAAGCTAGCAGAGAGCAGGAATCCTTCTCCCCCGACGCGGCCTCGGAAACGACTTCCTCTGATGAAGCGGCGGCAGACTGCGGGCGCTGAGCATCAGGAAGAGGCACAGGAGAAGCCGGTGAAGCAGGCGGGCGAACCGGCGAGCTTGGTCGGGCTGGAGCGGGTTCCGGGACCCGCTGCGAGCGGCGCTTCTTGCGGCGCGGCAGCGCGGCGGGGAATGCAGACTCTGAGAAGGATGCCAGGCGAGTCCGCAGAGTCACCATCGGCAAAAGCTCGCAGTGAGGGCAGCCGCCGTCAGCGAGCGCGAGCGCTGCATGGTCCTCTCCCAAACAGGAAACACAGATGACGTGGCGGTCTCCCTGGGAGAGTGGGGCTCGGCACGAGCCACACGAAGGCATCTTTAAAAAGACGCAGCTCTTTTAGGGGGTGAGTGTCGCGGGGCGAACACACACACACACACACAAGAACAGAGTAATGAAAGGATATAGCGCCGGAAAGCGCAGCAGGTACGGCAGTAGAAGGCGGCGTTGCCAGCAGCTTCGAGTGGCTCGTCCCGCTGAAGTGCTTGCCTCAAACGACGCTTGCTTCCTCGTGATCCAGCGATGTGAGAGCTTCGCTGAAGAGATGAAAAATCAAGTGAATCAGCCTTCTCGAGCTCCTTATATAGAGGTTAGCCACACCCGTCTCGGCGGGAAATGGCTAAGAGGGCGCGAAGCGTCCTCATTGGCCTGACGTCACCTCAGGCCTCGCTCGATAGGCTTATGCAGTTGCTGCAGAGCAGCCAATGAGCGAGCAAGCCGTCTCGCCATAGCTAAGCACTGCCGCAACGCGCTTTACATGTATGAAAATTAAGGATAATTTTTTGCTTCAGTATTTCGTGAAAAGAGACTTTTCCCGTAGCGTTTTTACAAAAACGCAGTACGAGAGGACTCTCGTAAGAGAACCAGGGAGTCCCATTTCCGTTTATGTTGAGTGTTGTATTCCTAGAGGTAAAATGAAATCTTGGTTATTGTACCTGTATCACCTATCATTGATTGATACTGGTTTAGGTTGTATTTACTGTACATAATGGATTTTAATTGTGTTTGTTCTCCCTTCAGAAAGATTGTCACTGCTGCTTTGCCTCCTGTAAATTTAATGTAACTGTAGCTCTTGCCTTATTTTGTTTTCTTTATTTTTATTTTGTCTGCCCATCTGATCTGGCCTAAACATAGGGCTCTGAGAGTTGGTTCTCTTATTTGTCATCTGTTATCTGTTATCTGTATCGCCTCACACTATTCTGAGAAACAAACTCCAGACTGCTTTTTACTGAATTATTTGTTAATAAATATTGTCGTACTTTTATACTGAAATATCACGTCTCTGTCATTACTTCAGTATCTGTGTGTGAGAGCCCTCTTGTCTAAATCAAGGTGCTGGAGGTCTAGTTAAAGTACATCTTGGTGTGAAAGGCCCCAGGTGGCGTAGTCGAGCACCCTATATACCTTTGTCATATGACATCCGCAGGTCACATATATATAATGTTTTGTCAAAAATAAAGTCATCAACTAAGATGTTATTATAGTGTTTGTTCCAATGTAGGCTATATTCAAACTAATGAATCCTTAACTTTGAAAGAATTATGATAAAATGTATACTTTAGTTTTTACAAAGAAAGATTACAGCCTTATGTGAAAATAGCACAATTATATTAAAATTAGATATCGTGAAACACACCATAGCAAATGCCATAAAAACACATGCAGGCTTGAGTGATATAGGCCACAATTTGATCATGTGAAAAGACTAATATATCACCCAGAAATGCATGCTAGTAATACATGTGCAATCATACTAGCATTCAACTTACTGCAATCATCAAATACAAACCATCATACCAAAACACACTTACTATGAAAAGCAAAACCAACATCGAACGGTGCGTACCTGCACCGTAGACTAACGTTACTTATGGTCAAGCAGATTCGCCAAAATATCAATAAGCAATATAAAACATTACGATTGTCGGCCAAATAAATATAGTCAAATACAATGCAACAACCGATATCATCGTTTAAATCGTATCACTTTTCAAATAAAATGATTACAATCGAGCACTGCTTAAAACTATTAAGAAATTGTTTCTTACCGTGACCCGCATTCATGATTCGTCCGTTGCTGTGAAAACGAAAACCTTCAGGTGACACTATAACTAACGTTAGTGAAGAAACGGTCCAGAGCGATGGGGATTATAACAGCTTTTACACACAGCATGAGGTCAAGGGGCGGACCTCGTCGTTTTTATTACCACCAAACCATGAAGAATATAGCCTACTAACCGTAACGTCACAGAATAAACTCATTAATAAATAAATGTTAAATTGTATTTGTTTTATTTTCCCTGTGTAAAATCTTTTTATTATTTAAAATCCTTGCGTTTTGACCGTATCATAACACAAACAGTTCAAGCCTATTTACATTGCTGTTTCACCCATATTAGTAAGATATTATGTATAAATTGTATTTAGTTTAAACTTTTAATGTCATTGGGCAATATAAAGGATCATTGGTTTAAATACATTCTGATAATATGTATTTAACAGCAGAACATTTATCAACAAGCCTAGTTTTATAATTGTTTAAATAAAATTGACTCGTATAGACACAAATTATAACCAAAAAAAATGTAACGAATTAATGTTTATCTCTGGTTGTTGAACATTTTACACAGCTTACATGGACTGATGTAATTTTAGGTTTTATTTTAGGTTAATTTAATCAAATAGTGAAAAGTATACGCCGTTTCTATATTTCATTGTAGATTATCTTAAAATAAAATGCCAGAGTCACTTACTAATTCAAAATAACCTAATAAATGATAGAATAAGGGCAATATTGTATTAATACATTTCTTTATCCCAGTGAAACTTTATTTGTATATATATTTTTTTTTCACACACACACACACACACACACACACACACACACACACACACACAGGCCTCAAACAGTCTGGGGTTGGCAGTGTTTCGCAGGAAGGGATAACTGTTGTCCTCGGTAGAGGTGTCAAAATGGTCGCATCTTGGACCAGACTGCATGACGCCAGAACCCTCAGAGATAGGCAACAAATGGCTGATGCTTTTGATCGTTCAATAATAAAAACTAAAGGTGTTATTTCCCACCACACCACACAACCCAAATACACATCACAGATCGTGCTGCGACTTCGATTCTGGATTAAAAGGTTAAAAATAATTTTAAATACTTATACTTGATAATTGAATATCTTGTTTCATATAATCTCTGTTGTTTTATTTATGGACGTGACTGTGTAATCTGAAAACAATTCACTCTGAGATATTTCTTCTGCTCAGAAAAATTCCACTATCGGCAGCGTGCTTGCCTGTCAGTTTGAGCTGTGGACTCGGAGTTCACTTCGAGTCCGGTTAAAAAAGCTTAAACCTAACTTTTAAATAATTAATAATTGTATTTTTATCTCATATATCTGTTATTTTTATTGGTCATCATTGCTAATTCTTAAACCCGTTTCATTCTCTCAGAAAGATTCAATGAGCTGTGGACTTCAGCAGATAGAGACAACAAAGACAGTCTCATTTCATCTCAGGTAAGTTCAACACATGTTTAAAGGTTAAAACTTACTTTAAAATACTTATACTTAATAAAATGAACAGCTTATTTAATATATCTGTTATTTTATATGCTTTAATTGGTCATCAATGCTATTTCTTAATTTCATTCCCCCGTTTTTATTCTCTCCCACAGACATTATGGACACTGCAGTGAAATCTGAAAATCCAATCCATGACAGATCTCTTCATGTTCATAATTTCATCATGTGGACATTATCCTGCTATAATAAAAACACCCCTGAAAAACATTCACTTCCTTGTCACACCAAGCAGATTGCAGTCATAAACACACATCCATAAACACACCCTAACCACACAGGGTCAAATGTCACATACCACATGGTCTCATAAAAACCCCATATATGGACATATCCTGTCATAAAATATGTCATAAAACCATAAATCAGGGTCCCTCATATCAACTACTACTGCTATTTATCACTCCGCATGTCTGACATGAATATTCCATTAATTCATAACGAGACAGCAGCAATTCTACAACGGGTTCAGAGCATATGAGCGGAGTGGAGCGGTGAGAATCTCAGCTCATCGCTCACGGAACTGTTCACCCCTCCGCTCCCTCGCTCATTATCGCTCAGCGCTCAGCGCAGTTTGTTTCGCGCTCCACTCAGTTTGCTTCGCGCTCCACTCAAATCGCCCCCCGCTCGCTCCAAAAAAGGAAAAAAATCGACATGTATATCACTTTTAGCTTAGACCACAGCCTTACCTCCTAAAGAACTAATGAGCAACAAGAACATTTTTCAAATAGAAATGTTTTATTTCAAATTACAAATTAGCTCTATGTAAGAAGGAATATAGCCTACACAAAAAGTCCTGTAAAATTAAACGAATAAATGGGCCTAATAATATAAATAAAAATTATATAAACAAAAATATACATAAAAGTTTTAAAAGTAAATTAACTATTAGGCCAGAATTTTGATAAGTGAACTTTTAAATAAAAAATTTAATTGGCTTATATCCATTGTACACACAAACTACTGTAAAATTAAACGAATAAATGGGCCTAATAATATAAATATTATTATGGACGACACAAATGAAATAAAACGAACCATTAGGCCTACTTGAATGACGAAACAAATTTGTTTGAATATTACGCTATATTTAATTTACACTTTTTTACAAGTTACCGTATTCAATTTGCTAACCTTTTGCTCTCTTCCCGTGTTCACATAGCACACTTTCATGTTTTCGAGAGATGTGTCTTTTTAGATTCCAAAATGAATCTTTACTGACTGAAACGATGTCTCCACATTCGTTTTCTTGTACCACATTATCATTGTTAGTTAGTTTTATATTAATAGTAGGCCTACACCTGTATGACTTCTCATTTTCCTTTTTGAAGTAGGCTACTTTTTGAACTCCATTATTGAGGCGAGTTTTGAGTGAAAATAGTCTACTGTTGATGACTGTGCAAGACAGATGGATTCTGGGTCAGGCTTGACTGAGCATGCTTCAGACTCGTGGTGTGAGCGGAGCGAAATTGGAGCGGGAAATAGGGCGACGCTCCGTCCTTTTAAAAATGCCGCTCTGCGCTCTGTCCAAGATCCGCCCGCTCGCGCTCCCCGCTCGCTCCCGCTCCACTCCGCTCACATGCTCTGAATGGGTTACATTTGACAGCTACTGAGTTAGAAAATAGAGTAAATGAAGTAGCCTAAGGTGATTGCTCTGATTAACATGTAACATGAGAATGAGCGAGTTTGCAAATAATTTGTGCACACATGTGGCCTGTTGCACAAAGCCGGTTTCAGTTTCTACCCAGGTAAGTTCAAGGTAAGTTTGAGCAAACTCGATGACGCTTTGGGAACGCCTCCTGCGTGATTGCGTCTGAAGCATCTATGTCAACTAGTCCAATGGCGGGAGTGAGCGTCACAGGCGGGTGACGTCATGACCAGGAAAGGATAAAAGCACATCCGGTGCATCCGGCACTAGCTTCTGTTGCCTCAGCAAGCGATCTGTGTCAAACCTGTCTGTCATATTTACTGTTGTCTGTCGTACAAAGTTTATATTATGGCGAAACAAATCTACAAGCCCTGTTTTCCTCCCTGCCCGCGTTATTTAACGGGTGGGGATACACACAAGCTTTGTGTGATTTGTTTGGGAGTGGAGCATGCGGTATCAGCCTTCGAGGGGGCTGATTGCCAGCATTGCGAGAAGCTGCCGCTTCGCACGCTCTGCTCCCGCCTGTCACTTTTCGACACTGAAAGTGGCGAGGCTCGCGATCCACAGGGTGCTGGACCCGCTTCTGCTGGGGCAGAACGGAGAAGCCATTCCTGGGGATTGCAAATAGATCTCTCAGAGGGGTTGGAGACGGGTCCGAGGACCCTTTCTCCTCCCTTACCTGGGAGATCCATCACTCAATCACCGGTGTAGGAAGCCCGCCCTGTGGCTTCTTTCGCCCGGGGAGAGAGCCCAATGCTGCAGTGCTCTTCCTCCGAGGAGGTGGATGTGCTCAGTATTGAAGGTGACACAATCAGGGGGGAAGAGGAATTGTGACAAGTGGTATGTGAAAGTATAGTTCGTAATTCATTATTTCATTTACAATAGTTGATATATTAATGTTCATATCAGAATGCATATTAAGTTTTGTCACTGTGTTAAAATTAGAAAACGAGTAATATTAAGACGTGGAATGCAGATAATGCTGATTCTTGTCTGTATGGGTTGATTATTCGTCAATGTGTTGGTAATGCCTCGGGTTTCAGTAGGGGGATCGCGCTTCTCTTCCTCATTCAATACAGACGAGTGAAGGCGAGAGCTGCGTGTGCGTGTTTCTTTAACCTTCTCCCGTTACTTTTCCCTTTTTTTTTAAGGTAATTACCACTCACAAAGCAATGTAGTTTTTAACACATGTTGATAGTACATTTCATTATGTTTCTGTGGTTTTATATGAGTAAAAGAGACGTTTTGCATGTGTATATTGTTTAAAGAGTTTCGTGCTAATTTAGGAGATATGTAGCATTATGCATGTGTGTCTTTTCAGCGCTCCAATGAAGTTCACTTAATTTATTGGAATTTAGTTTCAATATTACTTTAGCTCCACGCTTAATCTGACTCCAATTTCAAATGATAATCAAATTTAGATTGTGTTTCTGATTAGAAAATAGTCATAAATATTGATTATGAATTAATTTAGATCTTTGATTATTCTGAGTATCCCATACTTTCAATTATTAATTCACTAAGGGACCCGATGCCGCACAGAGTCACACGCCCCGGGTTTACATGGATTTCACGGACACGGCCTCGCCAGTCTGATCTTGGTCAGAGGGTGCAGGGTTTGCTTTTACCTCTTAAGTCGGTTGCCTACTGCTCACGCATACAAAAATGTGTAGTTTATTTAGCCACTTCCGTACAACTTGCCAAGTCAGTGATAGACAGAAATCAAAAGGTCTTCAGTTGACGTGCCTACTGCTCCGTTCATATGCACCTTTAGTTTGACCTATCCTGGACACAGAGCTGCGGTAGCACCAGCCTCCTCATAGTCTACTAAAATAATGATTTCAGAAAACTTCAGAATAAATCAAGATGTAACATTTATTTGTCAGGTAAAAATATATCATGCCAATTACACAAGTAAATGATTAAAAGCCAATTCAGAAAAATACATGACATCATTTACTCAAAGATGACTCTAAAAGTAAGTAATGCTTTTGTTAGGGGTTAACAGTTTAGGACCCATGGACCAGATGTTTGAAAAGAAGACCCGGAGTCAGAATTATAAAAAATTGAAGAAAAGTTTTACTGAAGATAGTTTGCAGTTTCATCAGCAGAAGTCAGCTTCAAGACTCACACAGGAGTTCGTAGGCCGCCCCGCTTACAGATACAAAGATCACAGCAGTTATACCATTTCCAAGGTCTAAGCTACGTCATTGCTTACAGGCTGAATGATTCTTATTGGCCAAGAAATTGATAAACATAGTAATTTTCCACACATATACAGATAGACAGAAGCATATCTCCATAGATTATGCCGCTGACACTCGGACCCTGAAGTTAGGCACGTCATGACCTTCCAGGTCGCAAATTTGGGTTGCTGGGTGCCAGCATGTCTCGAACAACAACTCAGTCAATCTCCAACAATGCCAGTGGTTCCTTAACCTGTAAGCAAGAAGACTAACACACACACCCGACACACATCTTTTCCAAGGTTGGATTTGGCCAGGCTCTAACTATAAACAGGAGTCTCGTCTCAAAACATCAAGATAACAAGTTCTTTCTCTCAGGATAGGACACTTTATCCTAAATGGAAACTATAGGCTTTAACTGACAAATGGTACCTTAAACTATAGACTTAAATGACCCCTATGTGTTTTAACATGTTGAAGACCTTTCTCAAACACAAAACCAGTCCCTATTTAATTTCTGGAAGCTGGGATAAATAGGCAAGCAACGTTACTGCATTCAAATATCAAATACTGACATTAATGAATACATGAAAAGAACATTTCAGTAATCACACTGGTAACTTCTATAACAAAGTAAAATCTCCAGAGAAGTCATTCAACTCATTTGATATTTAGAAGGAAAAGTAATACCTTGATTATAATCACTCATTACATATACATTGAAGCAGCAGTGGATTCCAATCCACTCCCTTCACTTTCCTGACAGAGACACAGTGGTGTGTCAGGGCTTTCCAACCGGAAAACACTGAAACATCACTGTATGGGGGATGCCTGGTAAAGGGTCCCAATGACTGCTCTGTTACCTAGCCTTAAATACCCAGACCAGAACAAAAGGGTTATACAAATATTGTTTAGAGTTGTTTGGGTCAATCCGTGTACCCCAGGGGGTAGCACCTGGTTTCTTGAGATATCTTAAAGAGATATCACCCAGAGAGTTCTCAATCTTTCTCATTAAACCAATGACTGCAATTGAATTAAGACCAATCGCACTGAGACACTTAAAATGATACCAAATATGAAAAGGAAAAAACAACATATTCACAAGATACATCAAATGTGATATATAGACATTCTTAATGAACTTTCAGTGACTTGAGGAGGGAGAGGGGGGATGAGTTGAAGTCAAACAAGGGGACAAGGAGATAAGTTTGGGCAGGGCAAGGTCCTGTGCTCTGTCTTTGCTATCTGCTGTCCAGGGTGCATTTTATTGCTTTATTGCAGGGTGCGTTTTGTTTTAGCAGGAAAATCAGTCCTTACAACTTTCACTTTTATATTAGCGATTTAAAAGCCCTCGCCGGTGTCACACGTCGATTAACCGGTGGGAAAATATCCTCACAGTCACATACCTAATATATTTATATCTACATACAGTACCTGATTTTGAACACAAGAGGGCAGTATGTATGACTTGATTTTTTTTTTTTTGACTAAATAGTACTATTACTGTTTTTAAACTTATAAATAATTCTTGAAAAAAAAAATATATAAAATGGGTTTAGTTCTGATATTTGTATAATTTTATATAGAAATAAATGGTGTATAATTAAATTTTTTAAAGATTTGAGGCTTTTAGTGTTTCCTTTTTGGACATTACTTTAATCCCTCACTATAGCAAAACCGTTTGAGATATTTAATATCTGTTCACCAGTTATCATCTTCAATGTATTTTGATCATGTTGAAAAAGTTAATTGTGGATAAAATAAACCACTTAGGAGGAGTAGCTAAAAACTCAAGAGTCTGAAATATAAAAAAATCCACATTCAAACCAAAATATCTGACTTCCTGTTGGTCGGAGCTAATGACTGTAAATTTGACAGTTGTCCGGCTTGATGAGAACAATATAAGTACAGAGTTTTGTTACAGTAGATAAAACTAACCCCCCCCCCCCACACACTTTTGTCAAAAGCACTTTGAAAGTGACACACTTCCTGCTGCCAGTTGGTGGCGCTATAACTTTGACTCACTTTGAGTCACATCAAAGAATACAACTTTGTCACATCCATGTGATCGGCCTCTTACAACGAACACACTGCTGTTTTTTTGTTTTTTAGTTCATTCCATCTTCCATAGGAATTAATTGAAAATGCTTGCTCTGCTCCACACCATTATCAGTGTCCGTGTGGACAAACATATTTTACTTTCGCTTTAAAATTAGCGAATAAGCTAATTAATATTACAATCAATTAATCAGTTCCAACGAACTCTTTGATTATTCATTCATTCTAAGAAAAGTGTATATTTCATGGTCACTCATTATTCCTTAGCATGTACAGTGCTTAGAGCATGTAACAAGATCAAGATCGTAAAAGAGACTTTGTATGCAAACAGAGAATCAGAAACCAAATGCATAACTGTGCACAAGTTTTATTAACTAAATCACAAACATAAACAACTAAACTAAACAAACAAACAAACATACATACATTCATCCAGGTAAAGTGGTGAGTGTTATGGAACCAGAAGCAGGAAATAGAACTATGGAAAAGATCTATTTAAGTATGAAAAGAACCATCAGTTGATCATTTTCAGAGCACCTCATTAAATTGATACTTGCATGGATACAATTCTTGAAGTGGTTGAAAATTGAGTTCGTTGGTGGGTCCGTGAGTGTCAAAAGTCATGGTGCAAGTTGCCATCGTTTTCTTCTCTGCTTGATGGAGAAGAGGATGATGAGCTTGCATGGTGGTTTCGACGAGCACATGGCTGTTGTGAGTCAAAGCCCTGGCCCTGGCCTGCTGAGGGCACGCTGGACGGCACGGCATCCTGAAGTGCCGAGAAGGCCCGGAATTGATTGTTGTCCATTCAGTGATGGTAAAGTTGCAGTTTTCTGGATTGGAGGGTAGTATGAAAGCATGGCAGGCGGTGCTCCGGCCTGCTGGGCCCAGAGTCCTGGGCCCCAGTGGGGGGAGGGGTTCCCCCCAGTATCAGCAGAAGCAGTGTTGTAGCCGGATGAGATGAGCTAATGAGGAGGCAGGGCTAACGGAACGGCCTTTTAAAGCTTAACAAAAGGCATACCTTGCAGGCGGTCTTAAACCAATCAGAAAGGGCGAATTTCTGGCGGGAGTTTACTTTGTGGGGAAGATTTATGACGCTGTCTCAAGTACTCTTTTCTGTTCATTAATACTCAGATAGATATATCAAATCCACACTGCATTCTAAGAGAAGGTGATGTATATCAAAGTGTGAGTCATTAAATGAGGATTAATTAGATAGGAGACATGATACAGGTAAGGTTACATTGACCATTGGTGGTATAATAAAATACATACCATAGCATATACATAATAGTACACAGGACAGTCAATAATCCTTCACACAGTTTCTGGGATGCATGTTCATTTCTAGATCAGTTCGTCTCTGATTAATGCAGCAAAGTCTGTGTTAAAGATTGTTTCTGTCTTCCCATTGTCTTTCTCTCTTTCAAGCACGTGGTCACATTCCTTTACACCCATAAAACCAACTTATCTGATCGTGTCCATGGTAACGAGAAGACCTTCACAGATTCCAGAGTGGAGTGTGAAGATTTTTATGGTACATATGCCAAATAATTGTGTCTGATTTGGTCTCAGTTGTTACAATGTACTATTTTGATATTTTGAACACAAGAGGGAAGTATTAGCCCTATGTATGACTTGATTTTTTTTAACCAAATGTCTTTGTAACAAAATATATTTTCTTTATCTGATTCATCCAACCCTGTTTAAAAATAACCATATACCGCCCTCTTTTGGTAATACTATATATGATATGATACACTCAAAATATTCCACAACAAATCCTTTAAATCCTTAGAATAAAGTTTATGCATGGTTATTGAAAAAAACTAAAAATGTATGTTTCTGAAATAAGGCCAAAAAACACATACTAAATATGTGTACACAAGACTTTTGAATAATGGGTGTCGTCGCCTAGAGTTTTTGCTTCAAAATGATCTGAAAATCATCCTGCCTAATCATTCACATAAAACAATACATTGATTTAAACTTTGTAAGATACATTTTGTTTGGAAAGGCAAAATGCGTGGGGGCGTGATTCACACCTGAGAAGACAATGACCCGCATAATGAGCTGCATAATGAGCCGCATACTGAGCCTTTCATTCAGGTGTATCACTGAGAGTACCACAAGTAAAGAGTGTGAGGACTTATTTTGTATGCATGTAAATTGCATAATATCCAAGGTAAACATTTCTAGTAACTATGCAGTTAATTCTCATACTATATTTTCAGAAAGTTTTGGAATATATCCTCTCCCCAAATGTGTCACTAATAAAAAACTATAATAAATAATTTAATGTCACATACAAAATGTCAAAACAAAATAAAATAAAAGCAAAAGCATAAAACAAGCAGTTCACAAGCTTCAACTGCAGATGGCAGGCTAGGACATCCAAACAAAGGAGAAGCTGTCAGGGTATCACAGCATCTGACGTTGACATATTACACTGTACTTTTTATAGTTCATATCACATCCCCTTATCACATATTCAGTCTCTTATAGACAATTTATCCAATCCAAAATCTTGAACTATCATTAACTCTTTCAGTCCTTTTAAGACTTTCTTATAAAAAGCCTTGTGCTCCTTTGTTCTTCTCCTCCGAGCTCGGTTTCGTTGTCGTCTTCTACGCTTGGTCTGTAAAACAACAACTCGGTAATACTTGCATTTCTACTTTAGCTAAAATGCATACTTTCTATTACATAGTGTTATTACTACCTACTGTAGGCTATTTTTCCATTTGATTAAATGCTTAACATACAGAATACAGTGTGGATTAAATGCTTAACATACAGAATACAGTGTGTTCATTTCTTCTCTGCATTATCATAATAAAACCTTTATAAAACAAGTTACAGTGTTTTTTCTTAATAAACCAGTTTCATAATAAAAACCTTTATAAAACAAGGTACAGTGTTTTTCTTAATAAACCAGTTTCATAATAAAAACCTTTATAAAACAAGTTACAGTGTTTTTCTTAATAAACCAGTTTCATAATAAAAACCTTTATAAAACAAGTTACAGTGTTTTTCCTTACACAACACTTTCACTTACAAGGTTACAATTGTGGTTAATACCATATATGAGACCCTGGATCACAAAACCAGTCATAAGTCGCACGGGTATATTTGTGGCAATAGCCAACAATAGATTGAATGGGTCAAAATTATTGATTTTTCTTTTATGCCAAAAATCATTAGGCTATTAAGTAAAGATCATGTTCCATGAAGATATTTAGTAAATTTCCTACTGTAAATATATAAAACATGTATTTTTGTGAGTGGATGCAGCACAATTGTGAACATGGACTTTAAAGGTGATTTTCTCAATGTTTCGATTTTGTTGCATCCTCAGATTCCAGAATTTCAAATAGTTGTATCTCAGCCAAATATTGGCCTATCCTAACAAACCATACATCAATTGAAAGCATATTTATTCAGCTTTCATGTGATGTATAAATCTCAATTTCATAAAATTGCTCCATGTGACTGGTTTTGTGGTCCAGGGTCACATATAAGCCTATACATATGAGGCATTAATCATAACAGAATAAATTGCATGTTTACTTAACACGCCCCTTATGTAGATTTATTATTTTATTTCCAAAGTCAAATAATGTACATAGCATCCTTTCTTTTTGTCATATTTTGTCAATTTAGCATATACTTGTCCTGTCTCAGTGACAACATTCATTTGAAAAATATTCATATAATGTTCTACCCAGGGTCTGAGATTCTTTGGTTTCATTACTTTACTTTCAATAACTTTTCCATTCACCAGAGTCCCAGAAGGCCAGATTTCTGTACTTTGTTTCATTATGATTAAATAACCTCCAAATCTATCTCGCATTAATTTTCCATTAGTTACTTCATGCAGACAAGCCCCAATCAATTGTCCCTCAGGGATCTCACAGATGAATGCACGGCGCCATTCTCTAACTAAACAACTCTTGCAGAAGTTGATCGTAGGAATTTGGGTTTTCAGTATTTCTACCTTGCCACGGGCTGTTGACCTCATCCTGAAGTTCCGACGAGACAATAGCGTAGGGAGAGTCTGCCCCTCTTTCACTCGGGGATCCATAATTGCTCTTCTCTATAAGATAAAATACCCTATCAAATTTGATTACTCTTAAATTATCCTCCAGATATCTAGCGTGCAATCTATGTACAAATAACTGGTCTCCTTTTCTTCAGACTTTATGAGCAGATAAATCACTGTATATATCTCTGACTTCTGGCTGGAGCACCTTAAACCTATTTTTATATTTGTCAAATACATCTACGTTAAGATGTTTGACCAGTTCAAACACATCCACACAATATTCAATTAAACCATATTCATTAAACCAAATTTAATGAAACCACAGACTACCCATCATTAAACCAACTTCTTTTCCCCATAGCATCTCGTGGCAATTCATACATTCATCATCTCTAACTGAAATCCAGTAATTCTGATGCTTGGATAACACTTGTCCTGTAGGACTTTTCCTAAGTTCCTATAAACAAATTACAGTTCAATGTACATTTTCCATCTTCCTTTTTATATCCTAACATTCTATTTCATTCCTTTATTTTTACTTTATCAATATAAAAGATTATATTTTTATCATATAATTAATTTATAGCTACCAGGGTCCCAAAGTCATCCAGCACATCCAATGTATTTTCAGATGGTCCAGGGCTGCTGAGTCTGCTAAAAGCCATGGTATATCTTCTTATCTCAAAGCTTTGATGCAATGTGAATTTACATCAGACATAACTCCCATTATAAGGCCTGACCACACCTACACACTCAGATGATGGCCTTAATGTATGTAAATCAATGTTATTCGAGCGGGTTACTCCCTTGTTACAACATTTGCTGTTTTTACACATTTTCCATATTACAGAACAAATCATCCTAAAAATCCTTCCTAACCCAGAACATTCTATAAGGATCAGTACAAACAGAATCTTTACCATAGTCAATATTAGTTTAAAATTGTTTACAACCCACTTTATTGTTCCAAATGTATTTTTTCCTACCCCTCCTATTTGTAGGATTTTTCTCTGGGCTTCCTCGCTCAGCAAAGACCATTTCTTTCTTATCTCTCCCTTAATACTCTGAATATTCTGTGGCTCTCTCTCTTGCATTTTTTTGTCAAAAATTTTTTTCTTGCTAACATGAAATAGAATGGAAATGGAGGCATTCACCTACTGTTCTCTTGTAAACTGAAATTTGCTACTGTATCAGCATAAAGCGTTTTTTCCAGTTGTCACTGGTTCAGACAATAATCTGCATATCCCTTGATTTATTTCATTTCTTCTCCAATTTCCATCTACTTTTTCATCTGCCCATCCTGCATAGATCCAAGGTTGTATTCCTCCAATACATCTCACAGTCCAGAAACTTTTTAAATTAAACATTTCTTCATCCTTTACTAATTTACCCCAAGAGTCCCATGTCATTTTTTATGCTGGCTTGGGCATATTTTCCTTTCTATGATATTCCTTTATTTCTTTCGGAATAGCCCAAGTAATTATTGTTGTGGCAAATTCATAGTTCTTTTTGGTTCAGGTCTCGAAGAAGTTTCTCAGAGTCGAGGTTCCAGGTCAGAAGAATTAACTTTATTGACAAGCAACAAAGTGAGAAGCCGGCCGGCCGTCCGGACATCTAAGGTTACATTGGCCAGTGTTCATGTCTTATACTTTTTCTTATCGCTAGGTGCCCAATGGATACTCTCAAATCTATTTCTTCCCCTCTGTCACGCCTGGTGACCTTGGCACAGTTAGACATGTCTTCTCTATTGGTCAAACCTCACACAATGGTGCTCTGTTTCATACTTTGTTTTGACACTTCATATTGCTGATGCATACTGGTTATTTTCCATTCTCTCATCCTTCTTCAGGCCTATTTTTTCATGCTTGTCATCATTTTTTGTTTTGTTTCATTACATCATACTTAGACATGGATCAAAGGAAAATTCTCCAACATTATCTCATAATTCGGATCTACATATCCCGTATCAGTATCCTCAGCTTTATCAGTTTCCTGATTTGTCATAATTACAGTATCATTTAACTTAATCCTAATCCAAAATAACATAATAACCAACCCAATAGATATTATTGCCCCTATAAAGATTGGTCTGTTTAAACAAGCCTGCTTCCAATTTCGTGTTATTCTGGAGCTCCTTGACCTCGTAGGCCTATCTTGGTACTCAGACTCCATATCCTGCAAGATAACAGAATTACACTTCCCTGTTAGGCATCTTTACGGTCGTTAATCTTTAGGTAACTCCTAAATTCCACCATTTTCTTTCATTCTAACTTCTTATGAATGCTTTGTGTGTTGAAAAGATTTTAAATAATTTAGACAATGTCTTTTTCCCCTTCTTAAAAATCCCTTCAACACACGTTCCTCTGGGCCCGTCCTTCTATGTAAAATGTTTTATACTTACATTGTTAGATATCCAAGCCATGCACCTCTAAGTTTACATGTTTATCTCTTTCTTTTCACCTCTTACAAGCTCTGCCATTTTCAGTCTCGTTTTTTTTTTTTTGTGTGTTGTTTTATTCTTTCTTTATTACACTTATAGCTGTTTATTTATCCAACTTAATCTTGCAGCTTTGATTTTTGCAAACTTCAGTTCCATCCAGAAATTCTTAAGCCTTGTTATCTGAACATGACACCATGTTGTTCTGTCTTACTAGCTTCATTAGGGGTAATTTATTCATCTATACTGCTCTCAAAATTTACGATGTGTCACTGTGCGCTGCTGCCTAAAATCCTTCTGCCTCTCCTCTCTTCTTAAGGAATGTTTCAGTCTTTTATAATCATTTAACTAAAATCAAATTCCTCTTGCTCCGAAGTCCATTTTCTTGAAGCTCAACTGTATGTTTGTCAACTATTTTTATTATTTTATCTTTTTTTGTAATTAAATCTTTAAAAGGTTTAGTTAATTGTTTATTTTTTAACTTTATCCACACAAAGTCTCCCACTTGACATTTATCATCCAGCTGCTTTGTGTTCGTTCTAGCCTCTCTATCTATGTATTTAAGTTAACAAAATATAAGGCTTCCTCAATATATTCATCCCATCTTGTATCATTGTGATTCACTCTGAAAAAACATTTTAAACTGCCGATGGCACGTTCGGACAATCCATTGCTTTGAGGTGAATATCGTAAAGCTTTATGCATCACAATATGTTTTTCATCTAACCATTCTTCTAATTGTCCTCCGACGAAATACGTTCCGTTATCTACTCTGACACTCTCAGGTCTACCCCATGCTGTCATTAATTCCTCCAAAGTTTTAATTATATTTTTTGCATTAGTATCTTTTAAAGCTTTAGCCCATATTCTATTAGAAAATCCTTTTACTGCAACTAACGTCTCGGTTACGTATGGTAACCGAGACGTCTCGTCGGAGGAGTTTCCAACGAATTGGGATCACGCTAGGGAGACCAATTGCCTTCGAGTGAATTAAAACGAGCCAATGAACATTGGCATGCAACATTTGCATTCCGCAGCCCGCCTACAAGTGCGGGTATAAAGGCGGACGCAAGCACATAAACAAATGCTTTTCGCTGAGGAGCCGAACAGTGTCCAGTCCTCCGTTAAGGTACAGCAGCATGGCGACGGGACGAGACGTCTCTGTTCCCTACTCAGGGAACGAGGGTTACCATACGTAACCGAGACGTTCTCTTTCGTTCGGGAACTCCTACGTCTCGTCGGAGGAGTTTCCAACGAATTGGGATCCCTAATAAAACGCCATGATGCTGGCCCCTTCCAGCACCCTGCCTAAGCTTCAGCCGCAGTTTCTTGAAACTTAACTCTTATGTGCAGAAGCTTAGCTGGGAAGAGTCACACTGCTGTTCCGCAAGACCCGCTCAGTGGACATTGGATAACACTGGGAAAGCGTGCCCAAGATGTAGAAGGGAACGCTGCCGAGCCCAAAACCTGCCCGAAGGGAGGCACTAGGTAAACACATGTGCACTAGCCCGTAGGGTAGTGAACACATGGCAGTCTCTGAGGTAGTCCCAGCCCGGAGGGTGGGAGCGTACTCAGCAGAGACGACAGACAGAGTCTGTCAAGGGGAAGACACTGGCTAACCCGGAGGGTAACCGGATCGTGGAAAACACCTGTGGGGTTGCCGTAGGGCCACTACATAGAACCCCAGCCTGCACTCAGCTCAAGAGAGAGGTAGCAAGCCTGGCGACCGGCGATCCGACTCGCCTGACGCCGGGGGGTGACGGAGGAACTCACGAGGTTAACCGTTTGTTGGGTAACCAACGGAGCAGGAAAACGCACGTATCTGGCCCCTGGGGCGAGAATGGCGTAGCAAGCCGACACTAACCTAATTCCTCGTGCTACTGACCGAAGCGAGTACACGGGAGGAAACAGGTTCTACACGAAGGCTATAAAACCTAGCGAACGTGTTGGGTGTCGCCCTGCCCGCAGCTCTACAGATATCTGTCAGCGAGGCGCCTTGAGCCAAAGCCCAGGAGGAGGCAACACTCCTAGTAGAGTGTGCCCTCAACCTAGGTGGACAAGGCACGTCCTGGGAATCATAAGCCCGGACGATAGCATCCACTATCCAGTGGGCTAGCCTCTGCTTGGAGACAGCCTTCCCCTTCTGCTGGCCTCCGTAACAGACAAAGAGCTGGTCTGAGGTTCTAAAGCTTTGAGTTCTGTCATTGAGCAGCGCAGAGCGCGAACAGGACAGAGCAAAGCCAGGGCTGGGTCTGCCTCCTCCGGGGGCAGCGCTTGCAGGTTCACTACCTGATCTCTAAAAGGAGTGGTAGGAACCTTGGGTACATATCCGGGCCGGGGTCTCAGAACAACGTGAGAGAAGTCCGGCGCGAACTCTAGGCACGATTCGTCGACCGAAAATGCCTGCAGGTCCCCTACCCTCTTGATGGATGCCAAAGCGTCTTCATTGACAGAATATTTAAATCGACTGCATGCAAAGGCTCAAATGTGGATTCTGGAGTGCTCTGAGCACTAAAGTCAGATCCCAAGAGGGTACGGGGTGCTGATTACGAGGAGGATTCAATCTCCTAGCACCCCTGAGGAACCTGAGGATCAGGTCGTGCTTCCCCAAAGACTTACCTTCTACTGCATCGTGATGTGCGGCTATTGCGGCAACATACACTTTGAGGGTGGTGCATCCGTGCCGAGAGTTCCTTCGGTCAGGGAATAAAACAACTGGCAATGGGTCGCATCCGGAGAGGCAAACAGATCTATCTGAGCGGCTCCGAAGACTTCCCACATCAGCTGGACCGCCTGGGGATGGAGTCGCCATTCTTCCGGAAGGGGCGGCTGCCGTGAGAGCTTGTCGGCTGCACGGTTGAACACACCAGGGACATGAATGGCTCGAAGCGACCTCAGATGCTTCTGACTCCAAAGGAGGAGATGGCGGGCGAGTCGCGACATACGACGGGAGCGTAGACCACCCTGGCGGTTGATGTACGCAAAGGTCGCAGTGCTGTCCGTACGGACCAGTACATGCCTGTGACGAAGTAAGCCTCTGAGGCGGCACAAGGCAGTTGATGTGCCAATGCAGTTGGGGCCCCGTCCACAGACCCGAGACTGCATGCCCGTTGTACGTGGCCCCCCAGCCGTTGGCAGAAGCATCTGTGAAAACCACAGCATGCCTGGACACCTGGACTAAGGGCACTCCGGCCCGTAGAAACGCAGGGTCCGACCAAGGACTGAAGGTTTGGCGACAGTGCGGGGTGATGTTCACCCGGAACGTGCCGCTCTGCCACGCCCATCTCGGGACTCAATCGTGAAACCAGCGCTGAAGCGGTCTCATATGAAGCAGACCGAGCAGTGTTACTGCGGCTGCGGCTGCTATATGCCCCAGGAGCCTCTGAAACTGTTTCAGTGGGACCGCTGACCTGCCTTGAAAGGACTTGAGGCAGTTGAGCACTGACTGGACGCGCTCCTTCATGAGGCACGCAGTCTGGCTGACCGAGTCCAGTTCCATACCGAGATAAGAGATCCTCTGCATGGGGCAGAGTTTGCTCTTGTCCCAGTTGACCTGAAGCCCCAACTGACTGAGATGCTGAAGCACTATGTCCCTGTGTTCGCACAACAGATCTCGCGAGTGAGCTATTATAAGCCAGTCGTCGAGATAGTTGAGAATGCGAATGCCATGTTCTCTCATGGGAACAATGGCCGCCTCCGCGACTTTCGTGAAGACACGGGGCGACAGGGCCAGCCCAAAGGGTAGGACTTTGTACTGATACGCTCGACCCTCGAAAGCAAACCGAAGAAACGGTCTGAGTCGAGGGAAAATCGAGACGTGAAAGTACGCGTCCTTCAGGTCGATCGCTGCAAACCAATCCTGGGGACGGATGCATTAGAAAATGCGTTTCTGCGTGAGCATTTTGAACGGGAGCTTGTGCAGGGCCCGATTCAAAACCCGCAGGTCCAGGATTGGCCGTAGCCCACCACC
Source organism: Rutilus rutilus (assembly GCF_951802725.1). NCBI lineage: Eukaryota > Metazoa > Chordata > Actinopteri > Cypriniformes > Leuciscidae > Rutilus > Rutilus rutilus. The sequence continues at coordinate 24,685,434 of NC_140213.1, read as the reverse complement.
TTTCTTGGGTACAATGAAGTAAGGGCTGTAGAACCCAGACCTCATCTCGGCTGGAGGGACCGGCTTGATCGCGTCCTTCGCCAGCAGGACGTCGATCTCTTTCCGCAAGACAGGGTGAAGCGGACATGGGTGAAGCGGACACCCCTGAGCCTGGCAGGCCGGCGAGCAAACTGAATTGCTTAGCCGAGCCGAATGGTACGGGTGAGCCACCGGGACGGCCTGGGAAGCGCTAGCCAGGCTTCGAAGAACCGTACCAGTGAACCGACCCGGACCACCGGCGTACCTGTGGTGGGGCAGCGAGGTGGAAGGCAGGGACTCGACTCCGGAGGCACTGAAGCGGCCGGAAGTGGAGACTGGGTGTGAAGTGCAACACCAACCTGCTTCCACGCGGGGGCAGACGACAGGGAAGGCACGGAGGCGTTCGACTGTTCGTTGCCCCGAGGCGAAGGAGGTAAGGGAAACTAGGCTGTTCGTGGAAATTTTCCCATTCATTTAAGTTGCCATTGGACGCGTAAGCACTCGGAGGGATCTCTGCTCCAAATGGACGCCCATTTGCCGCTTAAGTTAATGACGAAATGGACACTTTGCGTTTTTGAGGGGTAATGCGTAGTAATGCGTGACATTGCCCATAGGGCCCTTGATGGACACCTTTAGGGGGCGACCTCGCTCCACGGTGGTCTCCACAGATGGCCTACGAAGTCCACGGGGCCCCTATGTCCACGAACTGCCTACACCATCCCCCTAACAGCCTATTCTTCATCATTTCGTCCACGAAGTGCGTTAGGTGTCCCGACAGCCTATCCCTACCGTAGTCTTCCTCTTGTCCACGAAGTGCCTAGGGTGTACCCTGACAGCCTATTCTTCATCCCTTTGTCCACAAAGCGCCTATGGTGTCCCCTGACAGCCTATCCCTACCGTAGTCTTCCTCTTGTCCACGAAGTGCCTAGGGTGTCCCCTGACAGCCTATATGAAGCCAGGGGGCGGGGATAGATCCCGGACACGCCCCCTGTCCACGGACAGCCTATCCGTCCCCCTTACAGCCTATCTCCCGCCTACCCGCACCACGTCATTGGCCGAAGTCGCGGGGTGGGCGGGGCTGTCCACAGAGAGCCTATTTGTCCCCTTCCAGCCTAAATGAAGCCAGGGGGCGGGGATCGATCCCGGACACGTCCCCTGTCCACGGACAGCCTAAACGTCCCCCTTACAGCCTATTTCCCGCCTACCCGCACCATGCCATCGGCCGAAGTCGCGGGGTGGGCGGGGCTGTCCACGGAAAGCCTATTTGTCCCCTTCCAGCCTACAATTCATCCCTTCGTCCACGAAGAGCTTATGGTGTCCCCTGACAGCCTATATGTGCGGAAGTCGTCCACGAAGTGCCTAGGGTGTCCCCTAACAGCCTATATGAGTGGAATTCGTCCACGAAGGGCCTATGGTGTCCCCTGACAGCCTTTATGTGCGGAAGTTGTCCAAGAAGTGCCTATGGTGTCCCCTAACAGCCTATATGAGTGGAATTCGTCCACGAAGGGCCTATGGTGTCCCCTAACAGCCTATATGTGCTGAAGTCGTTCACGAAGTGCCTATGGTGTCCCCCGTAACCCTGAGTATGGAGCCCCAAGTCGGCTTGTTTCTGGAGATACATCCGGTCAAAAACAGCATCCCACCTGTAACCTATTTGACAGGGCCCCTGTGAGCTGTCCGTGGACAGTTGAATTTTATGCAAATTATGCATAATTAATAGCTGTAATGTACATCAGTGTGTTGTGTTGTGTCCCATGTGTGGTGTACAGCAGGTTTGACCTCATACAATAGTCCGTTGAATCCCTGTAAGGAATTGTGGATTTCAGCACATATGCTGAAATCCCCAATTCTTTACAGGGTTTCACCGGCTGAAAATGACTAAGTCAAAAACAGCATCCCACCTGCAACTTAATTGACAGGGCCCCTGTAGGCTGTCCGTGGACAGTATGAATTTATGCAAATTTTGCACAATTAATGGGTGAAATGTACATCAGTGTGTTGTATTGTGTCCCCTGAGTGGTGTACAGTAGGTTTCACCACATAAAAGCACTGTAGTTAGGTACAGGTGGACACTCACCGGTATCTTCCCTAAAACTCACCCGCTGAAAATGTCTAAGTCAAAATCAGCATCCCACCTGTAACCTATTTGACAGGGCCCCTGTGAGCTGTCCGTGGACAGTATGATTTTATGCAAATTTTGCACAATTAATGTGTGAAATGTACATCAGTGTGTTGTATTGTGTCCCCTGAGTGGTGTACAGTAGGTTTGACCACAAATAACCACTTTATTTATGAAATATGACCTTTTAATGCAATGTCCACGGACAGCGTACAGGGGTTCCGTCGAATAAGTTACAGGTGGGCTCCGAACTTTGAACGGCTATAACTCGGGGACCCGGCCGCCTAGCGAACCAAACTCGGGTCAAAGTAGGGTCCCCCGGGGCCCTCTCCAACGGGCCCTAGCCTGTGCTTCTAGCGCCCCCACAGGCCGAGATACGGGGGCCAACAGGAAAGGGTGCACTTCAGAAGGAAGGGTCCCAGAGGCTCAGGACTCTGAGATCTGAGAGGGCCCCTAGGTGCCCCTCACCACCCCGAAGGACGACCCGCTGGGACTCGTCCTTTCCGAGATATCGACCGTTTTGTCCAAAAGTGCCTTACATATAACCGGGTGTATCTTGGGAGTTAAGCCGAGATGGAGCTCCAAACTCCGGGCGTGAGGGGGGCCCATAGGGCCCCTTCTGACCCCACCGGCCCCAGCTCCTGGGACCTTCCAGTTCCGAGATACGGCCACTTCCGGTCAAGCTTTGACCGGGTGTATCTCAGAAAGCACGCCGACTTGGAGCTCCAAACTCCGGGTGTGGGGAGGTACCCATGGGCCCCCCACAAGCCGGGAGTATGGAGCCCCAAGTCGGCTTGATTTTGGAGTTATACCCGGTCAAAAATGTGACTTTGACCGAGTGTATCTTGGGAACCAAGCCGAATTAGAGCTCCATACTCTGGGCATGGGGAGGTACCAGTGGGACCCCCATGACCCCAGAGTATGGAGCCCCAAGTCGGCTCCGTTCCCAAGATATGGCAACTTCCTGTGGAACTTTGACCGGGTGTATCTCAGAAACCAAGCGGACTTGGAGCTCCAATCTCCAGGTGTGGGGAGGTACCCATGGGCCCCCCATGACCCCAGAGTATGGAGCCCCAAGTCGGCTTGTTTCTGGAGATACATCCGGTCAAAAACAGCATCCCACCTGTAACCTATTTGACAGGGCCCCTGTGAGCTGTCCGTGGACATTTGAATTTTATGCAAATTATGCATAATTAATAGCTGTAATGTACATTAGTGTGTTGTGTCCCCTGTGTGGTGTACAGCAGGTTTGACCTCATACAATAGTCCGTTGAATCCCTGTAAGGAATTGTGGATTTCAGCACATATGCTGAAATCCCCAATTCTTTACAGGGATTCACCGGCTGAAAATGTCTAAGTCAAAAACAGCATCCCACCTGCAACTTATTTGACAGAGCCCCTGTAGGCTGTCCGTGGACAGTATGATTTTAAGCAAATTTTGCACAATTAATGGGTGAAATGTACATCAGTGTGTTGTACAGTGTCCCCTGAGTGGTGTACAGTAGGTTTGACCACAAATAAGCACTTTTTTTATGAAATATGACCTTTTAATGAAATGTCCACGGGGAGCCTACAGGGGCTCTGTCAAATAAGTTGCAGGTGGGATTTCAATCAAAACATCCCACCTGTAACTTATTCGACAGAGCCCCTGTAGGCTGTCCGTGGACAGTTGAATTTTATGCAAATTATGCATAATAAATGGTTGTAATGTACATCAGTGTGTTGTGTTGTGTCCCCTGAGCGGTGTACAGTAGGTTTGACCACAAATAACCACTTTATTTATGAAATATGACCTTTTAATGCAATGTCCACAGGGAGCCTACAGGGGCTCCGTCAAATAAGTTGCAGGTGGGACTTCAGCACATATGCTGAAATCCCCAATTCTTTACAGGGGTTCACCGGCTGAAAATGACTAAGTCAAAAACAGCATCCCACCTGCAACTTAATTGACAGGGCCCCTGTAGGCTGTCTGTGGACAGTATGATTTTATGCAAATTATGCATAATTAATGGGTGAAATGTACATCATTGTGTTGTACTGTGTCCCTTGAGTGGTGTACAGTAGGTTTCACCACATAAAAGCACTGTAGTTAGGTACAGGTGGACACTTACCCGAAAACTCACCCGCTGAAAATGTCTAAGTCAAAAACAGCATCCCACCTGTAACCTATTTGACAGGGCCCCTGTGAGCTGTCCGTGGACAGTTGAATTTGATGCTAATTTTGCACAATTAATGGGTGAAATGTACATCAGTGTGTTGTATTGCGTCCCCTGAGTGGTGTACAGTAGGTTTGACCACAAAAAAAATTAAAAGGGAAGAAGAATAGGCTGTCAGGGGACACCATTGGCACTTTGTGGACGTAGGGATGAAGAATAGGCTGTCAGGGGACACCATAGGCACTTTGTGGACCTAGAGATGAAGAATAGGCTGTCAGGGGACACCATAGGCGCTTCGTGGACAAAGGGATGAAGACTAGGCTGTCAGGGGACACCATAGGCGCTTCGTGGACAAAGGGATGAAGAATAGGCTGTCAGGGGACACCATAGGCACTTTGTGGACAAACCGATGAAGAACAGGCTGTCAGGGGACACAATAGGCACTTTGTGGACAAAAGGAATGAATTATAGGCTGGAAGGGGACAAATAGGCTCTCCGTGGATGGCCCCGCCCACCCCGCGACTTCGGCCAATGGCGTGGGGCGGGTGGGCGGGAAATAGGCTGTAAGGGGGACGTTTAGGCTGTCCGTGGACAGGGGGCGTGCCCGTGATCGATTCCCGCCCCCTGGCTTCATTTAGGCTGCAAGGGGACAAATAGGCTCTCCGTGGACGGCCCCGCCCACCCCGTGACTTCGGCCAATGGCGCGGAGCCTGTAAGGGTGAATAGGCTGTAAGGGGGACGTTTAGGCACTCCGTGGACGCCCACCCCCAACTTATTCGACGCCCGTCGAATAGGTTGCGGGTGGGACATCGGTGTGCCACCTGGTGGCGGATGCCCGAACTGCGGTTTTGGGGAGATAACTTCTGGCCCCTCCCATGTGGTCCCTGGGGGGTCTGGAGTCTTGGGACCGCCTCTCAGGGGACCTTGGGGACGGCCCCTTTCGGGAAGGGGCGTCACGGGGCCCCCCCAAAATCGTCTAGGGGGCGCTGCGCAGCGTCCACGAAGTGCGTCCCACTTCGCGTCATTTGAGTGGCGCCGTGGACCCTGTTCAAAATGACTTCCCTAAAGGGAGGAGGAGAAACGAGGAACGACGCCCGAGGGGATCGAGTCCAGGTTTCCGCACCTCCCTGCCCAGTGGGAGATGAGAGTGATGAGGCCGGGGCGGCATCACTGTCACCTGAGCACTGGGACGAGGGGAATGAGAGCGGCGAGGCAACGTGGCGGCGCACACTGTCATTCTGACCCTCTTGGATGGAGGAGACTGAGAGCGACGAGGCAAATGAGCGTTGTCCTGGACTACCAGTCTTGACCGTGTGTGACCCAGGGGAAATAGAAACTGCTCTTTTGTTGATACTTTGGGTACCGCTGGTCTGCTGGCCAGCGGCGGAACAGAAACAAAAGGATACCAAAGATTCTCCACCCAGCCCTCCTCCGGGGGAAGGAGTGGTGCAGAGGCACACTCCCGTAGAGCAGCAGGCATGTCCCCTGGGTCGCCTGTCTCAGGGTCTCTTCCCTCTCCTCTTGCCTGGAGGTTTAGAGGCGCTGGGAGCAGGCTGGGCAGCTCTCTTGCGGCCGGCACCCTGCTGCCTAGGTGGAGGCTGCTGCCTAGGCTGAGCAGGTGCGGAGGCGGCGGCAGGAGGGCGCCCTCGGCGACGAGCAGCCGGTGAAGACTGGGCAGCAGCACCCTGTCTCCGTGGCATGATATGTTTAATCACCTCCGACTGCTTCTGGGCGGCGGAGAACTGTTGGGCGTAATCCTCCACCGCGTCGCTGAAGAGCCCACCCTGGGATATGGGGGAGTTCAGGAGCTTACTCTTGTCCGACTCCTTCATATCAGCCAGGGTGAGCCACAGGTGTCGCTCCTGGACCACAAGAGTGGACATCGCCCGACCCAGGGAACGTGCGGTGACTTTCGTCGCCAGTAGGGCAAGGTCCGTCGCCGTACGCAGCTCTTGGAGCACCCCTGGGTCAGTACCACCCTCCTGCATTTCGCAGAGCGCCTTCGCCTGGTGAACCTGGAGAAGCGCCATGGCATGCAGGGCAGAAGCAGCTTCTCCACACGCACTATAGGCCTTTCCGGTCAGACCGGAAGAGTGGACGCCAGGTGGACGCGGTCTTGGGATATAGATGCATCGCCACAGACCGTTCCACTGGGGCGATGCCCTCGTATCCCTTCACTGCCCCGCCACCGACACTCGCGGCCTCCCGGGCAAGCATAGCGGCCATTTCTGGGTCCGACTCGGGCAACGCTACCACACCCGAAGGGGGCAACGCAGCCGAATCATCATCCCCAGAAGATGACCGCTCTCCCTCCGATGCAGCGATCGACATCTGATCCTCCGGTGGAGCTCCGAAAGAAACAGCCGGAGTCACACGAGATGACCCAGCCGCCTCGATCGAAGACTCCGATGGCTGCGACACAGAGGATTGAGGGGCCCGTGGGGGTCTTTCACCCGGCGAGTTATTCCTCACAGTAATCCTCAGACCACCCATGGGATTAGCCGAAGTAGACTTCTTCTGAACTGAACCAGAAGAAGAACTAGATCGGGGAATCGCCAAAGGGACTCCCCCTCGTCTGAGGGATCTCAGTCTAAGTCTCAATGTCGCGATGGTCATGTTCCCGCAATGAGAACATGACTCATTCACCAACGCTGCCTCAGCGTGCGCGAGGCCCAAGCACGTGAGGCAGCGATCGTGACCATCAGCCAGAGGCAGATATTGACCGCACCCAGAAACACACGGGTAAAACGTCATCCTTAAAAGGATGCGATCTTCACCCGTGTTGCTCTTTCAGAAAGCTCTTTTAGTGTGCCGAAGCACGCAGGGATAAACGCGGCCACACAGCGGGGAAACTGCAAGCCCACTGTGTGCACTCAACCGAATACCAGCTGTGACAACAGCTCTTTTGAATAAGCAGATCGCTTGAAGTGACAGATGGGATCCGGGAGATTGCGAAGATCACTGCTGCGCCGTAACACCAACACAAAAGAGGTCCGAAACAGCAGACTCGTTGAGCTTCACAGAAACACAATCCAAAACGCTCATACACTCAGAGGACACAACTGGTCGGCTCCGAAGCAGAAAGCGTTTGTGTATGCGCTTGCTTCCGCCTTTATACCCGCACTTGTAGGCGGGCCGCGGAATGCAAATGTTGCATGCCAATGTTCATTGGCTCGTTTTAATTCACTCGAAGGCAATTGGTCTCCCTAGCGTGATCCCAATTCGTTGGAAACTCCTCCGACGAGACGTAGGAGTTCCCGAACGAAAGGGAACATATATTTATTTCCTAACTTTGTTCGAGGATTTAAAGGTTCAGTTATATCTAATGACCATTCTTCATTTATTCTTTCAGGAATTATTTTGCCAAAGTCATTTCTTATAGTCTTATGATATCCCTTTCTCATGCAGTTCTCACATTTTTATTTAATCCTTCTATATGTTTCTCTCCAATTGGGAATACTTATATGATTATCTGACAACACCTTTCCCATTAAATTCATGCCAGGGTGATTCATACAATAATGTAATTTTTGAATTGCATCTGTCCCTTCATCCTTGACAATTATAATCCTTCTTAGTTTCGCTAATCTATCTACAGCGTCGTTACCTTTAGCGATCTTTTTGATGATTTACTACTAAATCCAAATTCTTTATTAAATCATCAATCTCTCTCCACAATTCTTCATGTTCAATCGGCTTATTATTATATTTATTATACCCATTTTGCCTCCAAATATTTAAATTTTCATTTAACCCTCTGAGGTCGGCAAACGCGCCGGCGCGTTTTGCTGGATTTTCTTCACATTGTAGCACTATAAACTGAAATGACTCCGTCATTAATGGTCATACAGAAAAAAGAAATATAAAAAAAGAATCTGTGATATTTTTACTTTTGTATGTGTCCACTTACAATCAAATCAAAACATTGTGCTTTTGTAAAATAAAGAAAATAAACAGGGTGTTTATTCTGCCTCTCTGTCGCGGTGAACTTTTTTTTCTTGAGCACGTCTATAAACTGAAACAAAACTCAGCGAATACTTGTCACACATTTATGAGCCATATACCTTTATAAACATTTAAGTGTGTACTTTTAAATGATCGGATTCAAACTGAAAACAAATATTCTCTGTTTAAGTAATTTGTATAAAACCAACAAGATGTCCAGCTTCTCAAACGCTTCCTAATTATTTTTAATTTGAACATGCCCACTCGCGCAAAAGAGATTGACATGCAAATCTCGACATGGAATGCGAACGCGCTCATTACCTCAAAAACAAAACACCAAAACACTTCACAAGTGTCTGCTTTTCGTCGAGTTTGAAAGACGCGCCGTGAGCTTACATTGGATTTACCTCAGAAGAAGAAGAACGCGATTTGAAGACAAGAAAGATGTAAGGTAAGAAATTCTTACATATTAGTTTGTTATTGTTGCATAAATTTCACATTGCAGTTGAACTGCTGCTAGATATATGGTGAATATTATAATATTTAGACCCGTGTTTACTGTTACTGTGTTTGTGGATATCTGCTCAAATGTAGATATGTATATGGTAACCATATTGTTTTATATTTGAGCGCGATCGCGTTTGAATGTATCATATTTTGGATCGCGATCGCGTTTGAAAAGCACCAACGTCTTCATGTTTTTACTATTATTTCATTTCATATCATCATAACGAATGGAAACATTTGAAGTAACATGATAATCAATATATTTTGCTCTAGCTTAGTTGTTACTGAAATATTTTGGAAGATTTATAGGCTGCTATAGGTTATTGTTATTATTATTTTATGCAGCACTGCGCATAGCCTATGCCTACAAGGCACAACAAACCTGGTGTTCATTATATTATATATTGTTGGAAACATTTGTGTGTGTGTGTGTGTGTGTATTCTGTGAATTTTAAAAAGCAATTTTAACCAGAAAAATCTAAAATTTATTCCCAAAATCGTACAGGCCTTTCTCTTGATATCAGTATGTTCACTTTTTTTTTTTTTTCAGGGCCCAGATGCCACTGAGTCCTGGTGACTTCAACATTCACATGAGTCTCTGTACATGAACATGGTAAAGTGAAAATCAAACACCTTGGAAATGAAAGGTATGTACAATGTTTTTAGGAATGGCACAAAGGTCTCTGTCTTTGGATCATTGTTTTCAATGAGTGCTTTTTTGTCATTTGTTGTGTATCTTTGGATTATGTTGTGTTGTAAATAAATCCAAAAAATCTAAAAGCCATTCTTTTTTAAATCTCCTCATTCTTTGTGCAAGGTTGCTCAGAATGATAGGGCCTGATAGCTCCTAATAGGGCCGTTAGGGGAGGGTCTTTGTCTTTCTCAGGTGTGAAAAGCGTACATATTAATTAGCTCCCGCATAAAGCTTTTTCACACAAAACACGTCGTAAAAATTTTAAATCAATATATTGTCTTATCTGAATGAGCAGTCAGGGTGATTTTCACATAGTTTTAGAGCAAATATTCTAGGCTACGTCATACAATTTTCAAAAATCTTGTGAAGAAATAATCAGTATGGGTTTCATGACCTTATTTCAGTGAGAATTTTTTTTTTGTATTTTCACAAACCACGCATAAATGTCATTATCTCAAAACAACAAACTTTTACACACATGCTGCTGATATATTATTGTAGCAGAGTTTGTGCTGAATACTGTGTAATTAGACTTTAGCCATGAAAATGTCACAAGTAACAGAAATAAGCACAAATGTCAGAGCATGTCAGAACACCTCCAGGGCCCAGAAAACAGCTCAGACCCCAGAGGGTTAATATATCAAAAACGGACTGGGCATCTCGGCCCCCAGAAACATAAAAAAATCCAATGAAGCGCTCCTGAATTTTACCTGCACTATCTACATAGCGAACAATGACAGAGAGTTGGGCACGGCAGGATATATCAGTTGTTTCATCCACCTGCCATCCAAAAAAGGGAGCATCCTGAATTTCATCTCTGATCTGATCAGAAATGGTGGCTGCAAGAGCAGAGATCAAGTCATTTTGAATAGTATGGGACATACCAGAAAACACAGTGGAGGACTCGAATTGTGTGGACAGGACAGAGTCATATTTAGCTAATGTTTCTGTGAACTCCCTGTAATTCCCCTTGTTGGATGATTCACTACTCTCATCATGTCCCCTAAATGACAGCTCCTGCCGGCCAAGCAAGGATGTCACATCAATAAGGCGGTTTAGGAAGGCCCTGTTTTGTTTGACTGTTTCATTATGTTGAATGCGAGCACCTTCATTGATTGCATGCTCAACCCTGATCCTGCTTTAAACTAGTCTCAACGTATTTGCTATCTGTTATAATTATAATTTGGTATTTATTTCTTTTAACTTTTTAAGTGCTTGCAATACAGCCATCACCTCTGCACTCTGGGCTGTGCCTGCAACAGATCCTCTGTCTGTTATCTCTCCACATTTTTTCCTTCTAATTATATATGCCCAGTGAGGATTCTCGTCTGCAAGAGTCTTAGATCCGTTATTATAAACTATCACACCTTTGAACAACTTCAAATTAGTTTTTTGGCACTTTTTGCGTTCTTTATTAATTATACTAACATGTGGATCTAACAGTAAATTCTCCCATCGCTGCCATCGAGAATTTTGTGCCTTAGCGTCTTTTACTTTGTTTTTAGTCAAATGAGCCACTACTATCTCGTCTGTGTTAATTATTATCTGCTGACCTCTTGCTAAGCCTTGCAATTCTGCATATCTTTTACTAATTGCAGCTAATTTCTTCTCTACTGGAAGAAACTTTTTCTCTGGATTTTCCCAACTTCCAGACATTATACATATTGGCACATTACTCTTTTTATTTCTTACTATTAACTGATAACCAATCTCATCTAGATCCACTTCAAGATCCTTTTCATCATATCTACCTTCCAATTGTCCTGAACTTAAAACTGCTTCTTTTAAATCACAAAGAGCCTTTTCTGCCTCTTCAGTCCAGGATAATTTATTACCCTTTATTGTGGCATATATTGGCTTAGCTTTTTGGCAAAATTTTGGAATTACATCTCTAATATAATTCATAAGTCCCATTATTTGTTGTACATTTCTAACACTCTCTGGTGTTTTCATCTCAGTTATTCGTTCCTTCATTGTTTGTGTAATACCTCCATTACCTGCCGACACCCAGAATCCTAAAAATTCAACTAAGTCTGTCATGATTTCACATTTTTTTATGTTTATTTTTAACCCTGCTTTCGCAAGTCTATTCAACACTGGTTTTCACTGTTTCAACATGTTCCCTTTCATTATCACTTACAATTAATATATCATCAATGTATATTTCTATTGGTAAGTCCTTTAATATCTCCATCATAATAGCTTGAAATACTACAGATGAATTTACATATCCTTGTGGTAATCTCTGATACACATAATGTTTATTATTTACAGTAAAAGCAGTTTCTTCTTGACTTTCCTCTTTTAACGGAATTGACCAAAAGCCATTAGCAAGATCCAATTTCGATAGAAATTTGCCGTCCTTCAGTCTTTCAACTGTATCTCTAGCATTAATCACATAACGGTGATCCGGTTTCGTTAGTCTATTTAATGCTTTATAATTTGTAACTAATCGAAAAGTTTGCTAACTAATTGAACAGGACTATTTGTTATCGCGGCAGTCACTTCTTTGATCACTCCCTGTTCCAATAATTCTTGTATTGTTTGATTCAATTCCTCTTTACCTAATTTATTAATTGGGTATTGTCTTTGTGGCTTATGAATTCCACCTATTATCTCATGTGCATATTTTTCACTAATTTTCCCACAATCATTTTTAAATCGTCCACATGGAGCCTCTCTCAAAGCTTGTATTAATTCCTCTTTCGATTCTTCTAATCCTATCATTTTACTCCGTATACGTCTTAACTCTTTTTCTACATCTACTTCTTTTAATCTTAAGATCTTTCTCAGATCTCTGCCTGCAAGTAAATCTTCTTCTCCTTTTATCATTTTAACGCCGAATTTTTCTCCCATTTGTTCTTCTTCTGTTCTCCCATTATATGTCTGAACTAATATACTATCTGTATATCTTATTGGCTCTGTAGTAGAAGAAATCTGAGCTCCTGTATCAACAATAAAATCTATTCCCTCTATATTTACAAACAACTCTTCATCCCTCTCTATTACTTTTTCATCACAGATATTCTTCTTCAACAGGCCAAGCTCATTTCATTGTTTAGGTTTTTCTGACTTTTCGGTCTTTTCAGTTTTTTCCTTTCTTTCTGCAGCTGATTGTATTTCCTCTCTCGGAATTAATTAATTTTGCCCAAATCTTTTTACACCTGGGTTTTCGGTTTTACGTTTTTGTATCACTTGACTTTTCTGCTCTGGTGTCATTTTCCCCAATTTATCTTCTGGAACATAACTTGTTTTTGATGTATTACCTTTTCATTCACTTTTAAACTTATCTGTAGTACTATCTTTTCTTTGCAAAGTTATTATCTTTTGATTTCCTGTCTTAGGCCCACTAAACTTGTTTTTCTCAATTTTTCTGGCTTGAAATCGGTTATTATAAGGCCTTACGTAGTTCATTTGAACATTGTTGTTTTCCGACTTTATTTTTCTGTTGCTTCTGCACTCCTCTAGATTGAGGCTCTCTTTTCCTTATATATTGAGTAGTTAAATCATACTCTGCTAATTTCTCTTCTATTTGTTTCTTTGTCACTGTATTTAAAATTGTTACCAATTTATTTCCTCCTGGTATTTTCTTTCCCACATCTCGCAGCAGTCTTACTTTATCTGACATTGGCATTTCATCTTCTATTGATAACCAAACACTTAACAATTGTACCTGCTCTTTATTCGCATTAACCAGCATATCTCTCCATTGTCCATATTTATCCTTTACTTCTAAATTACGAACCTTCTCGATAACTTTTGCAGATATTGCATGACCAGTACAGGTATGTACGAGTCGAGTTATCACTTCAGAGCTCAAATTTGCTTGTTCTGATGCTTTTATACGGGCTTATACGGTCGGTGTAAGCACTATAATCTTCTCCTGACCTTTTTGAGCCCACTTGTTTTCTCACTACATCTGTAAGTTTTAATTCCAGTAATTTTGATTGTATATCTTGTTCACCACTTCTCTGTGGAGTATCAAACTGCACCTGTCTAACTGGATCCTCACTCGCCCTAGGAGTCAAAGATCTCATTATATCATCGCGCACTAAATCTGTCACACTCTCACACTCCCATTCCTCTTCAACTTCTCTGTTTAAATTGCCTATGGCCCTGAGGCCTTTTGTAGTCTCCAAGTCTCTTTGCAATTTCTTTGTTTCACTTTTTAACGCTTTAATAACGTTTTCCATTTCTACGATTATTTTTCTATTATATTCATAACCTTCCTGAAATAATGTCTGCTTTCCTGATTTCGACCAACCTTCCTGATTAGCTATCTGTATTGCCGAAGGAGATCTGCTAGCTGTCTTTACTTGACCATAAGTCAAATTTCTCTAGGTATTAACTTTTTATCCCATCTACTTATTAATTCTCTATTTCTCTTCTCACTACTGGGATTTCTATATCTAGTCCCTTTAAATTCACCTCCCCCCCCCCCCCCCCCCCACTGGGCCCTGCAGGCCTCAACAGGCCGAGTCAGCCTGCCTTTCTTAAATCCAACCAAGAAGGAAACGGACAACTCTTGCCTTAAGGATGCTGTGCGGTCCAGCGTGGCCTCAACAGGTCCAGGGCAGGAGGCTTCGAAGCATCCAGGACATGTGCTCACTCCAGCATCAAGGACAAACTCAGGAGTTCAGTGACTTCATTTAACATGGACGAAGTACCTCGCAACTCTCACCATGTGCTCTTTGTGTCCTGCCGGCCCAGAGCATGTAGGCCACAATCTGCACTCCAGCCATGAGAACAGCGACAATACAAGTTCATCCTATCTCCTTCATCCAACGGAGAAGAAACGATTGCAACTCATACAGTGACATTTGACACTCAAGGACCCAATGATGAATTCAATCTTCAACCACTTCAAGAATTGACCATGCAAGTATAAATTTCATGAGGTGCTATGAAATAAGCTGATGGTTCTTTTCATACTAAAATAGATCTTGCTCCATAGTTCTATTTCCTGTTTCCGGTTCCATAACACTCACCACTTGACCTATGCCTGTATGGATGGATGAATGTATGTATGTATGTATGTTTGTTTGTTTTGTTTAGTTTAGTTATGTTTGTGATTTAGTTAATAAAACTTGTGCACAATTATGAATTTGGTTTCTGATCCTCTGTTTGCATACAAAGTCCCTTTTACGATTTTGATCTTGTTACATGCTCTAATTGCTGTACGTAAGGAATAATTATTTTTCAGCGACCATGAAAGATACATTTTCCGTAGAATAAATGAATAATCAAAGAGTTTGTTGGAACTGATTAATTGATTGTAATATTAATTTGGCTTACCTCAAAGTTAACCCTCTGGGGTCTGAGAGGTTTTTGGGGTCCTTGAGATGTTCTGACATGCCCTGACATTTGTGCTTTTTTCAGTTGCTTATAAACATATTAATGGCAAAGGTGTAAATTCACTCTATTTAGCACAAACAGGGCTACCATAATATGTGAACAACTTGCATGTACATGTTTGTATTTTTGAGAGAATAATGTTTATGCATGGTTTTTTAAAAAACAAAAAACTAAAGTTTCTGAAATAAGGCCATAAAACACATTCTAAATATATGTAAATAAGACTTTTGACTAATGGATGTCATTGCCTACTGTTTTTTCTTCAGAATTATGTGAAAATCATCCTGCCTAATCATTCACATAACACAATACATTGATTTAAATCTTGTAAAACACTTTTTGTTTGGAAAGGCCATATGCGGGTGGGCGTGATTCACACCTGCAGAGTCAATGGGGCCCGCATAATGAGGCTGCATACGTAATGAGCCTTTCATTCAGGTGTGTGACTGAGCCACAAGAATGCAAGGACAATATATAACTGGTTTGTTGTTTTTTCCACAAATTTTGCTTGCAAATTGTACAATATCCAAGGTAAACATTTCTAGTAATTGTGCAGTTAATTGTTCTCATACTGTCAGATTTGGAATATATTCTCTTCCCAAATGTGTCACTAATAAAGCATAATAAAATTATTTAAAGAGAAGGCTTATAATGACCTTTTAAGATTTTGTTTACATCTATCCTTATATAGGCCTATATATATATATATATATATATATATATATATTAAGGTTATACAATTACAACAACATTTAAAATTGTAACAGTATTTCCAGTGTAATCTTTCTTTGTATTCGCGATTCATATTAAAACAGTATTTTTGCCAGCTGTAGTAGCTCCACAACAGCGCGCATCTGTGCGTTCATTCATTCCAATTAGAACAAAGCAAACAGAACTGACCTATTCCTCAGCGGGATCCGTTTGCTCCTCGAAATGATACTTCCAGAACTTCTGAGGTACATTTTTGCAGGATTATTATCAAGATAGTATTATTCCTCACAGCATCGTAAAGTACATACGTCTGAAAGTGAACTCGTGGTGTGTGTTATCCAGCTGATGTGGGCGTTTCACAGGTTTGTATGGATCGGCTTACATTTGCGTTTGAATAGCGCGCGCTCTCCGTGGGCGGAGTCACATTATAACGTAATTAGCTGAGATGAGAACGACTGACATCTCTCTCTTTGCATACATATTACATAAACTGTGAATATTTGTTTTTTATAAAAAATACTTCATTTAAAAGGAGAGAATTCAAGCTTCATGTCTGTATGCCTGTATGCCTGTTTGACTGAGTATTCGCTGAGTTATGGTTAATTTTCGGACGCGTTTCAGAATGGACTACAATGAAAGAGAGGAGGCAGAACTCGCTTCGTTTTTATTTTTCTTTATTTGGCAAAAAGCACAACACTTTGTTTTTATTGTGAGTATACACAAAAATAATACACATTTAACAGAATCTATTGATGTATGAAACTCCAATGAAAAATCAAAGTCAACAGAGTATTCATGAGTTTCTTTTACACTGCTAAAAAAAAAGCGAGCTGGTATCGCCGGCGATACCGCCGACCTCAGGGGGTTAATATGTATTATTATTAATATTTGCCCTTTGAGCTAATTTGTTACATAACAGACGATACGACGTCATAGGGTATAGCAAAGGAGAGCAACACAAATGCTCTCCAGCACAATGTACATATTGCGGCGAAGATCTATCAGATATGGGTTTACATGAGCATTTTATACTTTCCCTACCCCCCAAGGAACTTAACGAGAATTATATTTTCTACGATTTTGAAACTCGTTATGAAAATGGACGACACGTCGTAAACTTTGTATGCACAATCACCTTTAAAGGTGAGAAATTTACAGCGGAAGGTACCGACTGCATCGCACTGCTAATCGCACGTTTCAGACAACCCCGATACAAAGGCTACTGTTTCATCGCCCATTACGCGGCAAAATTTGACTCATTTCTCATTCTGGAGTATTTTTGCAAGGCCGGGCTTAACCCTCTGGGGTCTGAGGGGTTTTCTGGGCCCTGGAGGTGTTCTGACATGCTCTGACATTTGTGCTTTTTTCAGTTATTTATAAACATGTTAATGGCAAAGGTGTAAATTCACTCTATATAGCACAAACAGGGCTACCATAATATGTGATCAACATGCATGTATATGTTTGAATTTTTAAGAGAATAATGTTTATGCGTGGTTATTGAAAAAAATAAAAATGAAAGTTGCTGAAATAAGACCACAAAACTCATACTAAATATGTGTCAATAAGACTTTTGACTAATGAATGTTGTCGCTTCGAGTTCTGGCTTCAAAATGATGTGAAAATCATCCTGCCTAATCGTTCACATAACACAATACATTGATTTACACTTTGTAAAACAGTTTTTTTGTCAGAAGAGGTTTATGCATGGGAGTGGTAATGGCCTATCAATATTAATGAGATTCAGACCAAGGGTGTGACAGACACTCCCCACATTCCTAAAAAACAACAACAACAAAAAACTGTTAGCATACATTATTCCAAAGTAAACTGATGGGCAATTAATTGTTATGGACGCACAATATATGTATATATCTGTTGATGGTCCATAGGACAGAGAAATATCACTGCGAGTATCTGTTTATGGACCATGACCGCACGTATTTTGTGACGCACGCAATGAACGGATCGTTGGCGAACGACACATGCATTTCAAACATTTACACCTGTATTCACAAACATCTGTGCATAAGGCAGTATTGAAGCATGATAAGCATTGTCATAGTCTAACCAAAAACATACGATTATATATATATATATATATATATATATATATATATAATGTCTAGTATTTAGACAGTAGGCCTAGGCTATCACATATTTTACCGGAGGCTGAAATATATTTAGACTAAATCACATTACACTTAAGCAGATATTCGCAAATAAGCTACATTAAACATAAGGCAGCATTTTACCATGATAATCAGTGTTATAAGCTAATCAAAACTGAGTGAAATATATTTAATATACAAATAGAGTAATAGCCTATCACATTGAAAAAGTTTACACTTGAGCATATACACGAATGTTAGGGATATTGTAAGGCAATCTTTCCTGTAAGATGTCAAAAGCTAGCCAAAACTAAGCAAAATATAGTCTGAAAATTCATATGAGTTCTATATTATCAGAAAAATAATTATATAACAGTAAAACTTACTCCGAAATTGTGTCCTCGGCGGGATCAATTCGCTCTTCAAAATGCTGCCGTTCGTCGTCCGAGTTACAATCTTCCTCTGAGGAAAAGGTGAATTCTTCCTCGCTGTCCAGAATCATCTGAAGGGCGTCTTTACCGGAGAAGCGTGCCATACTCAAAACGCGATGAACTATCAGTGAGTCTGATGAAGAAACTGTGTTTGTATGGCATTGATCGGGGGGGCGTGTGCGATGCATAGATCACCTAAACTATTTACCATGTGAATAGTGCCGGGGGCGGGGCTGCCTCAGCTCATTAGAGATAATGAAGGGAGAACGAAAAAAACGGTACCTCTCCTTGCTTTTAAAGGGACTACATAAGCAGAGAATATTTGTTTTTTATATAAATTACTTCATTTAAAAGAAGAGATTTCAAGCTTCATAAAGACATATCTCACGTGTCTGTGTGAGAAGTATTCGCTGAGTTATGGTTCATTTTCGGACGAGTTTCAGAATGGACTTAACTGACAGAGAGAAGGCAGAACTCGCTTCGTGTTTATTTTTCTTTATTTGGCGAAAAGCACAACACTTTGTTTTTATTGTGAGTATACACAAAAATAATACACATTTAACAGGATCGATTGATGTATGAAACTCCTATGGAAAATCAAAGTCAACAGAGTATTTATGAGTTTCTTTTACACTGATAAAAAAAAAAGCGAGCTGGTATTGCCGGCGATACCGCCGACCCCAGGGGGTTAAGGTCGACATCATAATGCAAGGGTGTAAATTAATCTTCATGTACGACGATGTTTTTGCACAACGTTATATAGACAGTTATGCATTTGTCCCAATGGCACTATCTAAGATGCCAGCTGCGTTAAACTTGACCACGACTGAAAAAGGTTAACTTTCCCCATCTTTTCAACAGGGTAGAAAATGTAGAGTATATTGGCCCCACCCAGACAAAAAGTACTACAACCGGGACAACATGTCCGATAAAGACCAAGTAAAGTTTGATGCGTACAGTACGACGGCTGGTAAAGAGTTTAACTTCAGGAAGGAGTTGTACGAGTACGGGGTAAATGACGTCGTCTTATTACGTGAAGCATGCATGACATACCGTGAGGTAAATACTGTAGCCATAAGGACGAGGAGCGGGCCCTCTCAGGGTGTTGGGTTAGTATCGAGCTTTTAAAAGCCATCGAGAAGGGGTATGTGGTAGCCAGAATACACGAAGTGTGCCATTTTCCACAGCAGTCGGATATGTTGTTTTGCGACTACGTGAAGACGTTTTTATGTTTAAAGGGGTCATATAATGGTACATGCACTTTTACAAGTTGATTGTACTGAAATGTGTGTTGGCAGTGCCTGTACACAACCATCATAAAATGATAAAAATCCATCCAGTGTTTTTTTTTTAAATCTCCTTATATGTTTTCCCCTCTCTCAAATCAAGCCGTTCGACCGTGTGACGTCACAAGGTCGGACGACCCTCCCACAATTGTTGATTGACAGCAGCGTTTCAACACAGACCCGCCCTCGCTCGTGAGTGAGCTGTCTGTCATCATAGTCCGTGCAACAGCAATGCTTTCATGTTTGCGCGAATCATTTCACCAGACTGCTTTATAAACGAGAACATTGAAAAAGGTATTAGCTCCTGTCCGAGTATGTGTTGTTTATGTGCCTAATGACTGTCATAGTCTCACAGACTGGTTATTTTTTAAACAGATCAGTAAAATGTTAGTGCTTCAGCCCTGACAGTTGTACCTAACACTGCATAGATAACGTTACGCATCACGGACAAGCCTACATTTACCGAAAAAAAAGTTTTTCATGACCATTAGCTGTAACATCAATCTGTCAATGAACTAACGTATACATCAGTAAACACATAGCGTTCGTATCTCACTACTCTACCCTGCCAGTACACACAAAGATAGATCAAAGTGACATTACGTTAACCAACCATTCAGAAACATCCTGTTTTCCGACTCCGGTTCAAATTGAGACGGTTGCACAGTGTCCTCAGAGACTCCCGCTGCCATTCTTCAAAATATAACGTTACCCTCAACTGTTGACAAGGCAACACTCCACGTGTGTTGTGTCAAAACGCCCACAGAACAGAGGGGCGGGGTGAGCAAAGCTCATTATCATTTAAAGACACATGCACTTAAACGGCATGCTGAAAACAGAGCTGTTTTTGACCAGGTAAAATTAGTGTTTTCTTACAATACTAATGACAATTTTTAATTCAAGTATATTACAAACTTTTAATTTAGACCCTAAAGAATCATATTAGCTTGTACAAAAATGGCATTATATGACCCCTTTAAAACAGCAAGCATTGGGGTATCCGTCGAATGTCGTCACGGATGCTGACAAAAAAGCATACATTCGCAAGTATTTGGAAAAAGAGGGAATACGTTTCGAAAAGATTGTTGAAAAAAGATTGAGCACAACCCTGCCATTAACAAGCTACTGCTGAATAGTCAATTGGATCGGATGATCTTTTGCACATCCCTCACACTCTTCCTTTAGCTTGTCATCGATAAGATCAGCAGCAGTACGATTGTGGCTTTTACGATTTTGAATCCAACGGTGTTGAAGCATTTTAGCAGTGGAATCGCCACCACTACACGCATCAGTCAGGAAAGTCAGATTGCGGTATCCAAGCTCCGTGCAGAATTTATCCAGCCAGCCTTTCTGAGTATTGGATGTGTCGGGGCCGTCTGTTAGAATATTATCAGTAGTTTTGTCATCAGGATCAGCAAGACCATAGTTGAAAGAGACAACACAGCTACAGACATGTTTTGAATCTGCGTCTTGAGACATGGCTTATAAAGAGGAACTGTGAGGAGGGATCAGACTTACCTTGGTTTATAATGGCTGTAGTAAATGGGCGGGGACGGGAGAGTGTATGTCCCGCAGCGCGTGCATCTCTCAGGATGGAACAGCTGCACTTTAATTTTATTGTAGCCGTCGTGCATGTCGCACAACTTGAACATTTTGTTTAAAAGAAAAAAGGAGACTCAGCAGACACACATCGCTCCATTTGAACAAAAATTGCATCGTGTACAGATCATGATGACAGACCTTGAAATCGATCCAAGATGGCGCCGCGGATGGCTGCCTCGGTGTGGAGCTCTCCAGTCATTGTGTTGTTTTTGTTCGTTTGTTCTGCGTTTAGTCATTCTTTTCCTATCAGTTTCACCAAAGACGAACTTCTGGACATTAGGAAACACACACCAGACAAGTTTTTTACAGATTTTGATTACTCAGACGTTTTACTGGACATTCTCGTTGGAGGCGCAGCGGTGTTGTTAAAACGCGCGGTCAGACGCAAACGCGGGAAGCGCGCCGGCGCGCTGGTTAAACTCCGCGAGCGCGGCCTCCGCACTGCACTACCCAGTATTCATCTTGCGAATCTCCGATCTCTTCCTAACAAAATGGACGAACTTCTTCTCCTCACCGGCACTAACAAGGATTTTTTAAACTCCGCTGCTCTGTGCTTCACTGAAACCTGGCTGAGTGAAGCCATACCGGACAACGCACTACATCTGCCGGGCTTCCAGCTGTTCCGAGCGGATCGCATCGCGGAACTAACGGGGAAAACGAGAGGTGGTGGATTGTGTTTCTACATTAACGAAAGTTGGTGTTCAGATGTAACAACACTGAAGAAGATGTGCTCTCCTAATTTAGAGGTGCATTTCATAAACTGTAAACCTTTCTACTCGCCGCGGGAGTTTTCCTCATTCATTCTCGCGAATGTTTACATTCCTCCAGACGCGTGTGTGAGCGCGGCGCTACAACAGCTGGCTGAACATATAGCTGAAATGGAACAAAGGTACCCAGACTCTCTTTTAATCATTCTTGGGGATTTTAACAAAGCAAATCTCTCCCGTGAACTGCCAAAATACAGACAGCATGTTACATGTCCTACCAGAGACAGTAATATATTGGACCACTGTTACACCACGATAAAGAATGCGTATCACTCCGTCCCACGGGCAGCTTTGGGGCTCTCTGATCACTGTTTGGTTCATCTTATACCGACCTACAGGCAGAAACTGAAATCAGCTAAACCTGTATTAAGGACTGTAAAAAGATGGACCAACGAAGCAGAGCCGGATCTACAGGCCTGCTTCGATTGCACTGATTGGACTGTTTTTGAAGCTGCAGCCACCGATCTGGATGAGCTCACAGATACTGTAACATCATATATCAGTTTCTGTGAGGATACATGCATTCCTACCAGGACATTCTTATCATTCACTAATGATAAACCATGGTTTACTGGGAAACTCAAACAGCTTCGTCATGCCAAAGAGGATGCTTACAGAAGTGGGGATACAATCTTGTATAACCAGGCCAGAAACAAACTGACAAAGGAGATCAGAGTTGCTAAAAGAAGCTACTCTGAAAAGCTGAAAAACCAGTTTTCAGCCAACGACCCGGCATCAGTCTGGAGAGGCCTGAGGAACATCACCAACTACAAATCACCACCCCCCCCATCTGTGGAGAATCAACAACTGGCTGACACTCTCAATGCATTCTATTGCAGGTTTGAGAAGCCCAGACTCAAACCTCACACCCGCCCTGATGTGCACTTCACACATCCACCATCACCTCCTGCAACCCCTCTCCTCCCCCCTTCTGCCATCCAACCTGAGCTTAAGGTCTGTGTGGAGGACGTGAGCAGAGTCTTCAAAAAACAGAAGACTAGGAAAGCTTCAGGCCCAGACGGCATCTCATCTGCTTGTCTAAAAGCCTGTGCTGACCAACTGGCCCCAGTCTTCACGCAGATCTTCAACAGATCATTGGAGCAGTGTGAAGTTCCCTGCTGCTTCAAACGCTCCACTATCATTCCGGTTCCCAAAAAAACTAAAATCACTGGACTTAATGACTACAGACCTGTCGCTCTCACGTCTGTGGTCATGAAGTCGTTTGAAAGACTGGTGTTGGCCTATCTGAAGGACATCACCGGACCCCTGATGGATCCCCTTCAGTTTGCTTACAGAGCAAACAGGTCTGTGGATGATGCAGTCAACATGGGACTGCACTATATCCTGCAACATCTTGACAGACCTGGGACTTATGCACGGATCTTATTTGTGGACTTCAGTTCGGCCTTCAATACCATCATCCCTGATCTTCTCACAGCCAAACTGACTCAGCTCTCCATGCCATCCACAATCTGTCAGTGGATCTCCAGCTTCCTGACGGACCGGCAGCAGCTAGTGAGACTGGGGAAACTCACATCCAGAACCCTCACCATCAGCACTGGCGCCCCCCAAGGGTGCGTTCTCTCCCCACTGCTCTTCTCCCTGTACACTAATGACTGCACTTCTAAAGACCCCTCTGTCAAGCTCCTGAAATTTGCAGACGACACCACTGTCATCGGTCTCATCCAAAATGGTGACGAGTCTGCTTACAGACTGGGGGTTGAACAGCTGGCTGTCTGGTGCAGCTATAACAACCTTGAGCTGAACACACTCAAAACAGTGGAGATGATCGTGGACTTCAGGAGAAAACCCCCAGCACTCCCTCCTCTCACCATCATGAACAGCACTGTGGAAGCAGTGGAGTCTACCATCTCCCAGGACCTGAAGTGGGCAAATCACATTGACTCCATTGTGAAAAAGGCCCAGCAGAGACTGTACTTCCTTCGCCAGCTGAAGAAGTTCAATCTGCCACAGGAGCTGCTGATCCAGTTCTACTCAGCCGTCATTGAGTCTGTCTTAAGCACTTCCATCACTGTCTGGTTTGGTTCAGCTACCAAATCGGACATCAGGAGACTACAACGGACAGTCCGGACTGCAGAGAGGATTATTGGTGCCCCCCTGCCAACCCTCCAGGACCTGTACTCTTCCAGAGTGAGGAAGAGAGCAGGTAAAATCATCACAGACTCCACTCACCCTGGACACCCCCTGTTTGAACTGTTACCGTCAGGATGGCGACACAGATCACTGGCCACAAGAACTTCCAGGCACAGGAACAGTTTCTTTCCACAGGCCATTTCCCTTCTGAACACTTAACATGCCCCCCAAAGCATATGCCTGTAAGTGCAATACTCCCACTGTCTAGTGCAATAAACTCAGGTGATATTTATATCTATATTATTCATACTACTCAAAATACTGTAAATATGTTTATAATCTGTAACATGCGCTAGACTCCCACTGTCTAGTGTAATATTCTCTAATTCAGGTGATATTTATATTATTCATACTACTCAAAATACTGTAAATATGTTCATAATCTGTAAATGTTTATTCAGACTAAACCCAACTGTGACCCTACTTTTTTACTTTTATACTATTTTTATTTATTTTTTATATATTTTCATTCTTAGAATTTGTATTACTATGTTCTTGTTGTATTTGTATTTGTATATGTGCACTGGAAGCTTCAGTACCAAGAAAAATTCCTTGTGGGTGCAAGCACACTTGGCAATAAAGCTCTTTCTGATTCTGATTCTGATTCTGATTCATGATGCTCATTTTGTAGAACCGCTCCTGAACGCTCGCAAAGCTTTGTCTTATCTTTGCAACTGAATATGTAAACACATTCATCCTCTTTCTTTTTAGTATGATCCCAGACCACGCGGTACCGAAAATTCGGCACCTCACCATCCCAGTCTGTGACGTATAATGGTTTGTTTCCAGCGTCATTCAAATCTTTCCAGACATGGCTGTAAAATAATGTCCAGTCTTTATCAGGAAATACCAGGCAGGGGTCTTCTCCCGGTATAAATACATCGGGGGTATCGTCATATAGAGCGTAACGACTCGAAACTGTTTATGAAATATGAAGCCGAATACACGGTTACTATTCATCAAATATTCGCCTCTTACACTGTTCGAATTATCGTGGAGAAACATTGTCAAACTGATATGCCCATTAGTTTTTCTCAGAGCCAACCTCAGATTTTCCACTATATCTTCAACCACTTCAAGCTCTGGGGTTTTAGGTGAGTTAAAACAATCCATATCGATATGATTGGGATTTGTTGGATCGCTGATCGATTGCTCCTGTCTGCCTCGCTGCCTGCTGTGAGTGTGTTTGCTTCGGTGCTGTAAGCTCCGTCTTAGCCTCGTATTTCTTTGTTTTGAACCATCATTTACTACAATTTGTAGTTGTTTATACTAAATACAGCTTACCCAACATCTCAGATTGACATCGCTAGCTTCCGTTAACTTACTACTAACACAACACGCTAATTCGCTACTGCTAGCCTGTTAACGCGCCACCCGTGCGCTCAGCTGTTTTATTTATTTATTTTTCTCTCGCGCGCTCGCGCCTTTGAGTTCAAAAGCTCAGGTAAGTAATAATCAGTCAACAAACACGGTGAGTAATGTCTTGTCCTGTTATTGTCACCTGCACTTCATGTCACATGTTTAGCATAGACTTCTCTGTTGGCAATGTAGGATTTATATGTGATAAATGTAAGGAGACAGTTAGGCTGACAGAGAAGATTTCAGAATTAGAGACACGCATCCAAACTTTAATTGAGGATAGTAAGAGTGCTAGAGCTTTAGATACTATTTTGGATGCGCCTAGCATAGTGAACTCTTTACATGATTCGGTTCCAGCTGAAGTAGAGCCTGTGCAGCCGGGCAAATGGGTGACAGTGAGGGATCGCTCTAGTCGCGGATCAAAAAACCACTCTTCCGTTCCGATTACCACAACAAATCGATTTGCCCCGCTCAGTGAAACACCCACTGAGAATTCTGTTGATTGTGCCCTAGTAATTGGTGATTCGATCACACGGAACGTGAAAATAGAGACACCAGCGAACATAGTCACATGTTTGCCGGGAGCCAGAGCGCCTGACATCAAAGCAAATTTAAAAGTGCTGGCTAATGCTAATCGTAAATTCTCTAAGATCATTATTCATGTCGGCACTAATGATGTTCGACTCCGCCAGTCGGAGATCACCAAAATTAATATTAAAGAGGTGTGTGAACTTGCAAGTACGATGTCAGGCACTGTAATCTGCTCTGGCCCCCTTCCTGTTCGCAGGAGTGATGAGATAGTTAGTAGATTGTGTTCACTGAATCGCTGGCTGTCTGAGTGGTGTCCGTGTAATAATATAGAATTCATAGACAATTGGAAAAGTTTTTGGGGCAAACCTGACCTGTTGAAAAGAGATGGTATTCATCCCTCCTGGGATGGTGCTGCTCTTCTATCTAGTAATATGGCTCATAGTCTTAGAGCTCAAACATGACAAATTGGGCACCAGGTCAGGAAGCAGACAGACTGGCTAAACCAACCGTCTGCTAGCGGCCTCGCGTCACCCAGGTCAGATAAATCCTATCACATAGAGCCTCTTTCACCTAGCTATCATCATATAGAGACTGTGTCTGTTCCCCGATTTTGGAAATCCAAAAAATGTTTAAACCCATCTAAGGTTAAAAAATTTAATTGATGTTCAACAAATAAAAAACAGCTATAATACAGATGAGCAAATGCTAAAGCTTGGGTTGCTGAATATTCGATCGCTTACTTCAAAAGCACTCATTGTTAATGATATGATTTCAGATAATAACCTAGATGTGCTGTGTTTGACAGAAACCTGGCTAAAACCAAGCGATTACATTACTTTAAATGAGTCCACCCCGCAAGATTACTGTTATAAACATGAACCTCGTCTTAAACGCAAAGGGGGTGGTGTTGCTGTAATTTATAGTAATATTTTCAAAACCACTAAGAAATCAAGTTTCGAATATAATTCTTTTGAAGTGTTAGTGCTTAATGTAAAAATATATAGTAAAAATGATAAATCACGTTTGAGATTTGTGCTGGCTACTGTATACAGGCCACCAGGGCACCATACAGACTTTATCAAAGAATTTGCGGACTTTCTATCAGAGTTAGTATTGGCTGCAGATAAAGTACTAATTGTTGGTGATTTTAATATACACATCGATAATGAAAAAGATGCATTGGGTTTGGCATTTAAAGACATTGTAAACTCAATTGGAGTTAGACAACACGTGTCAGGACCTACTCATCGTCGTAATCATACTCTAGATCTAATATTATCACATGGAATAGATGTTGATGCCGTTGAAATTCTGCAGCAGAGCGATGACATCTCAGATCATTATCTAGTCTCGTGTAAATTACACTTAGCCAAGGCTGCAAAGCCGACTCCGTGTTACAAATATGTTAGACCTATCACTTCTGCTACTAAAGATTGCTTTATTAATAATCTTCCTGATCAGTTTCATCATCTCAGCATCCCGGATAGCTTAGAAAAACTTGATATTGCAACAGAAACTTTTAACTCTCTCTTTTCCAGCACTTTAGACACAGTTGCTCCTTTGCGCTTAAAGAAGATTAAAGAAAATAATCCAACGCCGTGGTACAACGAGCACACTCAGGCCCTTAAGAGAGCAGCCAGAAAAATGGAGCGCAACTGGAAGAAAACAAAATTAGAGGTATTTCGCATTTCATGGAAAGAGAGCTCGATTGCTTACAGAGAGGCTTTAAAAGCTGCTAGATCTGCTTATTTTTCAAACCTATTAGAAGAAAATAAACATAATCCTAGGTATTTATTTGAAACAGTGGCTAAACTAACGAAAAAGAAAGCTTCAAACACAGAAGGTTCCAAGCAGCACAGCAGTAATGACTTTATGAACTTCTTCACTTATAAGATTGATAATATCAGGGATAAAATTATAACTATGCAACCGTCTACTACAGTATCGCATCAGGCAGTGCATTGTAGTCTCCCTGAGGAAAAATTTGATTCATTCATTGCTATAGGAGAGGAAGAATTTACTAAACTCGTTAAATCATCTAAATCTACAACATGTATGTTAGACCCTATACCGACTAAGCTACTGAAAGAGATGCTTCCAGAGGTCATAGATCCTCTTCTTAATATCATTAATTCCTCTTTGTCTCTAGGATACGTACCAAAAAACTTTAAGCTGGCTATGATTAAACCGCTTGTTAAAAAAATGCAACTTGATCCTTCAGAATTAGTCAATTACAGGCCGATCTCGAATCTACCTTTTCTGTCAAAGATACTAGAAAAGGCAGTATCTTCACAACTATGTTCCTTTCTAGAAAGAAATGATATCTGCGAGGATTTTCAGTCTGGATTTAGACCGTACCATAGTACTGAGACTGCTCTCGTTAGAGTAACAAATGATTTGCTCTTATCATCCGATCGTGGTTGTGTCTCTCTATTAGTGTTACTCGATCTTAGTGCTGCGTTTGACACCATTGACCACAACATTCTTTTAAATAGACTAGAAAACTATGTTGGCATTAGTGGAATTGCACTAGCATGGTTTAAATCATACTTATCTGACCGTTATCAGTTTGTAGCAGTAAATGAAGAGATGTCTTATCAATCACAAGTTCAGTATGGCGTACCACAGGGCTCAGTACTAGGACCGCTGCTGTTCACTCTGTACATGCTGCCATTTGGAGATATCATTAGGAAGCATGGAATTAGCTTCCACTGTTATGCCGACGATACTCAGCTCTATATTTCTTCAAAACCTAACGAAACTTACCAATTCACTAAATTAACAGAATGCATAGCTGATATAAAAAATTGGATGACTCGTAATTTCCTACTTCTAAATTCTGAAAAAACAGAGATTCTAATTATTGGACAAAAAACTTCCTCACGTAATAACCTAGAATACTGTCTAACACTTGATGGCTGCTCTGTTAAGTCTTCGTCGTCGGTTAGGAACCTGGGTGTGCTCTTTGATACCAATCTTTCATTTGAAAGTCACGTGTCTAGTATCTGTAAAACCGCATTTTTCCATCTTAAAAATATATCTAAATTACGTCATATGCTCTCATTGACAAATGCGGAACAATTAGTCCATGCGTTCATGACCTCAAGGCTAGATTATTGTAATGCTCTACTGGGTGGTTGCCCTGCACACTTAATAAACAAACTACAGCTAGTTCAAAACGCAGCAGCTCGAGTTCTTACCAGAACCAGGAAGTATGACCATATTAGCCCGGTTCTGTCAAAACTGCACTGGCTCCCTATTAAACATCGCATCAATTTTAAAATATTGCTGATTACTTACAAAGCACTAAATGGTTTAGCTCCGCAGTACTTGAGCGAGCTCTTAACGCATTATACTCCTTCACGTCTATTGCGATCTCAAAATTCCGGCCAGTTGATAATACCTAGAATATCTAAATCGACTGCTGGCGGTAGATCCTTTTCCTATTTAGCACCAAAACTTTGGAACAGCCTTCCTACCATTGTCCGGGAAGCAGACACACTCTGTCAGTTCAAATCTAGATTAAAGACACATCTCTTTGACATAGCGTTCACATAATACATTATAGACTTCTATAATTCAATGTTAGGCTGCATAGATTAGGTCAGCTGGAACCGGGAACACTTCCCATAAATCCTGATGTACTTGTTACATCATGAGAAGAATGGCATCTACGCTAATTTTAGTGTCTTTGTTTATCCCAAGGTTTTCCCGCAGCCTGCCGGATCCAGGCCGTTTCCAGATCTGATGAAGGACCTTCGCCTGGACCCGGTGTCAACGCAGTGCTGAAGTGCCAACTAGTCTCTCCCTATGGAGGATCCCTTTCCCACTCTACAGATAACGCGTCGTCGGGAAAACTCAATTTGCGTATCTACCCCGAATTGATAAAATAAAATAAAATTCTGAATCAAAACTATAAGGAAACACCAGTAATTTGTTTAGGTTTGGTTTGTAGGGAATTCCAAACCTGCACACATATATTCAAACGCACATAACTATAGAACCCGTTCTTAATGCGCATCTGAACGCCATCAGCGTTTCTCACAGGTTCGCGTTTAAAGTCTGTGTAGAGAGAATGGTGTCGTCTTGGCGGCCCCTAATTTAAAAACAAATGATCGTTGCGACGGAAGCGAATCAATCAAAACTAACTTTAGCCGGAAAATAACTTTATTAAAGAACCGCTATAAAGCCAAAACAATCTTACGTTAAATTATACATTTATCTCTGTAAAGCTGCTTTGAGACAATCTACATTGTTAAAAGCGCTATATAAATGAAAATGACTTGAAAATGACTTGATTCACCACATGTTTCTGTTTCGTAGAAATGTGATATATGTTTCTACACGTCTGAGAGACTATCAGGCATACATCGGTATTCCAAACATCACCTGAAAAAACATTCACTTCCTTGTCACACCAAGCAGATTGCAGTCATAAACACACATCCATAAACACACCCTAACCACACAGGGTCAAATGTCACATACCACATGGTCTCATAAAACCCCATATAATATGTCATAAAACCATAAATCATGGAGTCATGACACAAGCTCCCTCATATCAACTACTAGTAGTGAACGTTCAGACTAGGGATGTCCAGGGATTTTACTATAGTGCTGTTCATAGGCTACATGCTCTATAGTGAGAGAGGCAGGGTAAAGGTAATCTGATGTAACTGTCCTGACAGGCGACTCACCAGAACTATTTGCTCAGGAGCAACTGCTGCTCATCAGGCTCAAGATTAGGGCTTGTTGTGGCAAAAATTTCTCATTAAACAATCATCACTGCGTAAGAGACACTCTGAATCAAATGATCATTCAAAAAGCATTTATTCTTGCAAGAATAGGCCCAGTTGCCCACACAGAAGTGACCCAAAGTACACTGTGAAGCAAGTGAGACGAGCAGAGGAGGGAGCAGGGCAGTTTTATACTGTTTTCAAGGTCTCTGTCTCAAGGCCTTTTTTATCCATAGATGGGAAGGTTTCTTAGCTAGTAATCTGAATCTGTGCTTTCAAGCTCCTAGATCCCAAATCGGACCACCTCTGACCTTAAGGGTCAGAGGTCCTCTGTGAAGCTGCCCCTCGTATGTCTCACTCGCTCCTTCAGGTGTAGGAACATACATTAATCACGATAAAGTTCCCTGCTCCTACACAGACTATAGATAGTTCAAACAGATAGCATTTCAATGTCTTACACTGCAAATCAATGAGAATCAAAATGTTCCACTACAGGCTGCTGCTGCTTCAAGTTGCACTGCTGCTGGCAGCACTATTGCCAAACATCTCTGTTTTTTTTTTTTAAATATCTATATTTTGTAGCGTCTGTCTCTTAGGACTTTTTAGGACTTAGAAAAATTATTGCATTAGCGCCCCCTTTTGTCGGTACTCAACATCACTTAATCTGACACTTTTTCTTTAATGATGAACCAGCCAGGCCTTCTCCAGAAAGTCCAGATGGCCAGTCCAGCCCTGGGTGTGAGCGATCGAATGTTTAGGAGCCCTAGCTTTAGAAATGTTTTTTGTTCACTAATTTTGAGATTTTCTGGTTTAATCACGATGATATTTTTTGTAGATCCTATAGATTTATTGTTTGATCACACTAATCAGGGAAGAGACACAGTCTTTCTAGAATGTACTACACTTGCACTTCTATCATTTAAGTGGGTAGAACAAAGACTGTGATTTGAGGTTTGACTTACTAGTCAAATGGTGCGTAACGTCGAGATGTTGTCTGATAACAGATCCACTCCGATTCTGCTGGGGTGCAGGCCATAAGCACGAAAGAGCCTAGGTTGCTCCCAAAAAAGATTCCAATTAATTACAAAGAGCAGTTTCGGTTCATTACGCCATTAGAACAGATACATAATAATTTCTTGAGTGATAAGAGTGCAAACAGGACAAGCGACAGCCGAGAGCGGGAGGGCCACTGTCCTGCAGAGTTTAGCTCCAACCCCAAATAAACACACACATGAACAGCTAATCAAGGTCTTACTAGGCATATTTAGGCATAATACTACTTACTAGGCATAATAGGCAATTTGGAGCTAAACTCTCCAGGGCTGCGTTCTCCGAAACTACCTTAACGCTACGTCATTCTTAAGTTGTACCTTAAGAAGTACCTTATCGTTAGTACGTGTTTTCCGAAACCTTCTTAGTTAAGTATACCTTCTGTAAGTCATACGTTCGTAAGGTTGGTCTGGAGCACTCTTAGCTATACCTTATCGCTGCTGACGGTTCATACCGCTAGTGGCCACCACTATGCAAAAAGCTTTTTTACATCGCAGTTTAATTACACATAGAAAATTTTATATGAACATTTAATACAAAATCTGATTTAGTATTAAAATTACATTTTTACTTTACTTAAAAATTTTACACATAAAATACTTAAGTTGTTATAGCCTACACCCAGTGTATGGAAGTGTTTTCATTAATAAAGTTTCCATACACTAATGGTTGTTAGCTTTTTTAATTACTATCCTAAGGCACATCAGCTGGCGAACCATTTGACAGAAAAGGCTTAGGAGTCTATATAAAGAAAGATGAGTTTACACAAACTTTATAGCTATGGCAGTGAGACAGCGAGTACTTGTTTTAAATCAAAGACGGCGCCGTCCGCGGAGCCAGTTAGTGTATGTCAACTACTTTATAAGAGAACACTTTAGTCCACTGACTACCATGTCAGAAGAGACCATTGTAAAAAAAATTACTCAGCATACGTTGTGGAGAACATTAACACACTTATGGCCGTGAGGGTTTGGGATTGCACACTTGCTAAATTATAAACACATACTCATATTTATTTCTGCATGTACATATTTCAATGAGCCCCGATAAATGCAGTTTGTACTATTTCTAAAACGCTTCTTTATAAAGAACATTGTTTTCTCAATACTTTACCTATACCGCTGTGAAGGAAAGAGCGCACAATCGATCATCGAGGCATCGATATCAACCTATTCAGCACCTCCACCATGGACAGCACCTGCTAAGGTCGAACTTAAGAAGGTTTACCTTAAGCAACATCCTAAGGTATAGTTCGGAGAACACACGTAGAAAATGTATACCTGTAGTTAAGGTGTACCTTTTGAGTCTTCGTAGCGCGCTAAGAGACAACGTTATCGGAGAACGCAGCCCAGGACAGTGGCCCTCCAGGAGCGAGTTTGGAAACCCCTGCCCTAGCAGCTTGGTTGGATACCCTTGCAACCACAAACACCCTGTTACTGTTTATAGGCCATAAGAGCCATAATACTTTAACAATACCAAGCATTCAGGCAGAACCACCTGACAATGCCAGCAACAGCCATAAAACCTTAGCAATGCATAACAACCAATGGGGATTGACTATCCAGCACCTTGGCAATTCCTAGCAATCAGCCAAAATATGGTAGCGATAAATATTTATAAATATAAAGCGAATATTTATAAATATATCGATAAAGCGATAATTCTGACAGAATTTCAGTACAGCTACAGAAAATCATAGACTCTTTTGACTTGGGCTTATGCACTGAGGATCCATTAGTTATTTTTATTCCTTGTTTCAAGGAATGGATGTCAAGTCAAGTCATCTTCATTTATATATAGCGCTTTTAACAATTGTTTCAAAGCAGCTTTACAGAGATAAGCGTATAATTTAAAGTAACAGAGATTGTTTTGGCTTTATAGCGGTTCTTTAATAGAGTTATTTTCAAGCTAAAGTTATTTTTGATTGATTCGCTTCCGTCGCAACGATCATTTGTTATTAAATTAGGGGCCGCTAAGACGACACCATTCTCTCTACACAGACTTTAAACGCGAACCTGTGATAAACGCTGATGGCGTTCAGATGCGCATTAAGAACGGGTTCTATAGTTATGTGCGTTTGAATATATGTGCGCAGGTTTGTAATTCCCTACAAACCAAGCCTAAACAAAGTACTGGTCTTTCCTTATAAATTTTGATACAGAATTTTATTATATTTTGTCACTTCGGGGTAGGTACGCAAAACGAATTTTCCTGACAACGCTTTATCTGTAGAGTGGTAAAGGGATCCTCCATAGGGAGAGACTAGTTGGCACTTCAGCACTGCGTTGTCATCGGGTCCAGGCGAAGGTCCTTCGTCAGATCTGGATACAGCCTGGATCCGGCAGGCTGCAGAAAAACCTTGGGATAAACAAAGACACTAAAATTAGCGTAGATGCCATTCTTCTTATGATGTAACGAGTACATCAGGATTTATGGGAAGTGTTCCCGGTTCCGGCTGACCTAATCTATGCAGCCTAACATTGAATTATAGAAGTCTATTTTGTATTATGTGAATGCTAGGTCAAAGAGATGTGTCTTTAGTCTAGCTTTGAACTGACAGAGTTTGTCTGCTTCCCGGACAATGTTAGGAAGACTGTTCCAAAGTTTTGGTGCTAAATAGGAGAAGGATCTACCGCCAGCAGTCGATTTTGATATTCTAGGTATTATTAACTGGCCGGAATTTTGAGATCGCAATAGACGTGAAGGACTATAATGCGTTAGAGCTCGCTCAAGTACTGCGGAGCTAAACCATTTAGTGCTTTGTAAGTAATCAGAAATATTTTAAAATGTATGCGATGTTTAATAGGCAGCCAATGCAGTGTTGACAGAACCGGGCTAATATGGTCATACTTCCTGGTTCTGGTAAGAACTCGAGCTGCTGCGTTTTGAACTAGCTGTAGTTTGTTTATTAAGCGTGCAGGGCAACCACCCAGTAGAGCATTACAATAATCTAGCCTTGAGGTCATGAACGCATGAACTAATTGTTCCGCATTTGTCAATGAGAGCATATGGCGTAATCTAGATATATTTTTAAGATGGAAAAATGCAGTTTTACAGATACTAGACACGTGACTTTCAAATGAAAGATTGGTATAAAAGAGCACACCCAGGTTCCTAACCGACGACGAAGACTTAACAGAGTCTGCTTCCTTTTCCTCCATCTGCTCGAGGTGAACCAAAAACAACTGATACCAGCTCTCAGTGATATGTGTTGGGTCCCCGCTATGATAACAGTAACTTTCTCAAATGTTTACAGAACAAGCAGGAACCCAGTGTGCCTGTATCTTTCTCTATGGCTGTTCTATTACAAGATAGAAAGTCTAAGGTCTTCAATAGCCGTACAGCAAACCAAACTAATCTGGTGCCTATTACTCATCAAACTAAGATTGCTGCTGGGACAAAAAGTAAGACTGTTAAGTTAGCACTTTTAAACATCCGCTCACTTAAAAATAAATCACTTCTAGTCAACGACTTAATAACCGCAAACAACCTGGATTTTATGCTTCTAAATGAAGCCTGGCTAGAAGACAGCTGCAGTGCAACAATCCTCAATGAAACATCCCCTCCTAAATTTACTTTTATGAGTGTCTGCAGAGCTGTTAAGAGAGGTGGGGGTCTAGCTGCTCTTTTTAAAGATATCTATCAATGTAAGCAAATATAATTTGGGAATTACCCGTCTTTCGAATATCTGGGTATTGTGTTAAAAGGTGCTCCACGCATTTTACTCATCATTATTTACAGGCCTCCAAAATACTCTCCAGCCTTTGCTGAGGACTTTGCTATAGATCTGTTATCAACAATTACCTCAGAGTTTGACTGTTTTGCCATTGCTGGAGATTTTAACATTCACATAGATAATGCAGAAACGTACTCGGTTACTAACGTAACCTCGGTTCTCTCTAGAGAGAGGAACGAGTACTGCGTAGAATACGCTAGGGGAAAATCCTTTTCCACGAGAATACTGAAGCCAAAAAATTATCTTTTAATTTTGTATTAAAGGTCCCGTTCTATGTGATCCCATGTTTCAAACTTTAGTTAGTGTGTAATGTTGTTGTTAGAGTATAAATAATATCTGTAAAATTATAAAGCTCAAAGTTCAATGCCAAGCGAGATATTTTATTTAACAGAAGTTGACTACAAAAAACGGCTGGATTGGACTACACCCCTCTACATCCTGCTTTAATGATGTCACTAGACCGTAACCTCCGCCCACAGGAACACAGGCGTATTGATGGCGAAATGTCAACAGACGTGGTTGATGTTTATCTATAATCGGATACCGCAAAAGTTTAATTCGAAGTTGTTAGTTTGCTCTGTCCATTTCACCACGGACTGTTTTTCTAACCTGGAATAATATCAAGCAGACTTCTCTCAGCGTTTCATACTGACGAAGGGGACTATTTCAACTATATTCCAGCAAGCGGTAAGTAGTGATTTAATATGGAAGTAGCGATCACTCTTCACATCGTTCGTTTCTCTTAGTAGGATGAAAATAATCTTACTTAAACTGTGATTAATATGCAGAAAGCGATCAAAGAACAATCCTTTTCCAATCGCCCAAGCTGTCAATCACACAGCGCGAGTTTATCTGGACACTTGCCAAAACTCGTTATGAAATCAAT
Source organism: Rutilus rutilus (assembly GCF_951802725.1). Lineage (NCBI taxonomy): Eukaryota > Metazoa > Chordata > Actinopteri > Cypriniformes > Leuciscidae > Rutilus > Rutilus rutilus. The sequence goes on along the minus strand of NC_140213.1, from coordinate 24,649,277 downwards.
GACGCTGTTACACTGCACAACGAAGCTCTTACTGTATTTATATGCCTCATGTTTGCATTGGTGAAATCATTAGTGATAGTGCAGAAACTGCGTTGCAATGATAAGATCTTTCACGCGATCAACAGACTGTCATCTGCTCAGTGCTCATCACTGCAACCTTTTATGTGATGGTAATAGATCTAAATACTTAAAAAACTTCTCATGATTCGTTAATCCAGATAGCTGTAATAGTAAAAACGTATAATAGCTGTAATAGTAAAAGTTTTCCAGATAGTTCCACATGTAATGCCAGATATTTCATATGCAAGCATGTCAGCCAATCACAGCAGAGGGCGTTTACACTGAAGTCTCTCAGCAGACACGCCCCTTCAAACAGAGTGTTCAAACCAGGGAATGAAATCAGGCTAGGAAATATGCCTTTTATTTCTAAATTATAACAATTTTTGATCTAAAAAACATACTAACATTATAAGGGCACCCCTGGAAACATTATAAAATAATAAAAATAATCCATGGAATGGGACCTTTAATGTAAAACGCGTTGTGGCAGCATACAGACATAGGCGAGACAGCTCGCGCGCCTATTGGCTGGTCTGCTGGCAACTGCTTGAGCCTATCGAGCGAGACCTAGAGTGACGTCAGGCCCAATGAGGGCGCTTTGCGCCCTCTGCGTCACGTCCCGCCGAAACTAGCGTGGCTTAGGTCTATAAATACCGCTCGCAGGCTTCATATCTCTGGTTTTTCATAGTCGAAGCAACCAGAGCGCGTGCATGCACGGCAAGATACGCAGTACTCGTTCCTCTCTCTAGAGAGAACTGAGGTTACGTTAGTAACCGAGTACGTTCTCTTACGAGAGATACTCTCGTACTGCGTAGAATACGCTAGGGGAACCTACTGTAAAACGCCGTGCGTGCTGGGATCTGATACTATAGACTCAAGGGCGACAGCCCGGAGTTCATACAGTACACAATCACCCAGGGGACTCACAGGGAATCCTGGAAGAGGAGGGGTTTAGCCACTATCTTCCTATATGGCAGCATAGAGCAGCACTGCAATTCTCAATAGCTGCATAACTGACAGTGTCAGTTTATGAGATTTGGCGGTACTAGACCGATGGTAGTCTGGCTTGTAGTGCGGGAACCTCTAGGTTGTAAAACCTTATAAATGTAGACGGAGAGGCCCAGCCTGCCGCCATACAAATATCTTGCAAGGCAATCCCACTTGACCAGGCCCACGATGAAGCCATGCTTCTCGTGGAGTGCGCCCTTGACACCCAGTGGGCACTGCATGCCCTTGGTTGTGTAAGCTAGCGCTATTGCGTCTACTATCCATCTGGATAGGGTCTGTTTCGAAGCAGCTAGTCCCTTAGAACGCCCGCTGAATGAAACAAAGAGCTGCTCCGTCTGTCTGAAAACAGACGAGCGAGACACATAAGCTCTTAATGCCCTGACTGGGCAAAGGGAGCTTTCGTCCATATTTCCTTCAGTGACCGGCAGGGCAGACAGGGAGATGACCTGTGCTCTGAACGGTGTATTGAGGGATTTAGGAACATAACCGTGCTTAGGTTTGAGTATAACTCTAGAGTCATTAGGCCCAAATTCCATGCACGTCGCGCTTACTGAGAGCGCGTGTAAGTCCCCTATGCGCTTCACTGAAGCGAGAGCCAGAAGAAACGCCTTCTTGAAAGACAGGTGTTTAAGATCAATCTTCTGCAAGGGCTCGAATGCATGACCTTTCATGGCTTCCAGTACTGTAGAAAGGTCCCATATAGGGACTGTGGGAGGTCTGGGAGGATTCAGTCTCTTAGCTCCTCTAAGGAAGCGAATGACTAAATCGTTCCTTCCAATAGACTGGCCAAGCGTGGTCGAAGAGAACACTGCTATGGCCGCCACATAGACTTTGAGCGTGGAAGGGGACCTGCCCTTATCCAACAGCTCCTGTAGGAAGGAGAGAACCTCCGTCACACCGCAATGTAGGGGTGACACACCACGAGCTGTGCACCAGCCAGAAAACACCGACCATTTGGAGGCGTAGAGACGTCGCGTAGACGGAGCTCTGGCCTGCGTGATAGTGTTTAACACTCCCTGTGGGAGGTCAGCGGGTACCCGTTGATGGCCCACACATGAAGGGACCACAGCTCTGGGTGAGGATGCCAGATCGAGCCGTTGGCTTGAGAGAGGAGATCCCTCCTCAGAGGCACTGGCCACGGGGCGGTGCTTGCTAACTGCATCACAATTGGGAACCAAGGTTGGCTCGTCCAAAGTGGGGCTACAAGCAGCACTGAGCATCTTTCTTCCCTGACCCGTTCTACCACCTGTGTCAGGAGGGAGACGGGGGGAAAAGCGTAGAGAGGATGGCGAGGCCACTCGTGGGTCAGCGCGTCCTTGCTCTTCGAGAAAAATTCTGGACAGTGAGCGTTTTCTTGAGACGCGAACAGGTCTACTTCCGCTCTGCCGAATTTCCTCCACAGCAGCTGGACTGTCTGTGGGTGCAAAGACCATTCTCCTGTCGGAACCTGGTTCCTGGACAGTCTGTCTGGCCCTATATTTAGGAGCCCTGGCACGTGCGCTGTTCTCAGCGAGAGCAGGTTGCTGCAAGCCCATATCAGGAGGCGCCTGGTTAGCCTGTACAGAGTCAGGGACCTGAGGCCGCCCTGGCGATTTATGTAGGACACCACTGAGACGTTGTCTGAACGTACTAGCACGTGGTGTCCCCTTATCAGGGGACAAAAGCGCGTGAGCGCTTTGCTCACTGCCAACATTTCGAGGCAGTTGATATGTAGGAGCTTCTCCTGCTTTGACCATTGGCCAAAAAGCGGTCTGCCCTCGAGCAGCGCTCCCCATCCCGAGGTGGATGCGTCCGTGGACACCACCATCACTCTCGAGGAAGTCCCCAGGCCTACACCTGATTGGTACCAGTCTTTTGCCTCCCAAGGTTTCAAAGCTGCAATGCACGCTTGATTGACCTTGAAGCGAAGCCGACCGGAGGCCCACGCTGTGCGTGGCACTCTCTCTCTGAGCCAGAACTGCAGTGGGCGCATGCGCAGAAGGCCCAACTGGAGAACTGATGATGCTGAGGCCATCAGACCTAGCATCCTTTGAAATATCTTGAGAGGGACTATCGCGCCGCAGCGGAACGAGCCGGCTGCGCGCCGAATGTCCAGTGTGCGCTGAGACGACAGGCGTGCTGTCATTGACAGCGAGTTCAGTTCTATTCCCAGAAAAGATATAATCTGTCTGGGGAATAGCGAGCTCTTTTCCCAATTCACTGCGAGACCGAGATTCTCGAGGTGATCGAGTAAAATGGTCCTGTGCTCCACGAGCTCCGAGTGAGATTGGGCTAGAATCAGCCAGTCGTCCAAATAGTTCAGCACTCGTATGCCCCGCAGTCTGAGGGGTGCGAGCGCTGCGTCCATGCACTTCGTAAATGTACGGGGTGCCAGGGACAAGCCGAAAGGCAGGACTGTGTACTAATATGCCTGGCCCTCGAAGGCGAATCTCAAAAATCGCCTGTGACGTGACGCTATCTGTATTTGAAAATACGCGTCCTTTAGATCTATTGACACAAACCAGTCCCCTCGGCAGACATGCGCGAGGATTTTTCTGGTCGTGAGCATCCTGAACTGACGCTTCACAAGCGCTCTGTTCAGTTGCCGCAGATCTAGTATGGGTCTGAGACCCCCGTCTTTCTTGGGCACCAGGAAGTATCTGCTGTAAAGCCCCCCTTCGCTTTGAGCTTGAGATAGGGGTTCTATAGCCCCTTTGCTCAACAGTTTCAGAATCTCGGCTCGAAGTAGGTGTGCTACTTTCGATTCTACCGTGGTCTCGACGCGCGCCATGTAGCGGCGAGGGCGCCAACGAAACTGCAGCGAATAGCCTTCTTTTATGATGTTCAGCACCCATCTCGAAACCCCGGGAAGCTTTTCCCACGCATGTGCGCGAGTAGCTAGGGGCTGGATGTGAAGCGCGCTCTGATCGGCTCGCGATACAGCGGCTTCGGTGTGCTGTGACATAAGCGTCGCGCTCATGACATCTGAGGCAGGGGGCGCGCTGATAACAGCGGGCAGAATGCCCGCGCTCGACTCCTCTGCAGTGTTTAACCGAGAGGGGGAGGGCTGGGCTAGTTCCATGTCTGTGTGTGGACGTGGGCGCAGGGTAGCGGGCACATATACCACTTTTACAGCATTGCTCGCGTGAGCAGAGCGTATGCATACTGGTCTCGTTTTTACAGAGACCGTGAGACATGTAGGAAGTAGCGTTTGTGGGCACTGGGTAGTGGGCACGTTTGCTACGTTTAATGCGCAACCGATCTGAGTCGATTTTATGTGCGTGAGCCCTGTGTGAAGGGCTGTGCTTGTGTGTAGGAATGGGCACTGAGTAGTGGGCATTTTTTCTACACATGAAACACCATCGGCCGTGGCCGGGACACCAGAAAATACACTCTTTAACCCTCTGGGGACCAAGCTGTTTTTGGGGTCCTTGAGATGTTCTGACATGCTCTGACATTTGTGCTTTTTTCAGTTATTTATAAACATGTTAATGGCAAAGGTGTAAATTCACTCTATATAGCACAAACAGGGCTACCATAATATGCGAGCAACGTGTATGTAGATGTTTGTATTTTTAAGAGAATAATGTTTATGCATGGTTATTGGAAAAAATTTAAATCAAAGTTGCTGAATTAAGACCACAAAACACATATTAAATATGTGTCCACAAGACTTTTGACTAATGGATGTTGTCCCTTTGAGTTCTAGCTTCAAAATTATGTGAAAATAATCTTGCTTTATCCTTCACAAAAAAAAATACATTGATTTAAATGGTGTAAAACAGGTTTTGCTTGGAAATCCAATATGCGAGGGGGAGGAGTAGTTTACACCTTAGATTACAATGTCCCACCCACTCTGCATAATGACTCTGCATAATTAGCCATTCATTCAGGTGTGACACTGACTGAGCCACAATGCAAGGACAAAAGATGTATTTAGAGGAAGACTTATATTGACCATTTAAGATTTCGCTTACATCTATCTTGTAAATATGTTTTGCTATTTTATTAAAAATGTTACAATTACAACAATAATTACAATTTCAACAATATTTCAAGTGTACTCTTTCTTTGTAAAAAAGAAAAAGAAAAAAGATTATAGGCCTACATTTTATCATATGTATTCATTAGTTTGAATATAGCAAATATATATATATATATATATATATATATAGTTATATATATATATATATATATATATATATATATATATATATATATATATAACGTTAGATATGAGCAGAAATTGCTAAACAAAAGCTTATTTGATGTGGCAGTATATTCTACAGTAGCCTAAAAACTGTACCCAAATCTAGTCAACAAGTGACTGACTGTAACGTTGTTTTTATGAAATATTAGGGCATATAAATGCTAATTTGCAGTTTAATACGTTGCTTATACAAATACATTTTATTTCAACATATTCCAGTCGATTTTTACTCATCTCAGTAGGCTATAGCAAAGCAGTTTATTCTTTCACACACAGACGCGCGATTCATATTTAGGCTAAACAGTCTTTACAAATATGTACCCTTCATTCATCTCACAGAAAGGCGAGTCATATTATAGAAATGCGATTCATCTTTTTGCGGTTTGCATAGGCCTACACTAACGTTATTCCATAACGTTATTCCACATCAACACTTGAGAAAAGAAAACAGCCTACCTCACTCCTCAGCGCGATCTGCTCCTCATATCAGGAGATATTGCTCCTCATATCAGCACTGTTCTGAGGAAACTTTTCTCCATAAGGTAGGCTATATTATGCCTCACTCGATTGCGACGCGCTTTGTTTACAGCTGATGTGGGGGCGTTTCACAGACTGAAATGGTTCTCAGAATTTGCATTTGAATAGCACGCGCTCTCCGGGGAGTGGTCAAATTACTTTTGAATGGCTCGTAATGAGCTCGACTGGAGTCGCTCTCTTTTTATACAGATTACAGAAGCTGAGAATATTTGTTTTTTATATAAATTACTTCATTTAAAAGATGCGATCTCAAGCTTTATGCCCGTGGGTCTGTTTGCCTGTTTGACTGAATTTTCGCGGAGTTATAGATCATTTTCGAACGCGTTTCAAATGGGAGTTTACTGACAGAGAGAAGGCAGAAATCGCATCATGTTAATTTTTCTTTATTTGTCAAAAAGCAAAACACTTTATTTTTATTGTGAGTATACAGAAAAAAAATAGAAACTGAACAGGATCGATTGATGTATTACACGAAAATGAAAGATCAAAATTAACAGAGCATTTAGTGTTTATTTTCATTGCTAAAAAAAAAAAACCGAGCAAAACGCGCAGGCGCGTTTTTGGTCCCCAGAGGGTTAAGGGATTTATCTGGGTAGTCATAAAAACGGCTTTTTTGTGCAGGCAAGCGGGCAATGGAACCGGCTTGTTGGCTGCTAAATACGCTGGACCAGTCACATTTCTTGGAACTGGACGAGCGGCAAGCTTTGGTGGAATTCCGGCCGCAGCGGGACTTTCACTACAATATCGACATTTCCAGTCGCCTGAACTTCAGAGGGGAATGAGAAATGGAAGTCGGTCCTGCCGCAGCGGGACTATAAACGCTCTCTTTTCTCCTTTTCCCAGTGACGCACAGAAAACCATAGAAAAGGTGTTTGGGTGCAGGCGAGGGGGTTGTACAACGCACTCGTTGGCTGCAAAATACACATCTGCAGTCGCCTCTTCGGGGAACTGACAGAGCGAGCATTGACGGCATAATTTTATTTGCCAGTAGACCCGGGATCGAACACGGGTCTCTCGTGCGAAAACCTGTGAATCTGCCACTGGCCCACAGGGGAAGACACATAGGATTTCGGTTAGTGCGAGTATTATTGACTTTGGTCTTGCTGATTTGCCTGTCGCATTGACGTTTTAATTCTCTCTTTCAAAATCAAATGTGAGTGAACACACACACACATCTTTCAAATCTGCCGGCAGTCGCGACTCGCGAGTAATCTCCCACTCGCATTCGTCACAGTGTCACTGAGTGAAAAACGCAAAAGGCGAAGCTTGAATTTACAGGTATGTCCCTCTTTGGCGAATGTAGTTTCAAGATGGAGGGGCAACATGGCGACCGGCATTCTAACCCCTCACCCGTATGTACTTTCAATGGCAGATTATAAATTTACGAGAATACTTTATTACTTGAAAGAAGTAAATATACATTAATGAGCACATATATTTTTGAAAGAACTAAGTGTTTTTTGCTAAGAATCAAATAAAAAAATTACACACTGTAGCTTTAAAGGGACCATCAAAATAAAGTGAAACCAAAACTTTTGATCTGACTCAGCATGTACATGGACCCACACACAATCGTGGACACACTCTAGATTTACTTATCAATAAGGGTCTAAACATTTCATCGATTGTTATTAAGGATGTAGCACTGTCTGATCATTTCTGTATTTTCTTTGATATATTGATCTCTCCTGCCATTGAAGCTAGATCTGTGTCTGTCAAGAAGAGATGCTTAAATGAGAACAATAGTGTACTATTTATGAAGGCTATATCCTTAACACCAAGCATATCTACTGACTCTGTTGATTTTCTCCTCGATTCTTTTAACTCAAAAGTTAAAAGTGTAATTGATGATATTGCTCCTGTGAAAGTCAGGAAGAAGAGTGGCAGACAAAAAGCACCTTGGAGAAACTCAACAGCAGTGCAAAATATGAAAAGACAATGTAGAAAAGCAGAGCGCATGTGGCGGCAGACAAAACTGGTAGTCCATTATAACATCTACAAAGACAGCATCCATGCTTTCAATATGGAACGAGGCAAAGCTAGACAGACTTTCTTCTCAAATATTATAAACTGCAATTTAAACAACACACACACTCTTTTTGCTACTGTAGAGAGACTGACAAACCCTCCAAGCCAGATTCCCAGTGAAATGCTATCAGACAGCAAGTACAGTGAGTTTGCTTCTTTCTTCTCTGAGAAAATCAATAATATCAGAAAGGTGATCAGCACATCCTTGAGTTGCTCTGGGGTCAGACAAATCAGACCACCTGAGAAAGTAGTTACTATGTCTGATTTCAAAGAAATTGATGGCAAAATTTTAGAAGAAACCGTACAGCACCTTAAAACATCAACCTGCGCTCTTGACACACTTCCCACATCTTTTTTCAAAAGTGTGTTAAACAGTTTAGAAGCAGATCTTCTAGAAGTGGTAAATGCCTCACTTCTCTCTGGGAGTTTTACAAACTCCCTGAAAACTGCAGTTGTCAAGCCCCTCCTGAAAAAGAACAATCTGGATAAGACCATAAGCAACTATAGACTGATCTCAAATCTTCCTTTCATAGGCAAGATCATTGAAAAAGTTGTCTTCAATCAGCTGAACAAATTCTTAAGCTCGAATGGATACTTTGACGATTTTCAATCTGGTTTCCGACCGCATCACAGCACAGAGACAGCGCTCATAAAGATAATAAACGATATTCGCTTAAATACTGATTCAGGCAAATTATCAGTGCTGGTACTACTCGACCTCAGTGCTGCATTTAACACTGTCGATCATAACATACTTCTTGACAGGCTGGAAAACTGGGTGGGGCTTTCTGGGATAGTCCTAAAATGGTTCAGGTCATACTTAGATGGGAGAGGTTATTATGTGAGTATAGGAAACCATAAGTCTGAGTGGACATCCATGACATGCGGAGTCCCTCAAGGCTCGATTTTTGCGCCACTCCTGTTCAACCTGTATATGCTCCCAATGAGCAAAATAATGAGAAAGAACCAAATTGCTTACCACAGCTATGCAGACGACACACAGATCTACTTAGCCCTATCGCCTAACGATTACAGCCCCATTGACTCCCTATGCCAATGCATTGATGAAGTCAACAGTTGGATGTGCCAAAAATTTCTTCAGTTAACCCCCTGGGGTCGGCGGTATCGCCGGCGATACCAGCTCGCTTTTTTTTTTTTATCAGTTCAAAAGAGATTCATTTTGCTCTGTTGACTTTGATATTACAAACAAGTTTCATACATCAATCGATTCTGTTAAATGTGTATTATTTTTGTGTATACTCACAATAAAAACAAAGTGTTGTGCTTTTTTGCCAAATAAAGAAAAATAAACACGAAGCGAGTTCTGCCTTCTCTCTGTCAGTGAAGTCCATTCTGAAACGCGTCCGAAAATGAACAATAACTCAGCGAATACTCAGTCAAACAGACATACAGACACACAGGCATGAAGCTTGAATTCTCTTCTTTTAAATGAAGTAATTTATATAAAAAACAAATATTCTCAGTTCATGTAATCTGTAAGAAAAGAGCGAGATGTCAGTCGTTCTCATCTCATCTAATTATTTTTAATGTGACCCCGCCCACGGAGAGCGCGCGCTATTCAAACGCAAATGAATGAGGCAATCCACACAAACCTGTGAACGTCCCCATATCAGCTCGAGAAAACACAAGTTTATTCAGATCATTACTTGTTTACACCGTCTCGCAGCGCTGTGAGGAATAATAATAATGGAAAATGTACCTCAGAAGTGCGGGTATTTCGAGGAGCAAGGATCCCACTGAGCTGAGGAATACTGTAGTAAGTTTTTTTTCCTTCTCAAGTGAATCGCGTTTCTGTTTGTGAATGAATGAACGGCAGAGATGCGCGCTGTTTACCACAGCTCGCAAAAAGACCGTTTAAATTTAAATCGCTTTCTGTGTGTTAATGAATGATGATGTTTTAGCAAACTGTATTGCTATACTGAGATGAGTAAAAATCGACTGAAATATGTTGAAATAAAATGTAGGCTATTTGTATAAGCAACGTATTAAACTGCAAATTAACATTTATATGCCCTAATATTTCATAAAAACAACGTTACAGTCAGGCAAAATATGAAAGACAACATTTTGTTGACTAGATTTGGGTACAGTTTTTACTGTAGATGTTTGTACTGCCACATCAAATAAGCTTTTGTTTAGCAATTTCTGCTCATATGTTATATATATATATATATATATAAAATACTATTTTTGTCAAAAATAAAGTCATCAACTAAGATGTTAGCTGTTCCAATGTTGGCTATATTCAAACTAATGAATACATATGATAAAATGTAGGCCTATAATCATTTTTTTACAAAGAAAGAGTACACTTGAAATATTGTTGAAATTGTAATTATTGTTGTAATTGTAACCTTTTTAATAAAATAGCAAAACATATTTACAAGATAGATGTAAGTAAAATCTTAAATGGTCAATATAAGTCTTCTTCTAAATATATCTTTTGTCCTTGCATTGTGGCTCAGTCAGTGTCACACCTGAATGAATGGCTCATTATGCAGAGTGGGTTGGACATTGTATTCTCAGGTGTAAACTACTCCTCCTTCACGCCCCCCTCGCATATTGGCTTTCCAAGCAAAACCTGTTTTACACAATTTAAATCAATGTATTGTTTTATGTGAACTAGGGGTGGCACGGTACATGAAAAAACATCCGAACCGTTCGGTTCGCTTGTCTCGGTTCGGTGCGCGTGTGCGTCGCGCGGTTCGACGCATGCGCAATGTAGCCTCGTGCCCGTGCTAATACAATGCTAAATCATAAATCAGACATATGTAGAATTACATTACAATGTCCAGCAATCGATTTATATAGTACACTGAGTTTACCTAGACATTTAATGAGATCTACTCCACTATATGTTGTTTTTTTCATGTGAATAAATAGGCTACATAGATCGACTGTTCCACGTAGCCTAATGGTCCAGTGGCAGAACTTGCCAAGCGTATCAAAGGTTCTGAGTTCTAATCTGCGCTCGTATATATTTTTTTCTTTATCAAAACCGATTATGTTTATCAGCGGTTGTATATCAAGCAGGGACCGATTTGTATGAATTTTGTTTTATTATTTAATCGGAACGAGTAGCCTTGAGTCTCCTCAATGGCTTGAAGCGCGCGTCCGAGTGATGAATGTGCGGCCGCTGCGGTGTGTGCGCGAGCCACGAGAACACTGTATCAGCACCACTGATCGCAACTGCAACGAGCACTTTGATCACTTGATTAAAAAAACACATTTCAGCGCTAAATTGCTTCTTATTTAACAAACGAATGAAACAAATACTTTGCTAGTTAACTGGAAATGTTTTATTTATTTGTATTGGTACACCCGTGCTGCAAGATAATATCAACCCTGGCAAAAAATGGTGGGGACATGTCCCGCCTATGATGACGAGACACGAGGATAAATTGACAAATAACGGTCCAACACAGCCCACGTAGCTCTACAGATGATGGACCTCCAGGGCCACTGAAAGTTTCCTCAGGGTGACTGCTCACTCATATTACTTCAGAATGGGAAATGAGAAGCTGCGTTTTGCAAACACACCCCATTTATGAAATAAATAAATAAATAATTAGATAATTCAGCTATATATCATATGCTGAAGTAAATTTTTGGAGTGTTAAAGATTAAAAGAAAAAACAACAACATGAACCGTACAGAACCGAAAACCGTGACCCTAAAACCGTGATACGAACCGAACCGTGGGTTTTGTGAACCGTGCCACCCCTAATGTGAACGATAAAGCAAGACTATTTTCACATAATTTTGAAGCCAGAACTCGAAGCGACAACATCCATTAGTCAAAAGTCTTATTGACACATATTTAGTATGAGTTTTGTGGTCTTATTTCAGCAACTTTCATTTTTATTTTTTCCAATAACCACGCATAAACATTATTCTCTTAAAAATACAAACATCTACATTCATGTTGCTCACATATTATGGTAGCCCTGTTTGTGCTATATAGAGTGAATTTACACCTTTGCCATTATCATGTTTATAAATAACTGAAAAAAGCATAAATGTCAGGGCATGTCAAAACATCCCAAGGGCCCCAAAAACACCTTAGACCCCAGAGGGTTAAACAAAGACAAAACTGAAGTTATTGCATTTGGAAACAAAGATGAAGTTCTCAAGGTGAATGCATACCTTCACTCTAGGGGTCAAACAACTAAAAATCAAATCAGGAATCTTGGTGTGACACTAGAGTCAGACCTTAGTTTCAGTAGTCATGTCAAAGCAATAACTAAATCAGCGTACTATCATCTGAAACATATTGCAAGAATTAGATGTTTCCAGACAAGACTTAGAGAAACTTGTGCATGCTTTCATAACCAGCAGGGTGGATTATTGTAATGGACTCCTCACTGGCCTTCCCAAAAAGACCATAAGACAGTTGCAGCTCATACAGAACGCTGCCGCCAGGATTCTGAGCAGAACCAGAAAATATGAACATATCACACCAGTCCTCAGGTCTTTACACTGGCTCCCAGTTAGATTTAGGATTGATTTTAAAGTATTATTACTGGTATATAAATCATTCAATGGCCTAGGACCTCAATACATTGCAGATATGCTCACTGAATATAAACCCAACAGATCACTCAGATCATTAGGATCATATCAGCTAGAAATACCAAGGGTCCACTCTAAGCATGGCGAGTCCACTTTTAGCTATTTTGCCAGCCGCAGCTGGAACCAGTTTTAATTATTCTTATTTCTTTTTATTATTTTAATTTCTTCTATGTAAAGCACTTTGAATTGCCATTGTGTATGAAATGTGCTATATAAATAAACTTGCCTTACCTTGCCTAATGATATCTCCTAATGGTAGCATGTACAGAGTGAACAGCAGTGGTCCTAGTACTGAGCCTTGTGGTACGCCATACTGAACTTGTGATCGATAAGACATCTCTTCATTTACTGCTACAAACTGATAACGGTCAGATAAGTGTGATTTAAACCATGCTAATGCAATTCCACAAATGCCAACATAATTTTCAAGTCTATTTAAAAGAATGTTGTGGTCAATAGTGTCAAATGCAGCACTAAGATCGAGTAACACCAATAGAGAGATACAACCACGATCGGATGATAAGAGCAAATCATTTGTGACTCTAATGAGAGCTGTCTCGGTATTATGGTACGGTCTAAATCCTGACTGAAAATCCTCGCAGATATAATTTCTTTCTAAAAAGTAACATAGTTGTGAAGATACTGCCTTTTCTAGTATCTTTGACAGAAAGGGTAGATTCGAGATCGGCCTGTAATTGACTAATTCTGTAGGATCAAGTTGTGTTTTTTTAACAAGCGGTTTAATCATAGCCAGCTTAAAGGTTTTTGGTACTTATCCTAGAGACAAAGATGAATTGATGATAGTAAGAAGAGGATCTATGACCTCTGGAAGCATCTCTTTCAGTAGCTGAGTCGGTATAGGGTCTAACATACATGTTGTCGGTTTAGATGATTTAACGAGTCAAATTTTTCCTTAGGGAGACTACACTGCACTCCCTGATGTGATACTGTTGTAGATGGTTGCATAGTTATAATTTTGGCCCTGATATTATCAATCTTATAAGTGAAGAAGTTCATAAAGTCATTACTGCTGTGTTGCTTGGAAATTTCTGGGCTTGAAGCTTTCTTTTTCGTTAGTTTAGCCACTGTTTCAAATAAATACCTAGGGTTTTGTTTATTTTATTCTAATAGGGTTGAAAAATAAGCAGATCTAGCAGCTTTTAAGGCCTCTCTGTATGCAATCGAACTCTCTTTCCATGAAATGCGAAATACCACTAGTTTTATTTTCTTCCAGTTACGCTCCATTTTTCTGGCTGCTTTCTTAAGTGCACGTTGTACCATGGCGTTGGACTATTTTCTTTCATCTTCTTTAAGCGCAACGGAGCAACTGTGTCTAAAGTGCTGAAAAAGAGAGAGTTAACAGTTTCTGTTGTAATATCGAGTTCTTCTAAGCTATCCGGGATGCTGAGATGATGAAACTGATTAGGAAGATTATTAATAAAGCAATCTTTAGTGGCAGAAGTGATAGGTCTCACATATTTGTAACACGGAGTCGGCTTTGCAGCCTTGGCTAAATGTAATTTACACAAGACTAGATAATGATCTGAGATGTCATCGCTCTGCTGCAGAAATTCAACGGCATCAACATTTATTCCGTGTGATAATATTAGATCTAGAGTATGATTACGAAAATGAGTAGGTCCTGACATGTGTTGTCTAACTCCAATAGAGTTCAGAATGTCTTTAAATGCCAATCCCAATGCCTCTTTTTCTTTATCTATATGTATTTTAAAATCACCAACAATTAGTACTTTATCTGCAGCCAGTACTAACTCTGATAGAAAGTCAGCAAATTCTTTGATAAAATCTTTATGGTGCCCTGGTGGCCTGTATACAGTAGCCAGCACAAATCTCAAACGTGATTTGTCATTTACACTAGATATTTTTACATTAAGCACCAACACTTCAAAAGAAGTATATTTAAAACTAGATTTCTTAGTGATTTTGAAAATATTACTATAAATTACAGCAACACCTCCCCCTCTGCCTTTCAGACGAGGTTCATGTTTATAACAGTAATCTTGCGGGTGGACTCATTTAACCCTTGTGTGGTGTTCGGGTCATTTTGACCCGGAGAGAATTTTCTTTTACCCCAAAATACTAGTTAATGTTATCGCTTTGGACTGAAACTTAGTGACTTTATTCACAGATGGTATAACTACTTCTCAAATGTTTTTTGACAATTTTCTTACTTTTTTAGGGGGGATTTTTTCACCTTGTTACACTTGTGGTCTTCCCGGTCAAAAATGACCGGACTACAAGAAATTGCTTAGAAATCACTTGTTATGCAATATTATCACCCAATATTGGATTCAATCGTTTTGTCAACTTGTTCTCTTTCAATTAGGGCTGGTTTTATATTTCTATTTGCATCTGATTAATCGTAGGCCTCATTTATTTGACAGTAGGCATCTCATTTTTTGAGTAAAAAAAACATTATTTTTGAATAATTTTGGAAATTTTAAATAAAATCTGAAGAAAATTGGCACTGTTGATCACACTAGTCTACTTTAATATTTCACCAGGAATTTTGTTTTGAAAAACTTTTATTTTGTACAAAATGGCACATTGTCACACTTGTGGTCTTCCCGGTCAAAAATGACCGGCCTACAAAAAATTGCTTATAAATCACTCTTTATGCAATATTATCACCCAATATTGGATTCAATCTTTTTGTCAACTTGTTCTCTTTCAATTAGGACTGGTTTTATATTTCTATTTGCATCTGATTAATTGTAGGCCTCATTTATTTGAGAGTAGGCATCTCAATTTTTGAGTAAAATTTTTTTATATTTTTGAATAATTTTGGGAAAATAAAATAAAATCTGAAGAAAATTGGCACTGTTGATCACACTAGTGTACTTTAATTTTTCACCAGGAATTTGGTTTTGAAAAACTTTTATTTTTTACAATATGGCACAGAGTTACAATTGTGGTGTTCCACTGGGCCATTGAGGGCCATTGTGGGCCATTGTTTCAATGGGCCATTGAAAGTGAATGGGAGAGACCAATGCAAACAATGAATGGAACAACACAAAATAGGTATCATTTTAAAGCTTAGAATCTCAGCTTTTTAATGCATCTAATCACTTTGATCAACTCCTAACGAGAGCCGAGTTATCTCTCTAAAACAGAGTGTACCACCCGCAGGCGCCACCTAGCTGCGAAATAAATAATCATAATATTTTTCAAAACTTTTACCTTGATCAACTTAAAATAGGTGTCATTTGAAAGCTTAGAGTCTGACATTTACAATGAATGTAGCCAATTTGATAAACTCCTAAGTAGTGCTGAGTTATTTGCTGATAAATAAAAAAAAACAAATTCATAATTTATAAACTACTTTTTTGTACTACATTCAGCAATATGTCAAATACATCATACAGCTCAGATAGTCCTGTGTCATATGTCATTTGAAAGGTCTCAATGAGTAGAATACAGCAAGCATAATTGTTTCAGGCTTTTTATTAAACTTGAGCGAGGTTTTTGTAAAAGAAGCCCTTCAAGAGACCCATGTGTAAACCATATATGGATGATGGAATTTTAGACACATTTCCGCTCGTAACTTCATGAAACATGCTCCGATTGTGGAAAATGACACATCATTATTTACAGCAGATGCTTACAATTAAAATGAGTCCAAACTCAACATAATCCATCACACAGAACTAAATATATTCCTCATGGAGTTCTAACACAAAAAATACCACAGACACACAGACTCACATAGCCAAGCAAGGTAGCTTAGACTTGGCCTTTTTACTCGTATATTCATGAAACATACATCGATCATGAAAAATGAAACATGGTTATTTACAGCAGGAGCTCACGATTAAAAAGAGCCCAAACTCAGCATAATCCATCACTCAGATCTAAAGATATTCCTCATGGCGTTTTAACACAAAAAATACCACAGACGCACCTAGCCAAGTATATACTCATGAAGCTCTCACGTTTGGTTTTCGCTCATAACTTCACAAAGCATGCACAGATCGTAGAAAAATGTACATCATTATTTTGAGTAGACTATCACAATTAAAAAGAGCCCAAACTCAGCATAATCCATCACTCAGATCTAAAGATATTCCTAATGGAGTTGTAACACACAAACCCCCACAGGCGCTCACAGAGCCTTGAATATAGATGTAGCCTAGCACTTATGTCGCGTTTTAACTCATAACTCAATGAAGCATGCATAAATTGTGAAAAATGGCACATCATTATTTACATGAGATTGTTAAGATTAAAAAGAGCCCAAACTCACCATAATCCATCACATGCACATATGTGTACATAAACAATGAACATGCTCCTGAAAACTTTTCAGTCTCTCCCATTCACTTTCAATGGCCCATTGAAACAATGGCCCTCAATGGCCCAGTGGAACACCACAAGTGTAACTCTGTGCCATTTTGTACAAAATAAAAGTTTTTCAAAATCAAATTCCTGGTGAAAAATTAAAGTAGACTAGTGTGATCAACAGTGCCAATTTTCTTCAGATTTTATTTAATATTTCCAAAATTATTCAAAAATAATGTTTTTTTTACTCAAAAAATGAGATGCCTACTCTCAAATAAATGAGGCCTACGGTTAATCAGATGCAAATAGAAATATAAAACCAGCCCTAATTGAAAGAGAACAAGTTGACAAAAAGATTGAATCCAATATTGGGTGATAATACAACATAACAAGTGATTTATAAGCTATTTTGTGTAGTCCGGTCATTTTTGACCGGGAAGACCACAAGTGTGACAATGTGCCATTTTGTACAAAATAAAAGTTTTTCAAAACAAAATTCCTGGTGAAATATTAAAGTAGACTAGTGTGATCAACAGTGCCAATTTTCTTCAGATTTTATTTAATATTTCCAAAATTATTCAAAAATATTGTTTTTTTTACTCAAAAAATTAGATGCCTACTGTCAAATAAATGAGGCCTATGATTATTCAGATGCAAATAGAAATATAAAACCAGTCCTAATTGAAAGAAAACAAGTTGACAAAACGATTGAATCCAAAATTGGGTGATAATATTGCATAACGAGTGATTTATAAGCAATTTTTTGTAGGCCGGTCATTTTTGACCGGGAAGACCACAAGTGTGACAATGTGCCATTTTGTACAAAATAAAAGTTTTTCAAAACAAAATTCCTGGTGAAAAATTAAAGTAGACTAGTCTGATAAACAGTGCCAATTTTCTTCAGATTTTATTTAATATTTCCAAAATTATTCAAATATAATGTTTTTTTTTACTCAAAAAATGAGATCCCTACTGTCAAATAAATGAGGCCTTCGATTATTCAGATGCAAATAGAAATATAAAACCAGTTCTAATTGAAAGAAAACAAGTTGACAAAAATATAGAATCCAAAATTGGGTGATAATATTGCGTAACGAGTGATTTATAAGCAATTTTTTGTAGGCCGGTCATTTTTGACCGGGAAGACCACAAGTGTGACAATGTGCCATATTGTACAAAATAAAAGTTTTTCAAAACAAAATTCCTGGTGAAAAATTAAAGTAGACTAGTGTGATAAACAGTGCCAATTTTCTTCAGATTTTATTTAATATTTCCAAAATTATTCAAAAATAATGTTTTTTTTACTCAAAAAATGAGATCCCTACTGTCAAATAAATGAGGCCTACGATTAATTAGATGCAAATAGAAATATAAAACCAGTCCTAATTGAAAGAGAACAAGTTGACAAAAAGATTGAATCCAATATTGGGTGAAAATATAGTATAATGAGAGATTTATAAGCTATTTTTTATTGTTGAGGCAAAAACAAGTAACTAACAAAATAGCATCAGGCATAAGAGACATCAGGATTCAAATTGTCCTTAAAAGATATTTATTCTTGCAAGAATGTTCCCAGTCCATCCACAGTCCAGCTGCAGGCGGAGTGAGACCCAGAGCAGAGGTTGACCAGCTACTTTATAGTGTTCTATTCAAAAGCTATCTCCTACAGCCCCCACTAAACAAAATAACAAAAGGGACCCCCCCTTGAACCCTTCACAGCACAAGGAACAAAAGGGACCCCCCTTGACCCCTCCCCAGCACGGGAATCTCCTTACCTCTGAAATCTCACACACACACACACACCCTGCAGCTGTATCAATATCATAAAAGAAACTCAAAATACAGCCAAAGAACGCATGGCATTCGTTTGTTAAATCGTTGAAAATAAAATACAAAGAAAAGATGAATTTTTCCACAACATTTCCTCCTCTTTATCATTCTCTGATAAACAACATAGAAAAAATTCACTCTTGTTTTCTAATCAAACCCATTATACTATTAAATCTTTAAGAATAGAATTAATTCAAGTCTTAATTCAAGAACAGTTATACCCTTCATGTATATCAATACTAAGCCCTAATTTGATTCAATCAAATAAAATCGCAAAACTTTTCTTCAACCATTAATTGGTCAACATTTTCTCCAGATATGTTGATCATCTCGTTGCCTCATGGACGTTCCATCTTCACCAATATGACACTTTGCATGCCGTAGAGAGGATTTTTTTCTTTCCAACGTTGGCAGGGGAGATATGTTTCTAGCACATATCATTGATCCCCTACTTTATTCTTTGCGCTGGCGTGTGAGGTTGTTGATGTTGGTTGGTATAGTTTAGGTCAGATGCTTGGACCCAGGTCTAACATCCTTCAATCATTTTCAAATCCTTACAAGATTTTCCCTTAGATCACGATCGCACCCCCACTGGAATGAGTCATTTACTGTCTACTGTCACCTGCGAATGGAGGCCTTAAGTGATTTTGTTAGTGAGCGCGTGTCTTGTCGTCCCTTTGGTGTGACCTGTGAAATTTTCAACCTGAAACATATCACCGGATAATTTCTTGCTCATTGAATAGCACTCAGGGTCCTTGTTCCCCTGAAAAAAACATTCAACCCATGTTGTTCATGTTAACAAAACAATACAGAATCAGTTCTGTTTGGTTCAATCCATCCTGACATCCTGCAAAATGAAAATTTTAAGTTAGGCATTACACAGGGTTAGGCACTGTTTCTTCACTTTGCTCATGCCATGCGCAAAAGTCTGCATCTTCTGTAAAGAAAAACAAATGTTGAGGTTATTGTCACATAGTTTTCTTTTGTCTGCTGTACTGCCACATCTGCTCCGGCGTTTCCTGTCAAAACAATTCTTGTTATTAGCACACTTAAAATACAAACAATACACACAATTAAACCCAATGTCCTCCCAACATTTATCTTCCCACCTGTGCGATGGCTTTCAGCAAATGTGAACCCCTTAGTAAACCAGATCTAGCTGGTTAATACAAATAAAGTTCTTCAAATAAACCCCTCCTGGACTTTTACTGTCCTCATATACCGATGAGGTCAAAGCTAGATAACCTCTCAGCCTGCTGTGAAGACAATGGGTTTAGCCCTCCCCCCCTGGATTTACTGTTTTCCCACCTGTGAGGCCGAAATGTCTTTGTTTGTGGCCTGAATACAAATTATCCATACTAAAAAGTTCAAAGACTCATCTGACCACTTGTTTTACTGTGCGTTCTCTTGTTCCCGCCATGAGCATATTCATCCTCCTCTTGATGCACGACACCATCTCGTGCATAAATTTAACATAATAAAATTCTCTTACTTTTATCAGACGCTTTTATCCATAGTGACTTCCATTTCAAAGTACACATTTACATTCTTATCAGTTCTTGCTTTCCCTCGGAAATTGAACCCATGACTTTGGCGTTACAAGCGCTAATGCTCTACTGTTTGAGCTATAGAAAACTGCAATATTTGTTCATATTTATTTGGTAACATTTGTTTGGATAAAGTTTGCTAACCCAAACGTTGTCCTTCAGCCAAATTTCCCATCTTTCTCTGCCTCTGAAATAAAAATATTACTTAAAGCCACAATTTCATCTTCTTATCAAATTGTTTTTTAAGGCAACGGCCCCTAGTCTCACAGCTTTTCTTGATTTTCAGGCCTATTGTTTGGTCTCTTAATCAACTGTCATCTACGAACATTCTCCAGGTCATCAATTGGTCAGGTCAGGTCGTGTACACTTTGTCAACGTCAGTACACTTCGTCAACGTCAGTCGAATAACAATCTTCCCCTTTTTACAATACATAACTGTTAAGGGCTTTCTGGATAATCTGATATTTACTTAGCCTACTGTACGTGTTTGTTGCTGTCAAATTTATAACTTTTTCTCAAAACATGACTGACGGCTATCTACGACTTCACAATTCTAATTTATCAATACTTAAACCTGTCCAGAAAGTAATTCAAATCTACTGCACATCATGAATGACCAAAATAATAATTAACAGACAGAGCTCGATGATCAATCAACTTAAAGCTCACCCTGTTCTGTGTTGCCTTCTCATCAGATTGACTCACAATCCTCAGCTTACTTTCAAATTTGTCATTCGCCTTAACCCATCTATAATGCTAAAACACTCTTTCCAGAGGTTAATGACAAATTTATACACACTATTCAGACAGAACAGTTGTCCTAAACTAACACATACTGTACAAAACATGAATTAACACTCACACTCATCCCTGACTATGAACTGCTCATATTTCTTATTCATATCTTTTCTCTAAAAAGATTTAAATTTTAAATGACATTTTAACCTTAAATTTTCCTGTATCTTTTATCTAATGTTTTTATGGCCTCTTAACCAGTTTCAAAGCATGTCTGTTCATTATTCATCTGATTTTAGAAAAGTCAGCTGGATTGTTTTGGTGCATAATTATTACTTTGCTTCAGCTTTCTTTGGCTGACTGATAACAGAAGAACAGACAGAGTACCATCCCAAGCAGTCTCTTTCTCTCTCACTATAAGCAAATAATCTTTTCAACAGCCTCCTAGGACTGTAACTAAAATAATCATAGTCATATTCAATCGTTCTATGATCTTTTCTAAGGTTATCTTTAGTTTAAATACTCAATTTACCTAACCTTTGTTTTCCAGAATCTTTAGTCATCTTTAGCCACCACCATGTCTTATAGTGGTCCTTTGTCATGTCTAAATGATCTACAGGAGTCAGAACTGACACATTAGTTCAGCATCGACACAAATCTCTGTGTTTTCCTTGCTCATCAGGCAACTAACATTACAATTTTTTTTTTTTTTTTTTTTTTTTAACTGTCTCCACAACAGATAACCATTAGTTCAATGGTCTCTGCTGGCTCCTGAATGCCCATTCAGATCAGCTCTTAACCTATAATTGTCTTTTCTTCAGGGTGTTGTCCCCTGGCATAGTTGCAGACACTTGTCAGAAAAACAAGCCATTCAATCAACGCGGTTTCTGGTGAGTGGTATATAGAGGAACTCACATTTTCTGGGTCAGACGGCCGTAACTTCTTACAGCTCATCTCGCCTCTCAATGGTTTGCTGATGCTGCTGGCCTCACAGTCACCGCTCAACTCTAATACCTTTCTCACATAAAAAAAAACACCTCCATCAGGAAATGCCCAGTGTTTTTGCGTGACCCCTCTGTCTTAGGTTGTCCTTTTGGCCTAAAAGATCGTACCCGTCGTTGAAGTAATCACTCGTACACACTGGTAACCGCTTTTTCCCATCACAGAATCTGTGACCGTTTTCTTCAACATAATCTGTTGTTTTCTGGAGCTTAGGAAAAGGCGCATTCAAGAGTCATCAGAGCCATTCGGACCTAATAGTGTTCACAGGGAGACAGGTTAATAACAACAGTATTTAATCACTTAAATTCATTAATCATCTTAAAGGTAGCAACCTGCTTAGATTATAGTCAGTGAATTTAGATCACAATCGTACATTCAGTGTACTGTTACTTCTGTAGCCGGAGCCATCGACCCTGTTTTATGGTGGAAGCTAAAATGAGAGCTAAAAGTCTCTGGACCTAAAATAAGCAAGTCCTAAACAGTGTTATTGTAAAGACTTCTAAAGTCATTCAGGTTTACTTCTAAAACATTTACAAATTGTCCTCTAAATTTGTCAAATCTGAACTGCCTGTAGCATGATTTGTTTTAGCTTTTCCGCATCTATGAATCTGTTCAACTGAAACACTGTGCTTTACACAGCCTCAGAAAACAGCTTTCAGCTGACATTGAATGAGAGAGAGAGACTCTTGAGGCATCAGGACTGGTACACTGCATTCTCATAAACTTTTAACTTCAGACTTTATCTACCATCTTTTTCAACTGTAGCTCATCTTAAGGCATCTTTTCCATAAATTACATGTATTGTAATTTAGACATTACAAATATCCACTCAGAATGAGTCTCTGTTGCACTGAAACTGTGGCAGTTTCAGTCACAGCACATGCCAGATTCAGATAAGCAAACCTGTTTTGGCCAAATCACATTCTTATCTTTTAAAATCAACATTAACAAGCCTTTGTTTAATCAAATGCCTTTTACACATTTTACATTTAGCAACTGTTAATCCTGTAACACTGCTTCTGTTTATTTTATCTTAAAGAAATAATAAGAATTATTCTAGTTCTTAATAACGTTTAAAATTTCATTTAAATTTTCAGGTTTTCAGGTTTTCAATTGCCATAATTTAATACCTGACTTCAATGTTTTCTCTAGGAGTTTATCAATCTGCTTCTATGATTCAACTTTTGAGGCTGCGCTCCCTGCTTGTGATACATTTTTTTGATTATCATTATAAATCATTCATTAGATTTGTCTCTCCATATCATCTAAAACCTTATCAAAGCATTTCATTCAAAACACAATCATCCTTTTAGTGACCGGTACTTTTAAAATATTTTGCAACTCATTTAGTCTTATCTGTAATTTTATGTCAACCGGTACTTTTTATAGTTCTTTCCTTTCAAAAGGAATTCCTTACACTTAAATCTTTCAATCTTCTTACAACTTTCAAAAGTTCCAACTATCAACTTTATTTCTCCCTCATTTACTTTTACAGTCATACAGTGCGCATACAGTCACTGAATGACCCAGCTGACTGCAATAAAACACTCTCTGTTATTCTGCCTTTTATCTTTCTAACAGCTTCACCCTATTTTGCACTTTGATGCAACAGAGCCATTGATAAGCAGTTCTCTGTCTTTTCTTTTACAGTTGCAAATTCAATTTCAATAGCTGAAACAATCTTCATCATATTAACATTGATCTACTTTCTAACCCATATTAACACAGACTTTTCTCTAAATTTGTGTCATTTTGGCACTTTCTTTGTTTGGAGCCAATTAAGTTATTGTTTATCTTTCCAATCACAATCAAACTTTTACAAAACATCATCTGCAAATCTCTTCAGAGCATGAGCAGAACTGCTTACAGCATTTGCTCTCTTTTATCTCACTATTTATCAGGACTGTTCAGTTACTCTTCATACAGTAATAAAACTTTAACGTGTCATTAATTTCATCAACACTGGTTTTAAAAGCTTATTCTTCTATCAAATGGTTAATTTGCAGATTCAACATAAATCACAAGATTGTATTATAATTATTCAGTCCTACTTATCTCTACTGTTTCACAGAAAACACAAGATTCTCTAAATCTTCTCAGTCTCTAAATTACACAGACAGCTATCTTAGCCGCTTGCACCTTCAACACTTGTTACAAAAATATGGCAATCTATTCTTCAATACCCTTGTTTTCATAACATTAATACAATAAAGCATTCACATCGTCATTATTGGCAGAACATTAATTTTCATAAGCGACACGGAAAATCTAAATATTCTAAACGGGTTTCACAAAGTTTCTGATTAACTTTAGTCACACGTGTCTGGGGAAATTATCTCCAACCCATAATTTCCTTTATAAAACAATATATTTCCTTAAATGGCTTAATATCAACAAAATATCCAATCTCTGGACATTTTCTAATTTGATATTATCATCAACAACACTGATTACAAAACAAGTATACATTTAACATTCAGAAGCTGGTTTGAACAAGCAAGCGCTGTTGCTGTACTCCCAGCATAGCTGGACCCTTTAGGTTCAAAAGACAATCGTTTTACTTAATGAAACATTCCTTATCCTTATATCATGCCAATCCCTGTTAATCATACTCAACGCCCCATTTCCATCTAAAACTCACTTTTCGTACCATTTCAACTTAATTTGACTTAATCAGGCGTTCATAAATAGTTCCATGAACTCTATCGTTCCCTACATGTCAGTTCCTTCTGCATCGACTCTGTTCTCTTTTATCTGCTTCTTTCCCATCCAACAATTCACTGTCCGTTCACAGTTTTACACTCATGAACAAACTTCAACAACCCTTTCTGACTAGTAACGGATAAGTTAGCATTTCAGAAAACCCTGTAGGCTACCTTTGTACAATCTCATATGCTCAGCATTCACAACACTGCTCAAATCATCAGTCATAGCTTTGCTCAAAGTTTCATCAGCCACACATAAAGATTTCCAACCGTTTTTTTTTTTTTTTTTTTTTCATTGCAGGTAGCAGAAAGTAAATCAGCGTATGCATTCGTGTGTGCGTCCTTTACACACATGTTTAACACACACATAACAACCATTCTGTTTTCCCTCGTTCTTTTCTATTGATTCTTTTACGACATTGAGTCTTATCTTACTCAAGGTTCCCACCTCGGGGAAATACATTTACATTTACCACCATCATTATTTCTCTTTTGACAGAAAATTGGTGTATAAAAATGATCTACTTTACTGTTAGATGACCCCATTTTGGCTGAATCTCCCTTCTGGATTTCACAATTTCGACACGTGTCTTACAGTATCTGTCAAACGTCTTCAACAGACCCAATTTTTTTTCATTACCCAAAATCGGTCGGGTTTCTGTAATTACGTTCTACTCAAAATCTTCCCATAGGCACTTTCTAGCGCTCGATTAATTTCTGATTCACTTAATTGATTTGATGTGGCTCTTCCGTCCACTTGTACGATGTGGCTCTTCCGTCCACTTGTACGATTGATTTGATGTGGCTCTTCCGTCCACTTGTACGAGATTTCCTCAGGTTACAGAGTTTTTGAGTAAAACTAATTAATCAGCAATTGTGATTATCTGAATCACCTGTGGCACTTCCGTCCACCAACGAGCTTAAGTGTGGTAGATAGCGATCCGAATCTGTCAGATCAATTTCTTCCCCAAAAAATGTGTGATTATCTGAATCACCTTTTCGCTCGTACCAAAAGCAAAACTCAGCCAATATGGTTCACGTTCACTCACAATTATCAAAATAATTTAACTGTCTCTTACCCGAGATGCTTTTACTGCCTCCGAGTTCTTTCTGAATCCAGTGGGTTCCTCCTGGCCCTGATAGCAGTTTTGGCTCTTCTCTCTCAATTCGGCGAGGTAAGACTAAAGCCTTTTGTGCTTTAGGGTGATCAATCCGTCAATACGCTTTCTCAGGGCCAGAAGAAACCTCATGGATCCCACTTCTGACACCAACTTGTTGAGGCAAAAACAAGTAACTAACAAAATAGCATCAGGCATAAGAGACATCAGGATTCAAATTGTCCTTAAAAGATATTTATTCTTGCAAGAATGTTCCCAGTCCATCCACAGTCCAGCTGCAGGCGGAGTGAGACCCAGAGCAGAGGTTGACCAGCTACTTTATAGTGTTCTATTCAAAAGCTATCTCCTACAGCCCCCACTAAACAAAATAACAAAAGGGACCCCCCCTTGAACCCTTCACAGCACAAGGAACAAAAGGGACCCCCCTTGACCCCTCCCCAGCACGGGAATCTCCTTACCTCTGAAATCTCACACACACACACCCTGCAGCTGTATCAATATCATAAAAGAAACTCAAAATACAGCCAAAGAACGCATGGCATTCGTTTGTTAAATCGTTGAAAATAAAATACAAAGAAAAGATGAATTTTTCCACAACATTATAGTCTGGTCATTTTTGACCGGGAAGATCCCGGGGGTTATAGGGTTTTGAACACCACACAAGGGTTAAAGTAATGTAATCGTTTGGTTTTAGCCAGGTTTCTGTCAAACACAGCACATCTAGATTATAGTCAGTAATCATATCATTAACAATAAGTGCTTTTGAAGTAAGGGATCGAATATTCAGCAACCCAAGCTTTATAATTTGCTCATCTGTATTATAGCTGGTTTTTATTTGTTGAACATCAATTACATTTTTAACCTTAGATGGGTTGAAACGTTTTTTGGATTTCCAAATTCGGGGAACAGACACATGTTCTGTGATGATAGCTAGGTGAGTCCTTATCATGGATGTTTACAATGAACATTTATAACCGCAAATACAGGCACCTACATATGCTTTGCACCTCTAAGGTATTAACCTAATATAATTACATTTATCTCTTGATGGTCACTGTGTTGATAGCAACTAAAGTGTTGTCAAGATTTTAGTTAATTTGTTTGTAGAAATGTTAGGAAGAGTTCACTTTATAAAAAAATATACAGTAAATTATTATGTTATTTTTTTCCCATGTTAAACTCTTTGTTCTTGTAAGAAAGGAGCATCACCTGGGAAATACCAGTAACACCTCCACTTGTAAATCTACAATCTAATTCTGTTTACATCAAATAAGGCAGTTGCTGTGACACAGTAAATGACAATTCAAAGAACAGGCTCCAATATTACATCAAATCAAACAACTAGGAGTTACTTTAAAGGAGTATAAATGTCATGTCCTAACAACTCATATTATGAAGTCTCCGGTTGATTGACACTGGCAGCTCAAAGTCACCTTGTGCTTAGTGGTCTGAAGAAACCACTGCATTAGAGAGGTGAGAAAATAAACTAATAAAATATCCCAGATGGAAACACTTAAAGATAATAAACGATATTCGCTTAAATACTGACTCAGGCAAATTATCAGTGCTGGTACTACTCGACCTCAGTGCTGCATTTGACACTGTCGATCACAACATACTTCTGGACAGGCTGGAAAACTGGGTGGGGCTTTCTGGGATAGTCCTAAAATGGTTCAGGTCATACTTAGATGGGAGAGGTTATTATGTGAGTATAGGAGACCATAAGTCTGAGTGGACATCCATGACATGCGGAGTCCCTCAAGGCTCAATTCTTGCACCACTCATGTTCAACCTGTATATGCTCCCAATGAGCCAAATAATGAGAAAGAACCAAATTGCTTACCACAGCTATGCAGACGACACACAGCTCTACTTAGCCCTATCGCCTAACGATTACAGCCCCATTGACTCCCTGTGCCAATGCATTGATGAAGTTAACAGTTGGATGTGTCAAAACTTTCTTCAGTTAAACAAAGACAAAACTGAAGTCATTGCGTTTGGAAACAAAGATGAAGTTCTCAAGGTGAACGCATACCTTCACTCTAGGGGTCAAACAACTAAACATCAAGTCAGGAATCTTGGTGTGACACTAGAGTCAGACCTTAGTTTCAGTAGTCATGTCAAAGCAATAACTAAATCAGCATACTATCATCTGAAAAATATAGCAAGAATAAGATGCTTTGTTTCCAGACAAGACTTAGAGAAACTTGTTCATGCTTTCATCACCAGCAGGGTGGATTACTGTAATGGACTCCTCACTGGCCTTCCCAAAAAGACCATAAGACAGTTGCAGCTCATACAGAACGCTGCCGCCAGGATTCTGAGCAGAACCAGAAAATATGAACATATCACACCAGTCCTCAGGTCTTTACACTGGCTCCCAGTTAAATTTAGGATTGATTTTAAAGTATTATTACTGGTATATAAATCATTCAATGGCCTAGGACCTAAATACATTGCAGATATGCTCACTGAATATAAACCCAACAGATCACTCAGATCATTAGGATCATATCAGCTTGAAATACCAAGGGTTCACTCTAAGCATGGCGAGTCCGCTTTTAGCTATTATGCCAGCCACAGCTGGAACCAGCTTCCAGAGGAGATCAGATGTGCTCCTACTGTAGTCACATTCAAATCCAGACTCAAAACACATCTGTTTAACTATGCATTTACTGAATGAGCACTGTGCCAATGTTCGTCCGACTGTTTGTACTGTATTTTATTTTGTATTCTTCTAAACTGTTTTAATTATTCTTATTTCTTTTTATTATTTTAATTTCTTCTATGTAAAGCACTTTGAATTGCCATTGTGTATGAAATGTGCTATATAAATAAACTTGCCTTGCCTTGCCTTGCCTTATTAGTGACAAGTTACACATATCAGATATTATTCAAAAATAATTGCATTACAAATAACATATGGTAGATATAATAATTATATAAGTTGGTCATTGCTGTTACTTATAGTATGCTCCTTGCACAGTTACAATTGAATCTTATATTACACTGTATTCCATGCAAAATGTTTTATACATGAGCAGTAGCTACAATGAAATTAACGAAAATACAAAATACCAAGCTTAAGGCCATCCCTCAATCACAAATTGTTTATAAATTCTGTAAACACCTGATTATAATTCAGTTATGGCACTATTTTATGTCACCCTCCTCACACTTTGGTTTCTGTTGTGTATTGGTGTGCAGAGTCAGTATAAAAATAAAGATAGGTGCATCTATCAGGGAGATGACGATACATACACATTTTACCAGGGGGGGGATGTGGTTT
The DNA here is from genome assembly GCF_951802725.1 of Rutilus rutilus. Classification (NCBI taxonomy): domain Eukaryota; kingdom Metazoa; phylum Chordata; class Actinopteri; order Cypriniformes; family Leuciscidae; genus Rutilus; species Rutilus rutilus. The sequence continues at coordinate 24,620,337 of NC_140213.1, read as the reverse complement.
TGGGAGGGCTATTTCCTTTGCATTTCAGTCCTGTATCATTGGTTTCTTCTTTTAGGACCAAACCTAAACCTACTACGTATAAATTGTGTGTTGTGTTTTATATTTCTTCTTATAGATGATCTGTGAAAGAATACAATTGTTAAAAATTGTTCTTAGTCTCTCTGAACTAAAAGAAAATGCATTTTTGTTTGCTGCATTGCAGTTGTTTAATTGATTCAGTGTTTTTGAAATCTGTTGCAGCTTTACCCCTCGAGCACTGAGGTGGATGCAGACAATGATCTTTGCTGTGAGAGAAATAAACCAGCGGCAAGACATTTTGCCTAACCTATCTCTGGGCTACCACATCAGAGACAGCGGTGATGACATACCTGTATCTGTCAAGAGGTCTCTTCTCCTGGTCAATGGACAGCCAAAGAGGGACAGTGGACAAAGCTGTGAAGACACACAAAAGCAGCCTAGCCCTGTAATTGTGGGAGAGGCATCATCAGGAATATCCATGGCTGTTCTGAGAAGTCTAAGCTCCTTCAAAATACCTTTAGTAAAACAAAATATATTAAATTTACAAAATATACAAAATATATTCATATTTAAAATATTATTTTATTAACAATAATATCATTTATTTGTCTTGGTAATGAAAATTGTGATGATGTATTGATGCATGATGCATGATGCTGTATCATTTAGATTAACGTGCATACATTTGCATGTTTTTATAATTTATTATGTGTAAATATTGATCATTTTGGTCCATATACAATGTTATGTTGATAAAGATGTTTCATTGTACTGCTACTGCACTGCTAATCTTAATGTTTTCATATTTTAGGTGAGCTACTTTGCATCCTGTTCCTGTCTCAGTAACAAGAGAGAGTTTCCAGCATTCATGCGAACAATGCCAAGTGATTTATTTCAAATTAAAGCTTTGGTAAAACTTGTTCATTATTTTCAGTGGACATGGGTCGGGTTGATCGGTGTGGATACAGACTATGCTCGGTTTGCCATCCAGCTCTTCCTGAAAGAGTCAGAAAAATTTAATATTTGTCCTGCTTATGTCAACCTTTATCCTGTTGCACTGACGCAAGATGCAGCAGAGGAACTCGTGAACATTTTAAAATCTTCTTCTGCCACTGTCATAATAAGCTTCTCTGTGGATTCATATCTGCATGGTATCCTGAAAGAGTGCAGACGGCAAAATGTTACTCATCTACAGTGGATTGCCAGTGAGGCCTGGGTCACATCAAAAGCCCTCTGGGAGGATTTTGGTGATCTGTTAAAGGGAACATTGGGGTTTGCCATACGGAGAGCTGATATCCCACATTTTGGCAGTTACCTCAGAAGAGTAAGTGTTTCTGTTGCTCAGACGTCCCATTTCCTATTTGAGTTTTGGGAAGAGACTTTCCGTTGTCGGCTGAATGGGTCCTTAAAAACCCATGTACATGGAGAAGCAGCACAGAACTGGCCACCCTGCAATGGCAATGAGAGTTTGGATGATGTGTACACTCTTTATTCAGATGTGTCACAACTCAGAGTGTCCTACAATGTTTATAAGGCTGTGTATCTCATAGCACATGCACTACATGACATGAGCACATGTGTCCCAGGAAAGGGCCCCTTTCAAAATGGGACATGTGGGAGTCTGTATCAAATTCTGCCATGGCAGGTGTGTGTGTGTGTGTGTGTGTGTGTTACTTTATATTTTACATTCTCCTCCTATAATGTGTTACTAATTAATTATTATTGTGCAAGTATTTAAGTAATGGCTAAATTATACAAAAATAAGAGAAAAAACTCTAAAATATACATATATAGATTTATGTATTTTAATGTGTTCATTACTTTGCATTATCCTTTCTCCCAACCTTCACCTTAGCTCCTGCACTACATGAAACGAACACATTTCACAACATTAGAGGAAGAGGTCAGATTTGATGACAGCGGTGATCCAGTTGCATCCTACGATCTGATGAACTGGCAAAGAGGGTCTGATGGCTCCCTTCAGCTAGTGAGGGTGGGATTCTATGATGCTTCCCTTGAAGAAGACAAGGACCTATTAATAGATGAGCCAGTAATTATGTGGCACAGAGGAGAGAAGGTGTGTGCCATCCCACTCATCACCAGATATTGTTTACTATGTTTGCTTTTTCTTCATCTCTACTTAATGTTTATTGCTGAACTAAGAAGCATCCAGTTTCATCATTTTAAATGGAAATGCACTGTTGATTTTTTGTTCATACTGAACACATACACATTTTAATATATTATACATGAGTACATTTTCATTGTTTTATCTAGATCAGGGGTGTTCAATCCTGATCCTTGAGGCTCACTGTCCCATGAGTTTAGTCTCATCTAATTAAACACACCTGAACCAGCTAATCAAGGGATCTAGCCCAATACCCACACTTGCAGTTTTGGCCAATGACAAGAAGTAAGTGTGCAAGACTGTCCAAGGTCTGGTAAATGCCAAAGATCAGTGCCCTTGATGTACACTATATCCACAGTATCTCTAATACCGCTTTGATGCTAAGCATATCACATCATGCATCATGTTCAAGAACTTGTATGCTCTTAAAATTGGAGATGGGCAGAGATTATTTAAATATTAGCCCCGCCTCCACTCACTCACACCAGCTCACAGATCCACCCGTTGAGGACCACACATTGACGTGATTGGTTACAAGGTAGTTTGTGACGTCAGAAACACCAGCGATTTCAAACCGCGTTTTTGAGACTGTCTTTGGTTCACTGCAGTTTTAAGGAGAAAATACTCATCAATGGTGTTGACTTATGAATTTACACATAGTTTGTCTTAAACCATATTAAAAACACCACTAGTCATATAAACAGCATTAAAAACTTGATTTTCACCACAGGTTTGTTTTTAAATAAAATATCTCCCTTTGGAGTGAACTTTGAGCTTGCAAATCTTTTTTATGCTCAAACAGCAACATTACACACTAACTAAAGTTGAAAAAGTGATAAGCATAAAAGGACCCATTTAAAATAAAAATGTGTAAATTAAGCTCTTTTAAAAAAGCTTGTATTTTTGCAACACTGCAGTCTTCATGTCACTTGAACAACTGGGCCAAATACAGGAAATAGTATTATGAAAGTAGACAAGTGCTCAACTGCAAAGACTGCAAGTACAGGTATTGGGGCAGGCCCAAGGACTTCTGACTCGCTAGAAACCTCCAGCAGCATAATTTGACACCCCTGATTTAGATTATCCTGCAACATTTTAAGTTATTTAGAAAATTGTGCATAAATTATGTTTATCTGTCAAAATGTCCCTACACAAAGAGTTAAGTAAATGTAGCGTTGTTCTACTGCTTGTTCTGTTGTGGTTATTAGGAACCAGAATCATTGTGCAGTCAAAGCTGTCTGCCAGGCTCCAGGAAGGCCAGGCAAAAAGGAAAGCCAGTTTGCTGCTTTGACTGCATACCGTGTGCTGAAGGAGAGATCAGTAATGAAACAGGTGTGAAGTTTTTCACAGTTCCTCACTTAATGGTTTTCTGAGAAGAAGGAAGAATCTGTGTTTTATGCTTCCCCTTTCCTCCAAATTTTCCACAGACTCAAATGATTGCCTGACATGTTCAAAGGAAACATGGCCAAACCAAGCCCAAGACCAGTGCATTCCCAAAACATTAGAGTTTTTGTCCTTTCAGGAGCCTTTGGGAATAATCTTATGGGCAGTTTCAGCATTCGGGGCCTGTGCAGCATTAGCAGTGCTTGGTGTGTTTATAATGTACAGGAAAACACCAGTCATACGAGGAAACAATATGGAGTTAAGTTTCCTTCTCCTCCTGTTCCTCTGCGCATGCTTTCTGATTGGCCTGACATTTGTAGGGAAGCCCACTGACTGGTTATGCCGGACTCGGTATCCAGCCTTTGGAATCAGCTTTACTCTCTGTATTTCATGCATCTTGGCAAAAACTGTAGTAGTTTTAATGGCATTCAGGGCCACCCTCCCTGGCAGTAATGTCATGAAGTGGTTTGGCCCTGCTAAACAAAGATCAAGTGTAATCTTGTGCACTTTTGTGCAAGCACTTATTTGCATCGTATGGTTAACAACTAAGTCTCCTGTTGCTGCATATAACACCAAGTTCATGAGTGCAACAATAATTGTTGAATGTGCTGTAGGATCTGAAATTGGTTTTTGGTGTGTGTTAGGATATATTGGCCTCCTTGCTTCTTTGTGTTTCGTATTAGCATTTTTGGCCAGAAAACTACCAGACAATTTTAATGAGGCTAAATTCATCACATTTAGCATGCTTATATTTTTTGCTGTGTGGATAACGTTCATTCCAGTTTATGTGAGCTCTCGTGGAAAGTATATGGTTGCTGTCCATGTCTTTGCTATTCTAGCTTCTGCCTTTGGTCTCTTGCTGTGTATATTTGCTCCTAAGTGTTATATTGTACTTCTGAAACCTGAGAGAAATGACAAAAAGCATATGATGAAGAAATAGTACTTTTTTATTCAAGTCTAGTTCATCAGGTTACAGGATTAATGCTTACAGGGCTGAACGTATGTGTGCAAAATTCACTCAAGCCATGCTCTTACTTATAGGGATAGTCCACAGTTGTTCCTTAGCAAAAATATTAATATAACCCATATAAGTTGACCAGTTATTAAACCTAAGAATTGTGCTAAGAATTGTACTAACATGCTCCGGAGTAGGTTTTATTCTTGGGAAGAGATCACAAACCTAAACTAAACCTCAGACATAAGGAAATGTTACATATCTGATGCAATAAAGCCACTTTCCCTTTATTTCTTGCTCAAAATTAAAGCACTTCACAGTGAAAGCATTTTAGTAACAAAATTGCCCAGCTTTTGCTGCTAATTATTTATTATATTTATTTTATATAAGTTATGCATTACACATAAGCATTTATATTTTGACAATTTTCAACTTTTAATTTAAATTACTATCTATAATTGATTTTGTACTAGGCATCATTTTATTAAAGATATCTGTAATTGAATTACCAATAGTAAAAATATAATTCAAAATAGCGCTAACTGGTGATTGACTAGTCATAACTGAAATATCAAAGATCATAACTCAAAGATATCTTCAATTTATCTTCTTTAAAGATCCAAAATACATGTTTAGATCTGAAAGTAATTTATTACTACTTAAGTTACAATTGTAGATAACTTAAATTGGAGTTTTGACTAGGCAAAACTTAATAAGAGATATACTGAATTGGAATTCTACCTAGTCAAATTAAAATTTGTATATCTCAGTCTGATTTTTGACTAGAAAGACCTTTCTCTGAAGATATTTGCATTTAACTTTGTGACTGGGAAGAAATTCAATGTAGATATCTGGAATTAACATTCTTGCTGGTCAAAATTTCTTGCATGAAACATGAAAGTGAAAAACAAAAACAAAAAAAAAACCCTGAAAGTGATGTGACTGTAGCCAAGTATGGTGTCCATTCTTAGAATTTGTGCTCTGCATTTCACCCATCCAAGTGCACACACACACACAGAGCATTGAGTACTGAACAAACACTCTCACAGTGAACACACACTCAGAGCAATGGGCAACCTTTTTTTCTGCGACACCCGGGGTTATGAGAGTTACATTCAACAAGAGTGGGTATAGAGAGTGGAAGAGAGCACCGTTCATTCACTCCCCTCACCTACATTTCCTGCCGGTACTGAGACTCAAACCTGTGACCTTCGGGTTACAAGTTCGACTCTCTAACAAATAGGCCACAACTGCCTAATGCATGCAACATTGCATGCAAATACACTTTTGCTAAGCCCCACCTTAAACATTTTATTAACCAATCCTATCTTGGAAACTGTTATCATCTGGCATTTTGTCTAAAAATTGTATAATAAAGGTCCTGTATGGGTTTGGGTCATTTTAAACTGCTTTATACATAAGTAATTAAAAAATATGAAAATAAAAAATTGCTGCATGGGGCACATGTAAAAATACCATATATGCAGAGAGGACACTGGAAGTATTTGCTATTCTATATCGTTAAGTAGGATAATGTTGAGATATGCATGCTGTGGATTAAATTGTGTTAGTCTTCATTCCCAAACAAACAAATATAATATCCATAAACATTTGTATATGCCTCATGTCTGGAGTAACCTCCTCAACCACCACCAATGTGCAGTATTAATCTGTGTCAAGTTTTTGACATTTTCACATGCAAGTTCTAAATTAAATATAGTAGCACAAAATGAAATGGAATTATAATAAAGCTTTTTTTTTTTTTTTTTTTTTTTTTTTTTTAAACTCTAAGAGCTTTTCACTACATTTCAGATATTGAAAATGCATCTGAATGTGTATGAGGTTTCAGACAATTTGCCAAAAATAATTTACCCTAATAGGACAAAGTCAGCTGATGGCACCCTAAAAAAAGGTGAAAGCCAAGGTCAGACAATGAAATCTATTTTTGGAAAAGGATTTTAGTCTTAAATATATGTAAAATGTAAATTCACAAATGTGCGTTTTTGTAGTTTACACGGAGACGATAACAGTAACGTTTTCAAAACTTGCACTTTGAATCCCGGTTTCAAAAGTTTGCATTTTCAGGCTCCCAAAATGAAATGTAAATGAAAGGCCCAATGCAGTTGAAAACGGTGTCGTGTAAACGGCCCCTCAGACAGTGCATGCATATTGCGAAAGGAGTTCTCTTTTGCTGCTTACTGCGCTTCAACGGTTTAAAATCACTTGTTTTTAAACCGCAGTGGTTAAAAAAAATATTCCATGCAAATGATAAGCTTTCATGACAGGGCAGCACAGAAACGTCACATGAGCATAACCACAATAGAGGCGACATTCCAAAATATCTACCAGTTGACACATTTCTAATGTTTAAATGTGTCTACCGGTATATCGCAAACCCCTTACTTGATGCAAAATTTGATGTTTTATTACTGTGAACAAGTAGGCCTATTATATTGTTTGTTTGATGCTAAACAAATACATTTTAAAAGAAGGCAAACAAACCATATATAAAAATATAAAGAAACAATGAGTTAGCAAATATTATGTTGATGAAACTACTACTCGCTATTTTAAATTACAGAGTAATTTAGTTTACTTTTTATATATTTCTGACCCTTCCTATGAAAAGGTTTGTCCATGCCACTAGTGTAAGCCATAACAACAAGGAAAGCTCTGCACTGTGATCTATTGTACTGTGAAAGTAAGAGGCACTATGGGATTTTGAGTCATGGTTGTATGGCTAATAAGCAGACTTGTAATTTCTATATAATATGAAATTTACATAATTGCACTGTAAATACATAATAGCTACAGTGTCAATGATATAACATACAAATATTTTTTTTATTACCAAAAAAAGTCTACATTTACAGTGTTTAGTATGTGCACAGTAAAATAATAATAATAATAATTATCAGAATTTTCGTCCATCTGTGCTCAGTGCATTTGTTGGTGAACATAATGGCAAGTCTAAATGAAATTGAATGTCAGAAGTCAAATATAAATAATACCAACAACAAAATGGATTTAAATGTAATTTTATTTACTGGATAACTTGTATAGGTAATTTCTGCTGAGGAACATGTTTGGCTATTCATGCATTTTTTACTGTACACTTTGTAACACTTTTTTTAAATGTATTTATTTTATTTTTTCATCATATGTTTTTTGTCATTTTTCTCAGGTTTCAGAAGTACAATATAACATTTAGGAGCAAATATACACAACAAGAGACCAAAGGCAGAAGCTAGAATAGCAAAGACATGGACAGCAACCATATACTTTCCACGAGAGCTCACATAAACTGGAATGAATGTTATCCACACAGCAAAAAATATAAGCATGCTGAATGTGATAAATTTAGCCTCATTAAAGTTGTCTGGTAGTTTTCTGGCCAAAAATGCTAATAAGAAACACAAAGAAGCAAGGAGGCCAATATATCCTAACACACACCAAAAACCAATTTCAGATCCTACAGCACATTCAACAATTATTGTTGCACTCATGAACTTGGTGTTATATGCAGCAACAGGAGACTTAGTTGTTAACCATACGATGCAAATAAGTGCTTGCACAAAAGTGCACACGATTACACTTGATCTTTGTTTAGCAGGGCCAAACCACTTCATGACATTACTGCCAGGGAGGGTGGCCCTGAATGCCATTAAAACTACTACAGTTTTTGCCAAGATGCATGAAATACAGAGAGTAAAGCTGATTCCAAAGGCTGGATACCGAGTCCAGCATAACCAGTCAGTGGGCTTCCCTATAAATGTCAGGCCAATCAGAAAGCATGCGCAGAGGAACAGGAGGAGAAGGAAACTTAACTCCATATTGTTTCCTCGTATGACTGGTGTTTTCCTGTACATTATAAACACACCAAGCACTGCTAATGCTGCACAGGCCCCGAATGCTGAAAATGCCCACAGGATTATTCCCAAGGGCTCCTGAAAGGACAAAAACTCTAATGTTTTTGGAATGCACTTGTCTCGAGCTTGGTTTGGCCATGTTTCCTTTGAACAAGTCAGGCAATCAGTTGAGTCTGTGGAAAAATTTGTGAAAAGGGGGAGCATAAAATGTATATATATATAATTGTTTTACATTTATTGATTGATTGACGTCTATGTTTTGTATATTTATTTATTAGTATTATTTTTCAAAATTCCATTAAGTGAGGAGCTGTGAAGAAATTCACACCTGTTTCATTACTGATCTCTCCTTCAGCACACGGTATGCAGTCAAAGCAGCAAACTGGCTTTCCTTTTTGCATGGCCTTCCTGGTGCCTGGCAGACAGCTTTGACTGCACAATGATTCTGGTTCCTAATAACCACAACAGAACAAGCAGTAGAAATGTAGTCTGAACTCAATGAGAGTTTCACCACATACTTTCATTGCATAAAGAAATATGCAACTTAAAACCTGCAACTTATGCAACCTTATAAATAAAAAATGTAGCCGGATTATTTACATTTAACATATTTTGGAAACACTTTAGTTTAGTGTACAATTCTCACTGTCAACTAGTTAGTTGCTGTAATTTAGTACTTATAAAGCACATATGAATGCCTTATTCTGCATGACCATATTCTACATCCCTTAATCCTACCCAATACCTAAACTTAACAACTACCTTACTAACTATTAATAAGCAGTAATTAGGAGTTTATTGAGGCAAAAGTCATAGTTAATAGTAAGTTAATCGTGAGAATTGGACCCTAAACTACAGTGTGACCCAAATTTTATGTACAAATGTTTAGTACAAAATGAAATCAATAGTGCATTGCCATGTAAAGTTACAAAACTGGATTTTATTAAGTTCAGCCATAATCATTGGGAAGATTTGAAGGCAAAACAAACATAGTAAACAATATCTGGTGACAAGTGGGATGGCACACACCTTCTCTCCTCTGTGCCACATAATTACTGGCTCATCTATTATTAGGTCCTTGTCTTCTTCAAGGGAGGCATCATAGAATCCCACCCTCACTAGCTGAAGGGAGCCGTCAGACCCTCTTTGCCAGTTCATCAGATCGTAGGATGCAACTGGATCACCGCTGTCATCAAATCTGACCTCTTCCCCTAATGTTGTGAAATGTGTTTGTTTCATGTAGTGCAGGAGCTTAGATGAAGGTTGGGAGAAAGGATGATGCAGAGCAAAAACATTCAAATGCATGGATGGAAATATTTAGATACATAGATGTTATATTTAAATGTTGCTTTAAAACTTGTACACTGCTTGATAATTCCTTATCAGTGCTATAAATGCAGAGAACGTAAAATGGTGAGTAACACACACCTGCCATGGCAGAATTTTATACAGACTCCCACACGTCCCATTCTGAAAGGGGCCCTTTCCTGGGACACATGTGCTCATGTCATGTAGTGCATGTGCTATGAGATACACAGCCTTATAAACATTGTAGGACACTCTGAGTTGTGACACATCTGAATAAGGAGTGTACACATCATCCAAACTCTCACTGCCATTGCAAGGTGTCCAGTTCTGTGCTGCTTCTCCATGTACATGGGTGTTTAAGGACCCATTCAGCTGACAACGGAAAGTCTCTTCCCAAAACTCAGAGAGAAAATGGGACGTCTCAGCAACAGAAAAATTTATTCTTCTGAGGTAACTGCCAAGATGTGGAATATCAGCTCTCCGTATGGCAAACCCCAATGTTCCCTTTAACAGATCACCAAAATCCTCCCAGAGGACTTTTGATGTGGCCCAGGCCTCACTGGCAATCCACTGAAGATGAGTAACATTTTGGCGTCTGCACTCTTTTAGTATACTATGTAGTTCTGATTCCCCAGAGAAGTTTACTGTTACTATAGCAGATGAGGCTTTTAAAATGTTCACAAGCTCCTCCACTGCATCTTGTGTCAGTGCAACAGGATAAAAGTGGACATAAGCAGGACAAACGTTAAATCTTTCTGATTCTTTCAGGAAGAGCTGGATGGCAAACCGAGCATAGTCTGAATCCACACCGATCACCCCGACCCATGTCCATTGAAAATAATATACAAGTTTTACCAAAGCTTTAATCTGAAATAGATCACTCGGCATAGTCCGCATGAATGCTGGAAACTCTCTCTTGTTACTGAGACAGGAACAGGATGCAAAGTAGCTCACCTAAAATATAAAAACACATTTCAGTAAGATTAAAAGTCTAATTTTAATCTTCTTGAAATCAATTAAGTAATATTAATCTATCTGTCAAACATGATAGCATTAAATCAATACAATATTACAGCCTTCATAACGAAGAAAGAAATGCAAAAATGAATAATGTTAAATGTTTTACCAAGGGTATTTTGAATGAGCCTAGAGTTCTCAGAACAGCCATGGAGACTCCTGATGCAGCATCTCCCACAATTACAGGGCTAGGCTGCTTTTGTGTCTCTTTACAGCTTTGTCCACTGTCCCTCTCTGGCTGTCCATTGACAACGAGAAGAGACCTCTTGACAGATACAGGTATGTCATCACCGCTGTCTCTGATGTGGTAGCCCAGAGATAGGGTTGGCAAAAGGTCTTGCCGCTGGTTTATTTCTCTTACAGCAAAGATCATCGTCTGCATCCACCTTAGTGCTCGAGGGGTAAAGCTGCAGCAGATTTCACAAACACATGTATTGAATGCATTGCATAATTGCAATACGACAAAGAAAATTAAAACAATTTCTAAACATTTAAATTGTTTTACACAATTTACACAATGAAAGCATGACACACAATTTATACTTGGTTGGTTTAGGTTTGGTCCTGAAAGAAAACAATGACGATATAGGGCTGGAATGCAAAGGAAAAATCCCTCCCAAAACCACATCTCCCCCCTGGTAAAAGCTGTATTTATCCTCGTCTCCCTGAAAGACACAGTTGTCCTTGCTTTTAAGCTGACTCTGCAAACCAATACACAGAGGCCAAAATGTAAGCAACATTGCATAAAGCCATGCCATAACTGACAAAGAGAAATTAATCTAATGGGTACAGCATATATAGATAATCTGCGATTGAGGGATGGATTTAACTTTTCACCTGAAGACAAGCAAACCAAAAGCATAGGCCCCTCCTGCTGTCAATCTTTAATGTACCAAGCCCTTGTGAATTTAATCACTTCTTTTAACCAATTATAATGCACGCCTGATACACATTCAACCACGAGACAACCTTTAAACATTCAATTAAAAAGGATTAGAACGTTTGTAATCTTTAATGCAATTCTGGTTTAATAAAGTGGTCGCATAACAACTTTAAATGTGTTATTTTCTCTATATATATATATATATATATATCAATGCATTTAAGTCCCCTGCAATAATTAGAAAAGGCCAAATTGTCTCCCTCAATATTTGATATTCTTGATGCTGCTCTGTTGCACTCCAGTCTGCTTGTCAATGTCAAAATGTTTGAGATGGCCAATCACATCAAAGAAGGTGGGACTTACTGTTACTTACAGAAGACGAGTGTGAACGCTTTATTTTTTGCATTGAAAGAGAGTGTGGTAAGATGTAAGTGTAGGTAAATTTTTGACAATTTTTACGATAAATTTACGATATAAACGTTAAACGACCGACAGTGTGATGCAAACTACTCAACTTTTTTTCATGAAATTTCACAGGTTTGAATTGAAAATATGCTATAATTTACATGATTCATGCAATGCAATACGGAATGTGACGAGACAAGAAATGATTCGCATTTTTAACACATTAGAAATATACAAATAAGAGTGAATTGCACACAATATTGCAATAAAATATTCTTTGGAAATAGTTTTTGATTCCTTCATAACTACAATATACCTGGAACTTTCAGTGTTCTTATTTATTTTTCTTTATTCCCTTAAATCTCTTGTAATCATTTAATTTCTTTAAATAAAAATACCAATAACACCCCCTCCCCCCAATTTTCAAGACATGGTTACGGCCTTGATTTACATGGTACAGTAATGATATACCATCAATTATCTGAAAACGCAACATAATATAATAACATTTATATAAACTTCTAGGTTAAGCATTTGGCAGTTGCGTTTTATGATTTTATGCATAATTCTGATTCAATATAACTCAGGAAGACGTCATGCATAATCATATGCATGACTAACATATAAAACCGAAGGTAAGAGAAGCATCACTTTGCATTTTTTTTCTTCTCATGGAGGTTAACAGGATAATGATTCATATTTTTGTCTCTGTATTTCACCTTTCCAGTGCAGCTGTGACTTCAAGCTGCAACCCACAGGGTGACTTTAATCTGCCAGTGTTCATGACTAGTGGAGACTTCACAATAGGAGGAATTTTTCCTTTGCATTATAGAGTAGAGCTTCCACCAACAGACTACATAAAGAGACCTTTGGCAGCACAGTGTCGAGGGTAAGGACATGTCTTAGGTTTTTTTTTTTTTTTTTTTTTTTTTGTCTTTCCTAACCTGTAATTTAAAAAAATCTATTGTTTACTGTTTACTTTATTATTTCTCCAATAAATAATTCTGAGAAACCAATCCATTGTCTTACAAGATTTTCAACTAAGATGTTTTTAGTTAATTTTTATGCAGGTTTGATCCAAGAGCTTTCCGATGGGCTCTCACTATGAAGCTTGCTGTGGAGGAAATTAACAACAGAAAAGACCTTTTACTAAACCATACTCTGGCTTATAGTATCTTTGACTCTTGTGCCACTCCTGTAACGGCTCAGAAAGCAGTCCTGGCAGTACTGAATGGGCAGGATGCTGTTCAAAGTTTTATGTGTTCTGGAGCTAGTCCTTTATTAGGAATTGTAGGGGAATCTGGATCCTCACAATCCATCGTTGTCTCCAGAACTCTGGAGACTTTCAGAATTCCCATGGTAAATATATATATGACTTATAATGATGTCTTATAATGAAAGTGTGTTAACTACTCTTGAGAGATTTTTATATTGTCTATACATTTTTCTGTTATATATGTACAAAGTTGGCTAAGAGTTGTTGCTTTTTCTTTTTCTTTCTTTTTCTATTTTTTGTTAAATTTATAGATAAGTTATTTCTCAACCTGCTCTTGTCTAAGTGATCGGAAGCAGTTCCCAACATTTTTCAGAGTGGTCCCCAATGATGATTACCAGGTCAAAGCTATTGCACAGCTGCTAGAAAGGTTTGGCTGGACATGGATTGGTGTGGTAACTGAAGACCATGACTATGGCAGGTTTGCTTTACAAGGCTTAAAGCGAGAAATTGAAAATACTAACATTTGTCTGGCCTATCATGAAATGATACCTAAAGACTACACCCAGGAACAAGTCCTGAATATTCTTAAAGTAATGAAGGAATCCACAGCTAATGTGGTCATTGTTTTTTCAGGAGAGGGTGAATTTTACCCTTTCTTAAGAGAGTTTGTTGCTCAAAATATCACAGGAATTCAGTGGATTGCAAGTGAGGCTTGGATTACAGCTTCAATTTTAGCAGAAACTTATCCATTCTTAGATGGCACAATTGGGTTTGCAATACGTCAAGGACACATCCCAGGTCTCCAGGATTACCTCAAAACGGTGACCCCAGAAAGGTACCCTTCAAACCCCCAAGTTCAGGAGTTGTGGGAGGCTCTGTATGGTTGTTCCCCCTCCACATCCAACTTGAACAGTCATTTGCCCTCCTGCACTGGGAAAGAAACTCTCAGACAAGAACACTCTGCCTACATGAACACTTCCAGCCCTCGTGTGACCTACAATGTGTATAAAGCAGTGTATGCCTTTGCTCATTCTCTACATAACCTCATTCACTGCAGGCCTGGAAATGGACCATTTGAGAATTTATCATGTGCAAACCTCAGCAATGTGTTTCCATCGCAGGTAAAAGTACCTTAGGGTTTGATTAGAACTGGTTTTCAGACAGAATAGCAATTATATTGTATGAGATGAAGTGTATTTCTTCTTACTAAACTGCCCCCCTCTTCTTGTTGCTTTGTTATACTCCAAAGCTTCAGCATTATTTACAGGAAATCTCCTTTTCTGTTTCTGGAGAGGAAGTTAACTTTGATATCAAGGGAGATTCAATCCCATCATATGATATGATAAACTGGCAAAGAAACTCAAGTGGAGATATTCAGTTTGTGAAAGTGGGCCTGTATGATGGTGCTCAGCATTCTGGGAGAGAACTGGTGATTGAGGAACAGGCCATTATGTGGTCTAAACAACAGAACAAGGCAAGGTGTTGACTGTGCACTGCACTGCCATCTGTTGTTCTTTTAAAAAAAAGTCACTATGTGATCCTTGAGCCCCTATTAATATAAAAACATTGAGTATGATAAGGGATTTTAAAAAAAAACTTGTTTATGCTTCAGTGTAATTTAACCCTTTAACTGTCACCCCCCCTTTTTTCGCATAGACAAAAAAATCACTATACAAATTTAAATGGTTGTAGTTCAAGAATGCTTTGGAATATAGACATATGGTTGGTCTTGTTTTTAAGAAGACATTTGCCAGATTATTGTAGAAGTGAAATAAATTATGAAAGTGACACAGAAAAAAAGTTTATGAAAATATATAATGTAAAAATATAATTATTAATATTTTATATAAAATATATATATTACAAAATATATTTTACTCTAAAACTGCTAGAAAATTAAAGCCAAAAATCTAAACAAGTTGTGTTCCAAATTTTAGGTTGATATCTCAAAAAATGAGCTTTCAGTAAGATTTTATTTGGGCGCAGTACCAAACTTTTTCACTAGATGGACAGCCAGCTTCCTTACTGACCATATAAGGGCGTCTCCATTTTCATATATGTTTTGAGTGATCTGAACCATTTATTTCCATAATTTCATACAATTTATGAAGTATACATCCTATTCAGAAATAGTATGGGTGTTTTGGCAGTATTTGATTTGATTTCAACCTCTAATAAACATAAAAAGAGCACATATGTGCATTATAGCTCGCTGCTGCTGCGTGCCGCATCACAAATCGAGAATCCATAATATTTTTCTTTATATTCTAAACATTTTCAGACCTTTTTTTCTCATAACATTTAATCTTTTGAACTCTTGGCATGAAAACAAACTGAGGTTTCTACCAATCTTTCATGATTTTTCATGTTTATTTCTATTTCAAAATAAAGGCCTAAACACGCCTAATGAATATGAAATATTCTTGTTGCAAATTGATAAATTACTGCTCCTCTGTAATTTATTTTAAAAAACAGCCACCAAATATGAAACGAGATTGTAAGCTTTCAAATGATATATAGTTTGTCAATATTACTTTAGGTTTTTACTAAGATATTATTGTTCTAAATATATATGGGCAAACGTCCCACCTGTGGGACGGTGACAGTTGTTAAATGAGTCAATGCATTTTTTTTTTACTTTATAAAAAAATAATTGTGATATACTGTAGGTACCGGTGTCTGTATGCAGTAACGGCTGTACTCCAGGATTCAGAAAGGCTGTCCGTCGTGGGCAACCTCTGTGCTGCTTTGATTGTGTCCCATGTGATATTGGCAAGATCAGTAATCAGACAGGTGATGTATGTTTTCCTATTGACAATAAAATATAAAGCCTCCATCATTTGATTTAGTTATTTTATTTCTTCTTTTTATATATATAGATTCAATAGATTGTCTGTCATGCCCTGAAGATTATTGGTCCAATGAAAATGGAACAGTGTGTGTCCTGAAGGTAGTTGAGTTTCTCTCCCATGATGCAATGGGAATCAGCCTGACTGTGATAGCTATAGTGGGAGCCTTTCTGACTGTCACAGTGCTGGGGATATTTCTGTACAACAGAGGAACCCCTATAGTCCGTGTGAATAACTCAGAGCTCAGTTTCTTCATCTTGTTATCACTGACTCTATGTTTTCTATGCGCTTTGGTGTTTATTGGGGAACCCACATCCTGGTCCTGCATGCTACGACACACTGCCTTCAGCATCACCTTCTCCCTCTGCATATCCTGCATCCTGGGCAAGACTTTAGTGGTGCTGGCAGCTTTTACAGCTACCCGACCAGGAAACAATATAATGAAATGGTTGGGCCCAATACAGCAGAGAATCATCATCTTCTGCTGCACTCTAGTTCAGGTGGTCATATGTACTGTCTGGCTTGTAGCGTCCCCACCTTTCCCCTATAGAAACACTAAATATCAACAGTCCAAGATCATCTTGGATTGCAGTGTGGGCTCTGATCTGGCATTCTGGTGTGTGTTGGGATACATAGGCCTTTTGGCTTGTGTCTGCTTTTTTCTGGCATTTTTAGCACGGAAGTTACCAGGCAATTTTAATGAGGCCAAATACATAACCTTCAGCATGCTTATATTTTGTGCAGTGTGGCTGGCATTTGTACCTGCATATGTCAGTTCACCTGGTAAATTTACAACTGCTGTGGAAATTTTTGCTATTTTAGCTTCTAGTTTTGGCCTGCTCCTCTGCTTATTTGCCCCCAAATGTTACATTATTTTATTAAAGCCTGAAAAGAACACTAAGCAGCATTTAATGGGAAAAGTTACAAAATAAAACCATTTTGTCTTATTGTATGGATAAATTTTTTTGTGACAACATCTGTAATACAACAGATTTCAAGAAGATATATTAAGGAAATTATAGCTATAAATAACTGTGAAAACCAAATCTGCAATATTTCAATATTACAATAATAAAATTAGATTATACATTTATGATATTTTAAATGTTAATATATGTTTTTTACAATAAATAACATATTTACAAAATGCATGTAGACGTCTTTAAAAAAATATTGTCTTTAAGTCAAGTCAAGTCAGCTTTATTTACATAGTGCTTTTTACAATACAGATTGTTTCAAAGTAGCTTTACAGAGAGAACAGGAAAATAATGCAACAAAGTTTGTTTCGGCTGTACAGCAGATCTAGAAGAAAATAGCGTTAAAGTACAGGTTAAGTAAGTTCAGTGATGGTTCATTTTAGTTGTAAAAAAAGTTATTAATTTAGTTAATTTATATATAGAGCCGCTCTGGAGAAAATGTCATTGTCTATGTCATCGTCCAGGGCTGCGTTTCCCAAAAGCATCGTAAGCTTAAGTAGATCGTATAAACGATCTTACGACTGATCTTAATATTACGGTCTGTTTCCCAAAAGCATCGTAACTTAAGTAGCACTTAAAGCACAGCTGCGAACGATCGTGCTAAGTGCATTTTTGTGAAACGCACCTGAAATGAACACGAACGTTCGTAAAGTCGCTCACAGAAAATCCTCGTAAGTGCTAAGATCCATCGTTATCTGGAAACGCAGCCCTGCTCAGTTCAGTTCTCACATAAAAGTGTATTTAATAATATAATGCTTTCAAAAGTACTTGATCATTTTACCGATACTTTAAAAAAAAATCAACCATGTGATGTTTGTTCTAAAAGATAACATAAACACACTTTTCACAATTGTTTGTTTAGAATGACTAAATAATAGACAGTTGAAAGGTTAACTGATTTGCACATGCAATAAAATGCAATAAAATACATTGTGACATTGGGTAATATAACAGCAAAAATGACTCATTAAACAATAAAGAAAAGATCTAGCATGATTTCCTTGCAGATGACATATATTTTTATGTAATGCAGTGGAATATATACATTTAAAAGTGTCCATTTAAAACTGCTATCCTGCTGTTGCAAAATGCTATTAAAATAAAGCCTGTATATATGTCATGTATTTCATTTGGGACTTTGTGGACAAATAACATAAAAACCTGTGTTTGACATAAAAAAAAAAAAGAACAAGAAGAGGCCTGCAATTTGTCCTCAGGCTAGGGAATACAGACATAACTGTATGTCAGTATCACTTATTCCACTTCTATTTTTCTAGAGTTAGATTATTGGCTACTGACATAAGGTCTGGTCCATTGCTGCCTATTCTGAACTAACCACTTAGAGAGGAGATACCTTCTCAATGATATGGATCTTGTTATAGGGCAGACCATTGTGAACTGGTCATTTAAGGTGTGTTCACACTTGTAGTTCAGTTCACTTGGTTTATTTGGTCCAGACCAAAAAAACAACAACATTTAGTCCTGGTCTGCTTAGCGTTCACATTTGCATTTTAACACCGAACCTAAAGGCATAGGGATATGTTCACAACCTAATTGGTCAGCTTTTATTACATATATTTCATGATGGAACTTACCGGTCATCCAAAACAATGCGGTGTGCTGGGTTAAATGTGCTCATTGTATGTGCGTAGCCTACATATGATGGTATTTTGACCAGCTGAGAACTCGCGAAGAGCTTATAAAATGTGTAAAGGAGTCAAAACAGTGGCAGGAATCAAACAAAGATCTGCTGCGAGGGGACGTGGTTCTGATGACTGTACCGAACTGTGATGGGCAACATCGCGACTATGGCGAGAAAAAACAGGTATGCTTGAGCATTCTGTCCTTTTTAAGGTCGCATTTTGTGACATCATGTCCCGTTTTTGGTTCGTTTACATGTCTTTGGTCCATGTTGCATTCATATTCCATTCGAATCGAGTTTGTTTGGAAGCGGACCGAGACCCATCTTTTCATCGGTCTCGGCCTACTTGTTTGGTGTGCACCAGGGTTCGGATGACAGCTATCACACTTATTCAAATGAACAGCACTAACAGAGCAATAGCACCAGGGATCATTTTAATCGAACCATACATGCTAAGTGTGAACACGCCCTTACTCTCTGGGCACTGAAGTGCTATGACGGGCAAGGACTCTCTAAATGGCCTAGATCATTCACAGAGGACTATTATGCAATCATCAAAGCCTATCTGACCCAGTTATTCTGGATTCATTACCCAATCTTCCAAGGAAAGTATTTCTGATTGAATAACCACAATTCACCTATAAGCGCTGTTTACACCTGGTATAAAGATGTTATAACTTAACAAGGTTATTTAAAGGCAAATTAGAAAAAAGTAGTAACTGGTTTAGGGATTGGCATTGTTACCAACATAAACATCGGTTTGTGAACCTAGTGAATGCACAGCAAGTGTGATGCTATGCAAATTATGTTGATTTGTGTTTTATTACGAGTAGCCTATGTCTCTTTCCCTTTTTGCCTACAAAACCTTTTCGGTCTGAGGTTTCGTTGTTGTGGCTAAGCTACTTCCACTGCATGTAGTAGTAGCCTGACCTTTTTTCATTTACGGATATGGCATAGACGAATGATGAAGTGCAGTTTCCTGAAATCTGTCCTGACAACTCTAAAATATAAATAATTATCATAGGCTTATGGAGATTTAGGGTAGAGCCCTGCATTTCAGCCCGAGCCCGATGGGCCCCGACTTATTTACGCCCCTAGGCCCGGGCTTCGGGCCAATTTTCACGTCATGGTTCACATGCGGGCCGGGCCTCAGGCTTTTTTTGGGGGTTATCCTTCGTTTTATATTTTTAGACATTAATTAAAAAAAATATGAGAAGTTGACGTCGACGATAGAAAAACAAACATAGAAAGACATTTCATAACTTTCATAATCTTATAATTACACTGACATGACAGTCTCACGCACGCACACAGAAGGTTTCCCGTCAGCGCGACCCACGATTCACCTCATGTGCAAATAATGGAGAATATTAAGAGAGAAAAAAATAAAAATAAAATAAAAATTATAATTATATATATATATATATATATATATATATATATATATATATTCGCAGATGGCCAACTTTGTAACACCTCCTTTCTTTTAAAGATGTTACTCTGAGGGGGTTCAACAGAATTTTGACATGTACTGTTGGAAACTACTGGAAAAAAGAATGGCCATGTTCTGTGGTGCATTTTTGAGGTAAGATAACCTGCAAGTTTGTTTTTAATTTATTTAATTTAATTTGTTTAGATTGGCTATTGCTCATTTCGTTTGCGAGCGCTGTTGCGAGCAGCCTGAGCCTGCCTCAGTATTTAATTTTTTTTTGTTTTACTCACTGTGGTTTAATAAATATACATTTATTAAACTTACTGTCTGTGTGATATGCTTGAAGTGTTTTATATCTATGGATTTTATTGTAGCCAAGTAAAATATTAGCGTTGATTTGAGAGGCTACATTGATCACATGTTTTACTTGCCGTCGGCTCGGCTGCTTGGTCGTCATTTAAAAGAAAATGCTCCAAACATTTGTCTAAATTATCTTAATAAAGAAATGAAAAGAAACATAACTAACAAAACTGACCTATTTTAATGGCTGCAAATAGGGCAGGCTGCCGCTGTGTAATAAAAAAAAAAAAAAAAAGGGCTCGGGTCGGACTCGGGCTGATAATTCTGATGAGCTGTCAGACACGGGTCGGGCTAGGGCCTGAGCGTCTCGGGCCAGGGCCGGGCTCGGGCCTAGATTTGAGGCCCGTGCAGTGCTCTAGGGTAAGGCAAACACATGATTTGGAAAATGGTTTTATGATATTCACTATTTAAATTTTACTCAAAAAGTTCGATAATATAGCTTTAATTTTTTACGAGGCGTCGTATTTAAATTAGATTTGACATATTTATTTGCTGCATGGTTGCTATTACACGCCACCTAATTTGGCAAATTATGTAACCCATGGAGACATCATACATAATGATATGCAAGGTAGCTAACCATATAAAATATTTGGGACATAGAAACATCTCTTAGCTCTCTTTGTTTTTTGGAGCTTGATAGAACAATGATTTACATTTTTGTCTCTGTATTTCACCTTTCTAGTACAGCTGTGACTTCAACCTGCTCTCCACAGGATGACTTTGATCTTCCAGTGTTCTTGTCTGGTGGAGACCTCACAATAGGAGGAATTTTTCCTTTACATTATAGAGTAGAACTTCCATCAACAGACTACATAAAGAGACCTTTATCAGCACAGTGTCAAGGGTAAGGATATTTGCTATTTTCCAATAATTTCTGGGCAATTCAATATTTTGCCTGCTGTATAATTTGTATTCCGTTTGCCAAAATCAAAAAATAAGATGGTAAACCAATGTTCTAAAAGCAATTTTACAAAGTTATTTTTGTGGCTTTAAATGTAGGTTTGATCCAAGAGCTTTCCGCTGGGCTCTTTCTATGAAGCTTGCTGTGGAGGAGATAAACAGTAGAAAAGATCTCCTTTCAAATCATACACTGGCTTACAGGATTTTTGACTCTTGCTCTACTCCTGTAACGGCTCAGAAAGCAGTCCTAGCCGTACTGAATGGGCAGGATGTTGTTCAGAGTTCAACGTGCTCTGGGGCTGGCCCTTTATTAGGATTAATCGGGGAATCTGGATCTTCACAATCCATTGTTCTCTCCAGAACTGTGCAACCCTTCCAAATACCCATGGTAATAAGTTATTTCTGTTCTGTTTATGTTCTGTATCTTGGAAACATAAGCTCAATATGCATATATTATTTTAATGTATTTTATGGTAATTCTTTTTTTTTCTTCTGTTTTATAGATAAGCTATTTCTCAACCTGCTCTTGTCTAAGTAATCGGAAACAGTTCCCAACATTTTTCAGAGTGGTTCCCAATGATGATTATCAGGTCAAAGCTATTGCACAGCTGTTAAAAAGGTTTGGCTGGACATGGATTGGTGTGGTCACTGAAGACCATGACTATGGCAGATTTGCTTTACAAGGCTTAAAGCGAGAAATTGAAAATACTAACATTTGTTTGGCCTATCATGAAATGATCCCAAAAGACTACACCCAAGAAAAAGTCCTAAAGATTCTTAAAGTAATGAAGGAATCCACAGCTAAGGTAGTTGTTGTTTTTTCAGTAGAAGGGGAATTTTACCCTTTCTTGAGAGAGTTTGTGACTCAAAATATCACAGGAATTCAGTGGATTGCAAGTGAGGCTTGGGTAACAGCTTCACTGTTAGCAGAAACATACCCATTCTTAGATGGCACAATTGGGTTTGCAATACGTCAAGGACACATTCCAGGTCTTCAGGGTTACCTCAAAACAGTGACCCCAGAAAGGTACCCTTCAAACCCCCAAGTTCAGGAGTTGTGGGAGGCTCTGTATGGTTGTTCCCCCTCCACATCCAGCTTGAACAGTCATTTGCCCTCCTGCACCGGGAAAGAAACTCTCAGACAAGAACACTCTGCCTACATGAACACGTCCAGCCCCCGTGTGACCTACAATGTGTATAAAGCAGTGTATGCCTTTGCTCATTCTCTACATAACCTCATTCACTGCAGGCCTGGAAATGGTCCATTTGAGAATTTCTCATGTGCAAACCTCAGCAATGTGTTCCCATTGCAGGTAAAACTGTTTTAGGCTTTATACTTGGAACATTTTCAATTTCGGTGACTTTTTTCATAGCAAATGTAATTGTGTAATTTATCTGGTCTTTTAAACAATATTATTATTAATTTTATTTATTTTTTTACTCTAAAGCTTCAGCATTATCTTGAGGATGTTTCCTTCTCAGTATCCGGAGAAAATGTTAACTTTGATAATAAAGGAGACTCAATTCCATATTATGATTTGATAAACTGGCAAAGACACTCAAGTGGGGATATTCAGTTTGTGAAAGTGGGCCTGTATGATGGTGCTCAGCATTCTGGGAGAGAACTGGTGATTGAGAAACATGCCATTATGTGGTTTAAACAACAGAACAAGGCAAGGTGTTAACTGTGCACTGCAATCTGTTGTTCTTTTAAATATCTCACTATTGTGTCCTTGAGCTGCTTTCAATCAAAAACATTTGCTAATGTATGCTGCGTATAACAGAGGAAAACATACAGAAAATACATTGAAATTTGTGATTATATTTACTTTTTTTTCGTAGGTACCTGTCTCTGTGTGCAGTAATAGCTGTGTCCCAGGGTTCAGGACGGCTGCCCGTCGTGGGCAACCTCTGTGCTGCTTTGACTGTGTTCCATGTGAGAGTGGCAAGATCAGTAATCAAACAGGTAGATGCACCTTACTGCATGTTGAGTGATAAATATTTATAATTGTGTATTATGTATAAATATTTACTTGCATTTATTTATACTGTCATTCATGTAATTGTTTAAATTCTAAATCTCTCACATGCACTGTGATTATTATTATTATTATTATTATTATTATTATTATTATTATATATATATATTTTTTTTAGATTCAGTAGATTGTCTGTCATGCCCTGAGGACTACTGGTCCAATGCAAACGGAACAGTGTGTGTCCCGAAAGTAGTTGAGTTTCTCTCCCATGATGCAATGGGAATCACGCTGACTGTGATAGCTATAGTGGGAGCCTTTCTGACTGTCACAGTGCTGGGGATATTTCTGTACAACAGAGGAACCCCTATAGTCCGTGTGAATAACTCAGAACTCAGTTTCTTCATCCTGTTGTCCTTGACTCTGTGTTTTCTATGTGCTTTGGTGTTCATTGGGGAACCCACATCCTGGTCCTGCATGCTACGACACACTGCCTTCAGCATCACCTTCTCCCTCTGCATATCCTGCATCCTGGGCAAGACTTTAGTGGTGCTGGCAGCTTTTACAGCTACCCGACCAGGAAACAATATAATGAAATGGTTGGGCCCAATACAGCAGAGAATCATCATCTTCTGCTGCACTCTAGTTCAAGTGGTCATATGTACTGTCTGGCTTGTAGCGTCCCCACCTTTCCCCTATAGAAACACTAAATATCAACAGTCCAAGATCATCTTGGATTGCAGTGTGGGCTCTGATCTGGCATTCTGGTGTGTGCTTGGATATATTGGGTTTTTGGCTTGTGTCTGCTTTTTTCTGGCATTTTTAGCACGGAAGTTGCCAGGCAATTTTAATGAGGCCAAATACATCACATTCAGCATGCTTATATTTTGTGCAGTGTGGCTGGCATTTGTACCTGCATATGTCAGCCAGCCTGGTAAATTTACAACTGCTGTGGAAATTTTTGCTATTTTAGCTTCTAGTTTTGGCCTGCTCCTCTGCTTATTTGCCCCCAAATGTTACATTATTTTACTGAAGCCTGAAAAGAACACCAAGCAACATCTCATGGGAAAAGTTATTAAATGATGCAATGGGATGTTGAATGTGGAATAAGTATCTAAAAAATATTGAATTTAAATATCATTTTTCCATAAATTAATATAATAATATATAATTATTATAGCAGGATTTGCACCTGCCCACACTGCCAAAATAACCAAAACCTGGTTCAATGACCATGGTATCACTGTGTAATTACTGTGTGATTTCATGTAATATTCAAATTTTTTGAAATCGTGTTTTCGTGGGTTTTATGAGCTGGAAGCCCAAATTATGTACAAATAAACAACTAAATACCTGAAATTGTTTAAGTTGTGGGCCCTGAATCTATAATCTATAATATAAACGTTTAACGTTTTGAAAGGAATTATGGAAATAAATAAACTTTTCCATGATATTCTAATTTTTTGGAAAGGGTTTGTATATGGTCATGGGTTGCGCTACTGTTGTAAAAAGGAATCATATTAATAAAGCACATTTATGAATATCAGTATTTTGAATCCTTCTGATGGCATATGACCATGACACATAATGAGATGCATGAAGATCTGTGTCTGATATATATAACAGGGTGTCCTGCCCACTGTAGTCATGCTGAGGGATGCAGCCATTAGAGAGCATGACTGTCCTTCTCCTGTGGCTTCTGGTTTACCATCTCAGTGCACTCACTCCTGGAGATGCTTCTAAATGTGTCCTGCAAAGTGACTTTGAGCCAGGCCTCATGGCTAATGGAGATTTTCAAATAGGTGGCATTTTTCCTTTGCACTACAATCAGGAAATGCCAGATCTCAACTGTACTTACAAACCGGGGCCAGTCAAATGTAATGGGTGAGTAACAAAAATGTTTTTTTTTTCCTTTTTTTTCTAAACTGCCTAGAGAATATAATATTTGTATGGTATAAATATCTTAAATGGGTGTTTTGATAGAAATATTTAAACGTGTACAACTTAAGTTTGGATGCCTTTTATTTCATTCTTTCTGTTTACTTCATATGCAGATTTGATCCGAGAGCTTTCCGCTGGGCCCTTACAATGAAATTTGCTGTAGAGGAAATAAACAAGCGAGTCGATCTTCTACCTGAATACACTCTGGGTTACAAAATCTTTGACTCTTGTGCATACCCTCTGACTGGGCAAAGATCAGCAGTAGCTGTTCTAAATGGGCCAAATGAGCAATTAAGCCCCATGTGTGCAGGTCCTGGTCCACTGCTTGCTATCATAGGAGAATCCGGGTCAGCTCAGTCTATTGTAGTTTCAAGACTTTTGCAGCCTTTCAGGATACCAATGGTGAGTCTAAAAATAAACATTTTCAATTATTTTTGTGTTAATTTAAAGTGTGTTGTGGTTTGTGTATGCTTTTTTTGTGAGAAAATAATTAAATTGCGAAAAGTAAATGTTCAGTAATGGAGAGTTAACCATGTACACAGTCTTAGCTGTGTAAATTAAAACCATGCAGTGCAACCTAAGATCTAATAATATTCTTGTTACAGAATTTTTTTTTTTTTCTTCTCTTGACAGATCAGTTATTTTTCATCATGTGCATGTCTTAGTGATAGGAGAGAATTCCCTACATTCTTCAGAGTAATCCCTAGTGATGCCTATCAAGTAAAGGCCATTGCAAAACTCCTGCTGCATTTTAACTGGACCTGGGTGGGAGTGGTACGAGGAGATCACGAGTATGGTCGCTATGCCCTTCAGGGCTTACTGAAGGAGTTAGAGGATACAGGCATATGTGTTGCTTATCAGGAGATGATTCCTCTGTTATACGAACGTCAGAGGGCACTGGAAATCATTCGAGTCATGAGCCACTCCACTGCTCGGGTTGTAGTGGTATTCTCAGCTGAAGGGGAGCTCACACCATTCTTAAGAGACTACATGGAACAGAATGTCACTGGGATACAGTGGATTGCTAGTGAGGCATGGGTTACAGCCTCTGTGTTCACAGGAAGTGAATATTACCCTTTCCTTGGAGGGACCATTGGATTTGGCATACGACAGGGCCAAATTCCTGGGTTAAGTGAGTATCTCACAAGCGTGAACCCACAAACGTACCTCTCAAATCCTCTGGTTCACGAGCTGTGGGGGGCTTTATATGACTGTTCGCCCAACAGTTCCAGCTTAAATAATCATCTGCCCTCCTGTACAGGGCAGGAGACTGTTAGGGTGCAGCACTCTGCCTATTTTAATACTTCTAGCCCCCGCATTTCCTATAATGTTTATAAAGGAGTGTATGCCATTGCTCATTCCCTGCACAACCTTCTTCACTGTACACCTGGGAAAGGGCCGTTCAAAAACTCCACATGTGCAAGTGAACATAATGTCTACCCATGGCAGGTACTCAAAATAATGAGTGCTTAAATGATTAATGCTAAATTAACTCTGCACAAAGTTGTGACTTGAACAGTCTTTTATCTTCTAAACGCAGTTACAGCAGTATCTCCAAGAAGTGTCATTCACTATTTCAGGAGAGACAGTGAACTTTGACATGAAAGGCGATTCTATCCCATCTTATGACCTCATAAACTGGCAGCAGGGCTCAGCAGGAAATATTGAGTTTGTTAATGTGGGGATGTTCGATGGTGCACAAGAATCTGGCCAAGAACTGGTTATCCAAGAGAAGGCTATCATGTGGCCCGGACATCAGACTGAGGCAAGCTGTTCTCACAGTGTATTCCAGTACATGAGATTCCATGTTCTGAAGTTCTGTAGTTTCAAATGGAGGTAAGTATCAATTTGAAACATGAAAGAATTGTTATTCTGAAGATGGAAGATCTGTCTGTGGGAAGGAAATGCAAAAGGCAAAATTAACTATACTAAATATACTATTATCATTATATATCCAGGTTAGTTAGTAGAAAATTAGTTTCTTGTCAAATAATTAATAATGCTATTGACCTATAGGAACATTATTAATATACACTTGTATACATTACTAATATATGTGTGGCTGTGTTGTTAAGCAGGTGCTGGTGTCTGTGTGCAGCAACAGCTGCACTCCGGGATTCAGGCAGGCTGTCCGTCGTGGCCAGCCTCTGTGTTGCTTTGATTGTGTATCTTGTGACAGTGGCAAAATCAGTAATAAGACAGGTTGGAGAACAACTTCAATAATTCAATAAAAAAAAACTGTGACCTTTATCCTAATTTTTATAGTCTTTCCCTCTCTTTAGATTCATTAGAATGTATGGCCTGTTCTGAAGATTACTGGTCAAATGCTGATGGAACAGTGTGTATTCCAAAAGTGGTTGAATTCCTATCCCATGATGCAATGGGAATGACCCTAACAGTAATAGCTGTAGTGGGGGCCTGCCTCACTTTAGCTGTGTTTGCTGTATTTCTCTATTACAGAAACACTCCTGTTGTACGCATAAATAACTCAGAGCTCAGTTTCTTCATCTTGTTATCACTGACTCTATGTTTTCTATGCGCTTTGGTGTTTATTGGGGAACCCACATCCTGGTCCTGCATGCTACGACACACTGCCTTCAGCATCACCTTCTCCCTCTGCATATCCTGCATCCTGGGCAAGACTTTAGTGGTGCTGGCAGCTTTTACAGCTACCCGACCAGGAAACAATATAATGAAATGGTTGGGCCCAATACAGCAGAGAATCATCATCTTCTGCTGCACTCTAGTTCAGGTGGTCATATGTACTGTCTGGCTTGTATCGTCCCCACCTTTCCCCAATAGAAACACTAAATATCAACAGTCCAAGATCATCTTGGATTGCAGTGTGGGCTCTGATCTGGCCTTCTGGTGTGTGTTGGGATACATAGGCCTTTTGGCTTGTGTCTGCTTTTTTCTGGCATTTTTAGCGCGAAAGTTGCCAGGCAATTTTAATGAGGCCAAATACATAACCTTCAGCATGCTTATATTTTGTGCAGTGTGGCTGGCATTTGTACCTGCATATGTCAGTTCACCTGGTAAATTTACTACTGCTGTGGAAATTTTTGCCATTTTAGCATCTAGTTTTGGCCTGCTCCTCTGCTTATTCACCCCCAAGGTTTATATTATTTTACTAAAGCCTGAGAAAAACACCAAGCAACATCTAATGGGAAAAGACAAATAATACAACTGATCATGTTTTGAGTCCAGTACAAAGTGAAAGAAATAGAAATAATATGAAATAAATAACCAAAAATAGCAAATTAACAGTAATTGAATAAACACTTTATTTATATATATATATATATATATATATATATATATATATATATATATATATATATATATATATATATATATTGCTTACTTTATTAATCTGAATACATATTACTGCATTTTTTTTTAGATTGTACTATGAGTGGTACTTGATGTCTAATTGTTAACAAGTGTACACATTGAGGCATGTAAATCAACCATACAGTAATAACACAATGCTTCAAGAATGGGTATTTGTAAGAGTATATCAATTTACTGGACACTACAAACAACAAACTATAAAGGACTATTATGTAACAATCAAACTCAGACCTACACTTCTACAGGGATACTACAGCCATGCATACCCTTTACAAATAATAATAATAATAATAATAATAATAATAATAATAATAACTAAAAAACAAGAAGTTCAGGCTAGAGACTGAGAATGTGAGACAACTGTTAGTTAACCCCTTAACTGTCACCCCCTTTTTGAGAATAGTCGTGAAAATGCACTTGTGAATGGTTGTAATTCAAGAATGCTTTGGAATATAGACCTACATTTGGTCTTGTTTTAAAGAAGACACTCAGCAGATTATTGCACTTCAAATAATGAAAGTATAAAAAAATTATGTAAGTTTAAATATACTGTAAACCAAATGTACTGTACTAAATATTTCTATTTTATATAAATAAATATTTTGCAAAATAATTTTTACTCTAGAATGACTAAAAAATCAAATCAATATGTCTATCCAAGTTGTGTTCCAAATTTGAAGTTGATATCACAAAAATTGCACAAAAAAGTTCCAATGAGATTTTGTTTAGGCAATGTCCCAAAAATAGCCACCGGGTGTCACCCACATCCCATTGATTTTCTTTTCTTTTTTTTTTCTCCAGTAACAAATTAATACATTTCTGTCCAAATATCACTTCTATCACAAAATATGGAACATTGAGACTCAGACCTTTCTGAAAGCATGTGTTTTGTCAAGATTAGAAAAGGTTTTGATTATAAAGTAGTTAAAATACATTTTGCAATATGAAACTTGACACCGCCCACTAGGGGAGGTACCCAAGAATTTAGAGTACCGTTTCCATGGTAACGCAATGCCATCCAATTTCAAAACAGTTTTCACAGGATGAACTTTGTGTTCATAAGCTTTCGAATGACTGATTCCTAATTTATGATGATTACTAAAATATGTGATATGATATGAAAAAAAGTTAAGGACAGATCTCATTGTAAACTTGTCAAAATAAGTAGGATGGTGAGAAAACCAAATATAACAATTAATTTTGAATGTGAAACATTCATCATGGGATTGACAGGGGGTGGGGGGACTTTAAAGAAGGTAGGTCCTGTTTTTGAAGTTTAGAAACTTTATGAACACCCACAGCACATAATGACATTATGTATGACTCAGCATTCAAATATATTAACCACACCCTCTTACATTTCCCCTTGCAAATTCATTGCCACAGAGAACAATCTTGGCTATTTAAACATGGTGCAATGCTCACCTGATATTTGGAGAGCTCACTGTCCTAACAAGAGAATGAATGTTTTATTAACTGTTACAGTACTTTGCATTGGCAGACTTTGTCCTGCTGTGTTTGGGGTTAATTTAGGCATCTGCATCCTGCAATGTGACCCTCAGCCACCTGCCCTCTTAAAGGATGGAGACTTTGTTATTGGAGGGGTTTTCTCTATTCATGACTATCTGAGGACAGAGAAGCACCTCTACACTAGATGGCCACAACCACTAGAGTGCAGTGGGAGGTTAGCATATATAGTATGGAATATCACTCTTAATATAACATGTTGATATTGAAATTGTTCAAATTATAATTTGATATCAATAAAATATGAATGTTCATATATTCATAAAAATATTATCTGATGTTTATAAGCATGTGATAAAGTTATGAGAATTCATATGTGTAACTGTTTTCATGTAAAAGTATATTTATTTTTCTATTGTATTTTTATTTATTTATTGTGTTTATCTCAACAGCGTGGGTTTTAGAGAGATGCGCTTTGTTCGTGCCTTTGAGTTCGCCATAAATGAGATCAACAACAGCTCCGATCTCTTGCCAGGCGTAACTTTAGGGTATCATATATATGACTCTTGTGCTTCTGTGCCAATGGCAATCAAAGTAGCCTTTCAGCTTGCCAACGGACTAGATCTCATATTTAACGACACTGATTCCTGTGTAAAATCTGCAGCTGTTACAGCAGTAGTCGCAGAATCTGGCTCCACGCCATCTATAAGCATTTCAAGACTTCTCGGTCCATTTGGAATTCCACAGGTGCGGGTTCAATATGATTACTTCATGTCATTTTAAAAATAAATGCAAATGTAGTTTAGATATAGATCTTTTACTCCATTTATACAAAGAACGACCAATAAAATGTATGTAATTGATTTTTTGTTCGGTTGCTTACTTTTTCACTTTCCCTTAACGGTAAACTAGGTAAGTCATTACGCAACATGCGCATGTCTCAGTGACAAGCGGCAGTATCCTACTTTCTTCAGGACCATCCCCAGTGATCACCATCAAGCGGCCGCACTGGCACGGATGGTCAATCACTTCGGATGGACGTGGATCGGGGCTGTGCGCAGTGATTCAGACTACGGGAACAATGGCATGGCATCATTCCTGAAAGCTGCGGAGGAGGAGGGAATCTGTGTGGAGTATTCTGAGGCCTACTACAGGACCCAGCCACGCAGTAAACTGAAAAGAGTCGCTGATGTCATTCGCAGATCAACGGCTCGTGTAATAGTTGCCTTCCTGGCCTCAGGTGACATGAGAATCCTCTTAGAAGAGCTGAGTCAGCAGCCTCCTCCTCCGATGCAGTGGATTGGCAGCGAGGCGTGGGTTACAGACCCAGAAATGCTGCGGTTTAATTTGTGTATTGGTGCTGTAGGCTTTGGAATCCCGCGGTCTGTTATCCCGGGATTTCGTAACTTTTTACTTGACCTGTCTCCAGAGCAGGTGCTGAAATTTCCCCTGCTGACAGAATTCTGGGAAAGCTCATTTAGCTGTAGTCTAAAACAGCAGACAGGTTCTTCTACTGGTATGCCAGCATGTGATGGCACAGAGGACCTGCGCGCATTACAGAACCCGTACACAGACACGTCCCAGTTGAGGATCACTAACATGGTGTACAAAGCCACATATGCTATAGCTCATGCCCTACATGGCATTGTATGTAAGGAAAAGCATTGTGACAAAAACATAAAAGCTGAGCCCCAGCAGGTACGTTTTCAAATAAAAAAATCTAACTGATTGTAAATGAGAGAAAGAAAACAACAACAACAACAATATATATATATATATATATATATATATATATATATATATATATATATATATACACTGTCTATATTCAGAATCTTACCCAGTATTTCTGCATTGATAATTTAACAAATTATATTTCAATCAACACAATGTCATAAATACATCTGAATTTTGAATGTCTACCCTGCAGGTTTTTGATCAGCTCAAGCGAGTCAACTTCACCAAAAATAATTATTCTGTTTCATTTGACACCAATGGAGACCCTGTGGCCACTTATGAACTTGTGAATTGGCAGCTTCAGGGAGACGGTTCAATTGATTTTGTTACAGTTGGTCAATATGATGCATCGCAGCCTAAAGGACAAGAATTCAGTTTGAGCACAGCTATCATTTGGAACGATGGCAGGGAAATGGTATACATTGTTTTGTTCTGTTCATGTGTAAGTTAACTGTGAATATCTGTGAATATCTGTGAGTGCTGTGTTCTTGTCTCCTGCAGGTGCCTGTGTCTGTGTGCAGTGAGAGCTGTCCTCCAGGCACTAGGAAGGCTGTGCAAAAAGGAAGACCTGTCTGTTGTTATGACTGCATTGACTGTGCTGAAGGAGGGATCAGCAATGAGACAGGCACTTTGTTTAGGCTTATTCTGCTAAATAAAGAATCCATTTTCTTTGCATCTTGTATGCCCCCAAAAGAAAATATCTTGCTTTTCTGTTCAAGGCCAGTCATTCTAACCCACAGTAAATTATGGTATTCTCTATCATCTTTTGTGTGTGTGTCCATTGCATTGCCAACACATCTGTGTGTAATTTAACTATTAATTCATTTTCCAGATTCTGTAGATTGTTATCCATGCCCTCCGGAGTCCTGGCCCAACAATGAGAATGACAAGTGTCTTCCTAAACCAGTGGAGTTTCTGTCTTGGGATGAGATCCTCGGTATCATCCTCACTGTTTTTTCTATGGCCGGGGCTTTAGTGGCTTTGAGCATGGCTTTAGTGTTTTATAAAAACAGGACATCTCCAATAGTAAAAGCCAACAACTCAGAGCTGAGCTTTCTGCTGCTCTTCTCATTGGCTCTGTGTTTCCTCTGTTCACTTACTTTTATTGGTCAGCCCACTGAGTGGTCCTGTATGTTGCGTCACACAGCGTTCGGGATCATTTTCGTCCTCTGTATCTCTTGTGTTCTGGGGAAAACAATAGTGGTGTTAATGGCCTTCAGGGCTACACTTCCAGGAAGTAATGTCATGAAATGGTTTGGGCCTGCACAACAGAGACTCAGTGTTTTTGGTTTCACTCTTGTACAGATCATTATATGTGTGCTTTGGTTAACAATATCTCCACCTTTTCCTTACAACAATATGCAACACTACAAAGAAAAGATCATTTTAGAATGCAGTTTAGGATCAGCTATTGGTTTCTGGGCTGTACTGGGTTATATTGGCCTCCTAGCTTTCCTTTGCTTTATTTTAGCTTTTCTGGCCCGAAAGCTCCCTGATAACTTTAATGAGGCTAAATTCATCACATTCAGTATGCTCATATTCTGTGCTGTTTGGATCACATTTGTTCCAGCTTATGTCAGTTCTCCAGGGAAATTTACAGTAGCTGTGGAAATATTTGCAATTTTAGCTTCTAGCTTTGGTCTGATTCTCTGTATTTTTGCCCCTAAGTGTTTCATTATAATTTTTAGACCAGAGCAGAATACCAAAAAACATTTAATGGGTAAAGTACCATCAAAAGCCCTCTGAGACACACACAACTCTCGTACCAACTGTTTAATATAAGATATAATACATTCTGTGATTTTAATGCGTAAGCTTTGACATCAACTGACATCACTGTTCCACATGTTTGTGCTATACTGTATGATTGTTACAAAAACAGTTTAGAACAGCAAACTTATCAAAATGAATTTCAAGATAAATTTGCATTGATATAGTTTTATAATTACACTTGTTGTCTGAACAGATGTATAATCTTGTGTACTTGATTCAGCATGTTTCTGAGTTATACAATATACAGATATACAAATAAAAAGTATTTTATAAAACATTGCTTTATAATATTCTAATATCTGTGAAGTTATACTGTGTAACCTAAAAATTTATTAATATGAAATATCAGCTAATAAATTATTACAGAAATGGAAACGGGCTTTTGTGCCATATACCATAAGCTTTCATAAAATGTAAATACAAGCTTCTTTTTTGTTTTTTTTTATAAAAGAAAAATAGAAAGGAGTCAATGAGGTCATGCATTATTTTTTCAGTGTTCTCTTGTTGTGATCACAAGTTAATTTTCAGTAAAATTTGTTTTTGCAACTTTTTGATATCTTTTATTTACTAACCTTTTAAGATTTTCAGTTAGGTCTAACAGGTAAAGTAATTGAATAATCAAACAGTCTTCACTGCATAAATTATAAATTGAATACAGATTTATTAAAGTTAAATTTAATTAAATATTAAATTTGCAAAAGTTATTCAATCAAGAGCAGAGAGTGATTTTCTCTTTGTCTTGTGTTCTTTGATTAACGTTAATGATATGGACAGCAGCAGGATTATTAGGCTGCTATCACCTTAAGAACTGACACACATGACAATGATCTAACACTTACTATTTTCTCACAATTCTTTGGGCCCTATTTTAACATCTAACGCAGGGTGCAAGCAGGGGCGTAAATTTCATCTAAATGTTGGGGGGGGACAATAAACATAACATTCCTCAAGAGCAATTTTTGAAGGGGACACCAATAATACAGGCAAAATTGTACTTTCTATGGATATGTGTACACAGAGGAAAGCCTTACTACTATTATTAGTGTAGCTAGCATGGAGACCGTGCCATTATCCTTCTTCTCAAAGTTTCTCTCTGGTTCATTGAAAAAGCTGACTAAATTGACCAAAATATTCTTCATTGGTGTGCGAAATTGGCAAAAAATGGCATTTAGATTTTACACAGACATAATGTTTTGTTTAAAAAATAAAACGTTGAATATTGATATATAAAAAATGTTTTAAAACATTAAAAGATACTTTAGTGAAATTAAAACCGCCAGTAGGTGGCAGCAATTCATTGTCAATGAGTGAGTCATTGAGATTCAACTGATTCGTTCAAAAAACTGATTCATAATTCAGTAAGGAAATACCTCGTGTGTTTCTCAGAGACGCAAATACAGTGCTTTGGCTTAGTTTTCAACTATTTTCGTTGGCAAAATAGAGTTAAAACAGGCAATATGGTGTCTAAAAACAAACTTTTCAATAATCAATTTATTAAATCACATTTATTATCATGTTAATATCTGGAGAAAAACTGCACTCTTTGTGTGATATTATATTAGATTAACTATATTAAATTATATAAACTGACTAAATCACACAGTGAAAGTGTGAAAATCTAAATGCGCACCCTTGTGTAATCTACAAGACACATAGTGTATGCGTACACTCTGGGTGTGTGTGAGGGAACGGTTTTAAACAATCTAGGTAAACGCACAGACTGTATAAAACAAGGTTATAATCGCCAACATAGCGAGGCGGACTAAGTTACATCGGTGACAAAAGTGCATTGGTTATCATGAATTTTTTTGACATGATTTATTAATGACGCAGCATAATCTGTATTAAAGAGAAAATAATCACTTCATCCGAGGTTTAAATTGAATAAAATAGCCTTGACTTACTGGAGTTTCACAACTGAAAAAACTTGTTCTCTCCCACTTCACTTTGTTTGTGATGAGGTAAAAGAGGAGCTGGCAGTGGACCAAAGCACTGTGAGGCAAGGGAGGGGGACTCAAAATTTGAAAAAGTTTTTTTTGTTATTGCCCCGTTTGCATTTTTATTGTTTTACTACTTAAACAATTATTTTAAGTATATATCATTATATTATTTACAATACACGTATTTTAATTCTATTTTTAGGAGGGGACAACCCTCAGATAGGGGGGGCCCCGACCCCCCCGCGATTTCCGCCTATGCTGGTACCTAGTTAAGAGATCTCTGTTCTCTCTGGAAAACACGAGTTGTCCAGAAAGCAGACAGAATATTGTGCCAACCAGATCATGTACTCAGTAATGGATTTGTTATTATGCAGTCAGGTAGGCGGTATTATGTGCCAATTCAGAAAACTAACCGCTATGCCAACTCATTCATTCCCTCTGCTATAAGACTGTTAAATGAACAACATACAAGACTGTTAAATGAAAACACATAACTACAACAAAACTGGTTCTTGCACTCCGCTGCTCTATTCCGTCACTGGCAGGTGAATGTGAATGTATGTGTGGGTGTGGGTGTGTGTAATGATTGGATTATGTGTACATGTGTGGATGTTATGGGAGAGAGAGAATCATCTGTATACAGGGGGATGTATGACAGCTGTAGTACTTAATTATTTATTGTTTATTTTGTTTTATTTTTAACATTACATTATATACATTGTGTGCTAATGCACTTTTTAACTTTAACCCTTAAAGGCAGGGTAGGTAGGATTTTTCTAAAAAAAAAACATTCCAAATTTGTTTAAACTGTCTTTATATACCAATACATAATTAAAATGTAAGTACTCTGAAAAAGAAAATATAAAAATCGAGTGACTGTAGACCTTTTAATCTGCAATAAACACAGCTCATTATTTCCATTCACTCCCACCCCCTCCCTTCTGAGCTCCTTCCAAAGCGACGCCCCCAAAACACATGAACGCGCGACGCCAAACGCTCAGGCTCAGCTGGAAGACGCATTTATTACCTGAGACGAGTGGAGAGGAAGGAGCGCAGTACATACAGTGACATCATGTCAGAATCACATGTAATAAAATACCTAACTTTATCACTATGAATATAAACAAATAAGATTTCTTTTAGTACTCACTATCAAGCTAGCATATCGATAATGGTAAAGTTTAATTCGGTAACGAGCTATATTTATAAGGCAAAACTAAAAACAGGTTGCATTGATACACGTTTTTCCATTACCATCAGTTACACTGTGATGAAGGTGAATTTCGTGTAAGATTCATAACATATACGGTGTTTTGCATGTAAGAGTTTCCATGATGAAAACATTGTTGACTCTAATGAAGACTAACGTACACTCCGAGTCCGGAGACAAGTACCGCATCGTCGGTTCGAGGACAGGTCCGGGGTTGAGGGCGAAGCAGAGGAGGTTGTTCAAGAGTGCGGGCAGGGTCCGAGGAAGTAGTTTTTGCCTTGTTTGCCTTCGCTGACTGCATATGCAGGTGCTTTGAGCTGAATATTTCCGGGAACGGTGACATGTGATGAGTGCACGCAGGGCAGCGCACGCAGTGGGGCTCGGGCACGAGACATGAAGGCATCTGATTGGTTCTTTACATTCGCACCGAATGGCAGTGATTGGTCAGAGTTTTTACTGTCCTGCAGCTGCTACAGAGGTCTGATTTTTTTCATTCCTTTTTCTGAACACATAATGTATTGACTACTCTCAGGATGGAAGGACCATTTCACCCAGTATAAAAAAAAGAACAGGATTTCTGAACAGGATTACCTACCCTACCTTTAAGGGATGGGTTGGCTGTAAAACTGAATTGCCCCCTTGGGGACTAATAAATGTGAATCTGAATTTTTTAAAACAGTCATGACAGTTTCATATTGTGTCCATGCCCAACCATTGTTCAAGATTTGCTATATTAATGTCCACAATCATCTTGTTTTGGTGGTGGCACATTTTCACTGAAGTAGTCATTAAAACTGTAAGTTGAGCAAAATGTTCCATGACTGCGTTTCCCGACGCTACGTCATTCTTAAGTTATACCTTAAAGGTGCAGTGTGTGATTTTTAGCGGCATCTAGTGGTGAGATTTGCGAATTGCAAACAGTCAGTTACTCACTGCGTATCCCTCCAATTGAAAACTCGAATGAGAAGCTACGGCGGCCGACGTAGGATCGGAAGATCGTCGTCTGAGTCTTAGTCAGCAGAGAGTAGCAAGTCAAGCAATGAGGTTTCTTTATATTATATTTACTTAATTATTCAGTAAAACCACATGTTATTGCGATTGTTATTTTTACTTGTTCATCATTGTGTTAGTCTTTTGTTCACTGGCTTTACCATAGCCTGTTTCCATGCTAGTTAGTATAAGATAAGAGCTATGGATAAGAGCATCAAAGCAGCTAGGTAAGGGGAAATAGCTAACGTTACGATGTCCGAGTCGTCGTTCAGACAGCATGTTTTTTTCCACGTTTGCAGAGTCAGGGACAACCTGAGTATTCTGCTGCGTCTTTTTCTGCTGCTTCTCATTCAAGTTAGTGACGAAACGCGCTCTGTAGCGCTGTTTGTTCGCTGTCGGCTACGGTAGAAACATGACGTCGCGATATGTCGACCTTCATAGAAGGGAGTGGCCGCGGTTATGTATATAAATGACTCATTCTAAGGTAATAAAAACATAACGGTTCATTAAGTATGCTCTTTATACACCACTGAAAACATAGTTATGGATCTTATATTGCATTTCTGTCAATAGATCCTCAGAAATATCACACATTGCACCTTTAAGCTGTACCTTATCGTTAATACGTGTTTCCCGAAACGTATACCAGAACCTTCTGTTAAAAAAAAAAAAAAAAAAAACATCTTTACATCTCAGTATACGAAGTAAATACAAGTAAATACACCCAGTGTTTAACCCTCTGGGCTTCTTCGTCTGAAAACGACCGAAAACTTGAACGTTTCGAATTGTTACATTTTTTTGCTTCATCGGATGGGGGTGAAACTTGGTGACTTTTGTTGTATTACCTATATGAACACACAAAAAAAATCAAGGAGATGATTCTGATATGTTAAAGGGTCGTAAAAAAAATAGTCACACTTAGCTTCCTCCCGGTCAAAAACGGGCGACATAGGAAATGAATGGGAAATACGAAAAAATACGAAAACGCAGAGAAACTTTTGGTGGTACAAACTACAAATCAGCCACTGTGCAGAAAAAAAGTGCACAGCAATAAAGGGGTGACACTCTAAAACATCAAGAGTGCAAATATGACCCCCCCCCCACACACACACACACAGACACACACACACACCCACACCCACACACACAAACACACAACAAATGATGCTCCAAACTATATAAAAACTATATAATCATAACTCTAAACCTGTAGCAAGGAGAGTCAAAAGGTAGGTATCATTTGAAAGAACTCTTTTAAAAAAAATTGAAATATTAATTAGATTACATTTGGACATTGTCCTGCCGAGAAACGGCTGATAAAAGACAAAAATATATATATAATTTGTATTATGATTTTGCATATCTTTCTTATTTGTCATGGAATAACTCAGGAAGGAAATAAGGTAGGAGGAAAATTCTTTTTTAGTGAAGATAAAGGAATCAAAAGTTACAGCATTTGGAAAAGAGATAGCCTTTTTGTACAGTCTTTGACAGCCCCTCATGGGAAATTCTTTCTCCATGAAGAATATCTTGTCATAAAAGCAATAGATTGTTAATTTTGGGCTCATTTTAATTGTAATAATATGCTGTAAAAAATGAAGTGCCATTTTCAATGATCTGTGAATGTTTTATGAGCTGTATGATGTTTTTGACATATTGCAGTACATTATTTTATAGATTATGAAAAAAAAGAAATTCTATTTATCAGCAAATAACTCAGCAATACTTAAGCGTTTTTCAAAGTGGATACATTCACTGTAAAGTTCAGACTCTAAGCTTTCAAATGACATCAACTTTGTGTTATTCAAGGCAAGATTTTTGAAA
The DNA here is from genome assembly GCF_951802725.1 of Rutilus rutilus. NCBI lineage: Eukaryota > Metazoa > Chordata > Actinopteri > Cypriniformes > Leuciscidae > Rutilus > Rutilus rutilus. Next base: position 24,580,780 of record NC_140213.1, on the reverse strand, counting down.
AATATGGTAATTCATATTTTTGCAGCTAGGCGGCGCCTGCTGGCGGTACACTCAGTTTTAGAGGGATTACTCAGCACTCGTTAGGAGTTAATAAATGTAATTAGATGCATTAAAAAGCTGAGATCCTAAGCTTTAAAATTATATATAATTTGTGTTGTTCCATTCAGTGGTTGCTTAGTAATTATTTTTTTTCTTTCCGAATGGGAATAAAAAAAATAAAAATAAAAATATAAAAAAAAAAGCTATAGGCAGCCTATAGGCGGTTATAGGACATGACACATATTTATATATTTTGAAGCCACTAGATGGCGCTCTTCTCACTTGAATTTTTTTTTTTTTAGGCCTACACTCTATTTTGATGTGAAATGTTGCATTTATTGAAAAAAATAAATAAATATAAAATAAAAATATATATATTAATTCTAATGGAAAAAATAGCTCATAAAAATTATATAATTAATGCAAAGTATCATAAAAAACTCTAAAAATTCTGAATAATAATCAGAAAATATTATAGAACAAAAATATATTTGATTGGTTATCCTGGGAAAAAATAAAGTTAAATTTTAAGGCTTCGTCCGTTTTTGACCGGGAGGAAGCTAAGTGTGACCCATTTACGAAGAAGCCCAGAGGGTTAATAAGGCGAATTCAAGTGTTTTCATGCACAGAATACAATTGCTGGCAAACCATTAGGCAGTAACGCTTTTAGGAGTCTATTTAAAACGAATGATTGTGAATGATTGCTCAAACTATGGCAGCGATACAGCAAATTGTGTTAAATGAAAGACGGAAAGTCCACTTGCACAGCGCAACGAATCCGGAAAAGATAAGGATTGCTGATCCAGACGTCAACGACGTTTCCCGTACAACGACGTAACTAGTTCACTACCATAGTACGATGCATCGTTGAAGAAATCAACTAGCCAGTCACGACTGTTTCCCGAAACCGTATTGTCGCAAATTGGTCGTTCAACCAAGTTGGTTAATGATGTCACACAGGTGGTGGGGTAATAACTTATTTTAATGAATCTGTTTGAAATCGAATTCAGCCTGTTTTGCTATAGCCTAAATTACGAACATGGCATCTGAAAACTATTTCTCATTTTTCTCAGTTATTTTGCTTTATTTCCAGATTCAATCATAGGCTCGTTCTTTCGTAGCAGAGCTCTTTCACACATGCCACTCTTCAAAAATGGTGCTTTAAATCTCTTGACAAACTAAAAGACATAAATTACATTTGTAGGTAATCTAAATAAAAGATACAGATTGTAATGCATGTCAGCTGCTTGCGTATTTAGCTTAAGACAAGGATTTATTAAGTCCACATGTCATGAAAATATGCTTCTAACCACAGGTCAAAGCTGTCGTTCCAACCACACAACTTTCCGATGCTGTTTGCGCATGTTCGTTGGAACAATGGTTTCAGGAAACACTGAGTCGTTAAACTATGCTGATAACGACGGAACTTGCAACCATAGTTGACTAACGATGCTTTTGGGAAACGCACCCCAGATCCGAGGTATAGACCCTACCCGTATCCACTGATAAAGCCGCAGAACCATACGTCATAGCAGTGTGAGGACAACAGCGCCAGCCTGACAGTCTGAAGCCGGAAGTGGGCGCAGCAAGGCATTTAAACGATTTAATTGAAAATGTTATATCTCAAATATGATCAAATATAAGAATTATGTTTTGTCCTATTAACAAAATACAATATACTACTATTAACAAATGTTACTAGTTTTTTAAAAGTTAAAATTATACTTTATCCATTTGTTTTGTTGAGTCAAATGATTAACGATATAAATTGAACAAAGCTTAAAACAAAAAAATTATGATATGAAAACAAAGGTTGAGCGTTTGAACATTTGATTTAATTGCTCCAAATAAATAATAGTAATTAAATAAAAATACAAAATCGAACTAAATAATAAATAAGTTATACAAAATAAAATTATTTTGTTAAAACAAAAAAATTATGATATGAAAACAAAGGTTGAGCGTTTGAACATTTGATTTAATTGCTCCAAATAAATAATAGTAATTAAATAAAAATACAAAATCGAACTAAATAATAAATAAGTTATACAAAATAAAATCAAACCAAAGAAAATAAATCTTATAAAAGTTATGCAGTGCCATCGTCACAATTCTCACTTAGTCACATTTATTAAGTCAAGTCACCTTTATTTATATAGCACTTTTTACAATACAGATTGTTTCAAAGCAGCTTTACACGGATCATAGGAAAATAATGCAACAAAGTTTGTCTCGGCAGATCTAGAACAAAATAGTGTCATAATCCAGCTTAATAGGTTCAGTGTTGATTCATTTCTGTTGTAAAAAAGTTATTCATTCAGTTAATTAATCTATATAACATTACGTTAGCCATTCTGGAGAAAACTGTGATGTTATCATCCAGCTTAGTTCAGTTCTCATATAATGGTGTCAATGACAGATCAATAGTATTGTTGAATATTAACTTACAAAATACTTAGAGCCGTTTTGTATAAGCGTAATGTTAAGTATGTTGTATCCAACAAAGATATAACTTATTTTTAGCTTTACTTTAACTTTACTTTTCCTTGTTCTACCGTGTTAAACATGAACTCCGTCCACTTCCGGCATCAGACTTTGACCCCGCCCACTTCCGGCATCAGACTGTCAGGCTGGAGCTGTCGTACTCACACTGTTATGACGTATGGTTCTGCGGTTCTGCAGTTGGTTATTATTGGAGAGGATCCGATCTGGACCTGTTCATTTCGGTCTGGAAACCTTTCAGATTCCTCATTCATACTAATCTGGCCAAAACTAACTACAGAAATATTTCAAATCTAATGGTGGACCAACATTAGAGAGACTGGATTGCTCTATAAAATCTTGAATAGTTATTAATGTGTCTGCCTTTATTAATATTAATAAAACATGCAATCATTAAACACTTGAAAACCATAATTTTTAGCCAGTAACAATAAAACTATAAAAGATAGGTAATTACAGACTATAAATGTATTTACTTTTTTTTTTTACTATTTTTATTTATGTATACATTGAATAGGCATTACAGAAAAATGAAATTCAACCATAAATTGTACCAAGAACATCGTTTTATTTAATGAAAAACATTTCACTAAAAAAAAAAAAGTCACTACTGTTGGGTCAGGATATTGATATATTCGTCAGGATATTATCGACGGCTCCTCGAGCTTCCCCTATCTGTTGCCAGGTTGTTGAACCACCGTATTACATGCTTTGTAATCTCTTCATCGGTGGCGGCAGGGGAGATATCCCAGCAAACACAGAACGTTGGCACACCTTCTAACAACGTTTTAACAACATGGCCAAAAGGTTGCTATAACTACGTTGTGTGATAAAGTTTGTTACAGCATTGTCACAATGTTGACATTGAACCACCGTTCAGCCCTGCAAACACATTTGCGTTGTGGGAACGTCTGTGCCACGTTGCATTTCTGCTATGGCAACGTCGCTGTCTGTCTACGTGCTCGCAACATTGTAACAACGTAGAATTGTAAGCCGCGCCAGGGCTGTAGCAACGTTGCTGCGCGACATTCAACAACTGAGAGACGACGTTCTGGCCATTTTTTTTTTTTTTTATGCTATATCCCCCATTTAGCATGTTTTGTGGTTACTTTTTAATTAGTCATATGTAAAAAAAATTAAATAAAAAAAACTTTTTAAATATTGTTTATCCCTATTATTATTTATGGGCCTAACAGTAAATTCATTATAATCAACATCTGCAAGTGTACACTTTGAAGAGTAAAAATGACATAGAAGGTTACCTAATTCAACTTTATTAAAACTGCATATGATAATCAAATTGCACTTCCAAAAGTCATACATTTGTGAGAAAACAAAACAGGGAGTGGATTAACGTTAACTAGCATGTGCAGACATGAGAAAATTTAGCAAAGAAACGAATGAGATGACAAATGAAAGGAAAAAATAAACAGTTGTGCGAGCAGTTAAAAAAAATTTTTCAAAAAAAAAAAAAAAGAAGGAAAAAAGCATTAACGTGCAACAAGTAGGCTACGCGCTGAAATCAATTACTCATCATTTAAGTCATTTTGGCTTCATACTTTTGGCATAAAGTTATTAAATATTTGTCATACCTGACCAGAAGATGTTCAGATAAATGTCACATTAGAAAGGAAGGAAGGGAAGTTGTAGGTTGTGTTTGAATAATTACGTATCTTATTTAGCTGAGGTAAATTAAACGCAATTCTCACGTATGGATTGCTCGCTGAAGAATGAGAGACGGCCCAATGGCCAGTTGAAAAGTCTGATTTTTGCGCTTCAGTTCAGTGACGAGTACATATGTCGTCCAGTAGTTGTCCCGACACCCTAGGCACAACCTTAAGCAATGGCCCTGAATGGTGGTTCAATGTCAACATTGTGACAACGCTGTAACAACCTTCACCACACAACGTAGTTATAGCAACCTTTTGGCCATGTTGTTAAAACGTTGTTAGAAGGTTGGGTACGTTGTGCCAACTGGGAGGGCTTTCTGTGTTTGCTGGGAGGGCCATTGCTTAAGGTTGTGCCTAGGGTGTCTAATTAAAAATGAACCACAAAACATGCTAAATGGGGGATATCTATATCTAGCATAAAAAAAAAAGAAAAGAATGTGACATTCAGCAACTGAGAGACGACGTTCTGGCCATTTTTTTTTTTTTTTTTTTTTTGCTACAGCAACGTTGCTACAGCCCTGGCGCGTCTTACAATTCTACGTTGTTACAATGTTGCGAACACGTAGACAGCGACGTTGCCATAGCAGAAATGCAACGTGCCACAGACGTTGCCACAACGCAAATGTGTTTGCTGGGATGGCTCTTTCTAACAGCACCTGTAATACACAAGCAGATTTTCATTAAATGTCATTAAATCACATTGAAGCTACCAGGGGTGCGTTTCCCGAACAACGACATAACTCGCTGCTTAACTACCATAGTACGATGCATCGTTGAAGAAATCAACTAGCTAGTCACGACCAGGGGGGCAATGATCCGGAAAACATTGAAGCTTCCCCGGGCGCCGCCATTGATTAGCAGACCATCACCTGCTGTTAGCATTCCATTGACTCCCATTCATTTTGGCGTCACTTTGACAGCGAATAACTTTACATCTGAGGCGTTTAAAGACTCCATTTGTCCATTATTTATTTCTAAAGAAACACGAAAATGTATAAAAGGCTCCATTACCTTGTATCTTACGTTATGGCCCCGTAGAAGCCGTTTTTGTAAAAATAGGCTAACAATTGCGTCATAACCACGCGACTCTCTGTCGCACAGTAGAGAGATTACCGTATGGACAGGAGGAGAAGCTCGCAGGCAATCGGGGGGACGTGGAGGCAAAATGACAAAATAATTAATCAGAATACTTAGCAAAAGTTTCTCCTGCTCCTAGCTCATGGACACCTCCTACTCACGATCTCCGTCTCTGCAAGTTTCGGAAGGGAATGATTCAGATTTCTCTTGGCACAGCTACTAGAAGACAGACGAGTTGCTCACGTCACATCTACGTCGTCAAGCTCAGTTTGAGTCTGTGCAGTACGGTCAGCCATCAGGAAGTGAGTGCTTCTAATTGACTTCACTTTTCTCCATTGAATCCAATCCGCTGTGTCCATTTATTTTACTGTCTATGTATTTGTTTATACATAGTTTCCTGATGTACTATGGACTGTTTCCCGAAACTGTATTTGTCGCAAAGTGGTCATTCAACCACGTTGGTTTATGATGTCACGCACGTGCAGGAGTAATAACTTTTAAAGGACAAGTTCGGTATTTTACACTTAAAGCCCTGTTTACAGATCGTTTCTGATGAAATAGAACGGTTAAGATTAAAATTTGGACACATGCTGCTGTCCCGAGAATTTTAGGTTTATTTCGCTTTCCCCCCACCTACACAATGGCAGCCTATGGGCACTGGAACAATCCTTCATAAAACGCATTAAACTTTCGTTTACAAAGACGTGAAACTCACCGAGTGGTCAGGGGTGTTCACTGATATGCTCACAAAAAAAAAAAAAAAATAAAAAAAATAAAAAAAAAAATTCGCTGCAAAAGATGCTTTCCAACAGGTGTTTTACCATTAGTTGTTAAACTGTGGATCTATTTTTCCAAACGTCTCACACCCGTAGATTCTTCCGTTGAGAGCTTGAATAATAGACACTCCAGCCAAGTTGGTGGCGATAATGCACCTTTGCCAATTGCAAGCAAACCACTGGCATTGAATTGAATACACAGAAGAAGAAGCAGAAGAAGAAGCGGCGGAGTAATACCGTACCTCACACAGCTCGTCCAATACAAGTCAATGGAGTTGGACAAAAACTATGATAAAACCTGTTGGAAAGCATCTTTAGCAGCGATTTTTGTGTGAGCATATCAGTGAACACCCCTGACCACTCGGTGAGTTTCACGTCTTTGTAAACGAAAGTTTAATGCGTTTTATGAAGGATTGTTCCAGTGCCCATAGGCTGCCATTGTGTAGGTGGGGGGGAAAGCGAAATAAACCTAAAATTCTCGGGACAGCAGCATGTGTCCAAATTTTAATCTTAACCGTTCTATTTCATCAGAAACAATCTGTAAACAGGGCTTTAAGTGTAAAATACCGAACTTGTCCTTTAATGAATCTGTTTGAGATCGAATTAATGCTAGATGTTTTGCTATAAATTACAGACATGACATCTGAGGACTATTTCTCATTTTTCTCAGTTATTTTGCTTTATTTCCAGATTCAATCATAGGCTTCTTCTTACATAGTAGAGCATGTTCGCACATGCGCACTCTTCAAAAACGGTGCTTTAAATCTCTTGACAAACTAAAAGACGTAAATGATATTTGTATGTATTCTAAATAAAAGACACAGGTTGTACTGAATGTCAGCTTGCTTATTTTGCTCAAGATAAGGATTTATTAAGTCCACATGTCATGCAAACTAGAAACTATGCTTCTAACCACAGGTCGAGAGCTGTCATTCCAACTACACAACTTTGCGATGCTGTTTGCGAATGTTCGTTAGAACGAAGGTTTCGGGAAACACTGATTCGATGAACTATGCTGATAACGACAGAACTTACGAACATAGTTGGCTAACGATGCTTTTGGGAAAAGCACCCCAGTTTTTTTTAAAGAATAGACATAACCACTGCCTTTAAAACAAAAGTGTACAATCAATAGGGTACACGCATTTATAGGTACACTGTAACTTTTAGCGTTCTAGCGGTTAACCCTCTGGGGTCTGAGGTGTTTTCTGGGCCCTGGAGGTGTTCTGACATGCTCTGACATTGGTACTTATTTCTGTTACTTGTCACATTTTCATGGCTAAAGTCTGATTACACTGTATTCAGCACAAACTCTGCTACAATAATATGTCAGCAGCGTGTATGTAATAGTTTGTAGTTTGAGATAATGACGTTTATGCGTGGTTTGTGAAAAAACAAAAAAATATTGTCACTGAAATAAGGTTATGAAACCCATACTGATTATTTCTTCACAAGATCTTTTGAAAATTGTATCACGTATAGCCTAGAATATTTGCTCCAAACCTATGTGAAAATCATCCTGACAACTCATTCAGATAAAACAATATATCGTGTACACATGTTTTGTGTAAGAAAGTTTTATGCGAGCTTTATCATGAATATTAATGTCTTTCACACCAGAAAGACAAAGACCCATCCCATAATGGCCCTATCAGGTGCTATCAGGCCCTATCATTCTGAGCAACCTTGCACAAAGAATGAGGAGATTTAAAAAAAGAATGGCTTTTTGATTGTTTGGATTTATTTACAACATAACATAATCCAAAAATACACAGAGGACAAAAAAACCCACATTATTGTACACACTGATCTAAAGACAGAGACTTGAACAGTCACACACCTTTGTGCCATTCATGAAACATAGTACATACCTGTCATTTCCAAGGTGTTTGATTTTTAATTTACCATGTTCATGTACAGAGACTCATGTGAATGTTGAAGTCAGCAGGACTCATCAGTGGGGCATCTGGTCCCTGTATAAAAAAATAAAAATAAACACCTGTGAACATGCTGATATCAAGAGAAACTATAGGGCTGCACGATTTTGGGAATACATTTTCGATTTTATTGGCCGACGCTGGTCATGTGTGATACGTGGTGACGTGCAACACAGACGCGCTACACTTAAACACTACGCGAAAAGACCCGAGGCCCAGAGAGAAGGAAATGAAAAGTGGAATAAAGTTGTTTGTTTTTGCGCACAAAAAGTATTCTCGTCGCTTTATAAACTTAAGATTGAGCCACTGGAGTCACTTGGACTATATTAACGATGTCTTTAATACATTTTCTTTTCAAGTTTCAGTCCCTTAGAAGCCTATGGAGGAGTGAGACAACTCTCAGATTTAATCAAAAATATCTTAATTTGAGTTCCGAAGATGAACGAAGGTCTTACGGGGTTGGAACAACATGAGGGTGAGTAATTACTGACAGAATTTTCATTTTTGGGTGAACTATCCCTTTAAAGCTTATAAATTGTTCCTCATGTTACATCTGTAAATTTGTGTATATGAGAAAATGTTCATGCCTTATATCATGTAGTTTTTGCAATTTTATTTCTACACTACGTTTACCATTATATTATATTATAATATAGTAATTGATAATTATATCAATTATATCAGTAATTATAATTGAACGTGTCGGTAATGTGCCCCATGGTTGGTCAAGATGGGACTGCGCGTCTTTTAAAAAGAGGATGAGACGTGGATTAAGAAGAGAGGAATGTTGTTCATAGCGCTGTCGTTGAAACTGTTGTTGGAAAGAGAATTAACTCTGACTTTTATAAATAGACCTACTGTGTTCTTTATTTTCCTCTCACCTTACCCTTCCTGGTTTGTTGTTCTTTTCTCATTTCTTTTGTAAAGTTTTCTGTAAACGGTTTTTCTTTGATAGGATATCAATATCAGATATTTTTTTTAATTGTGGTACCGCATAGTGCTTCTTATGACGCTTTTCCACTACACAGTACCAGCTCGCCTCGGCTCGGCTCGCCTCGCCTCGACTCGCCTTTGTTTGGTTTTCCACTGTGTAAAAGTTGTACCTGTACCTGCTTCCAGGTACTTTTTTTCGTATCACCTCCGGCGAGGTTCTAAGCGAGCTGAGGCGAGCTGAGGCGATACTAAAATGTGACGTGAAAACACGGCAGACTGCTGATTGGTCAGAGAACTCCGCCAGACGGAGTATCCTGAATAAAAAACAACAAAAACAAAAACAAAAACATCCAAAAACAGCATACACTCGATTTCCTCCATTGTCATGTGTGTGTGGGTAGCGGGTGTGTGTTGCGTAGATGATTAAGTCACGGCAGTTTCCTGCGGCGTCGCTATGACGGCCAGGTACTATTGTGGAGGTACTATCTGCAATGGAAAACGGAGCGAAAAGCGAGCCGAGCCGAGTCGAGCTGGTACTGGTAATGGAAAAGCGCCATAAGAAAGAAGTAAAAAAAGTATTGCACTAGGAATTGATCATGCTGTGGATATTGCCTGATGAGTCGGGAATGAGTGGTATAGAGACAAAAGCTTCTACGCCGAAGGAGGTCGACGAGAAACCCGTGTCTGCGCCACTCTCGCCCGTACCGTCTAGATATCCAGTATTCGTGCCACCCAGTAGTACTTTGTTGGTGCCCCATTCGGACCCGCTGTTAATGTTAAGAATGAAAGAGGTAGAATTGGAAATTAAACGGGAGGAGAGTGAGGCAAAAAGGCTTACGCTAAGGGAACTGGTGTTTGAGATAGAAAGGGAACGGTTTCAGAGTGATCACGGCCGGCCTCACCCGACTGGGAGCGTGCTGGAGAATTCCCCTGTTCCCTTTCGTCCTGGGAACTCCCCTGACGAATTGGGATCACGCTAGGGAGACCAATTGCCTACGAGTGAATTAAAACGAGCCAATGAAAATTGCCATGCAGGATTTGCATTCCGCAGCCCGCCTACCAGCGCGGGTATAAAAGGCGGAAGCAACTGTCGTGGAAATTTTAAACTGTATATTAAACTAACCATGTTTCTAACATCTAACCTTATTTAACATCTAACAATGGAACAGGATGTACTGTATGAAACCAATGGAAAACTTGTGTCTTTGACCGTGTGCGTATGTATGTAAAAATAACACAGTTTTGGGAAATGAAACTAGACAGTCTGTTAGAATCTTGTGATTACAGATGAAGTCATCGCAAGATCAGAGTTTGCTTTACCTAGTAACATAGGGGTTTGCATATGAAGAACCAATCAAATAGTGGGGAAATTATGTAATGCAGCCTGACATTATGTCATACCTCTATACTATAAAAACGTCCCGGGTTACGTATGTAACCCTAGTTCCCCGAAGGGACGGACGCTGCGTGTAATCGCAGTGGGAACGCCTCCAGCGTAGTGCGTCTGAAGCATGAATGAAATCAGTCAATGGAGAGAATGAGCGTCACGGCGAGTGACGTCATCGACCAGGAAGCTATAAAGCACCCCAGAATCACAAGCACGCCAGCTTCTGATGTTACTGAAGCAAGCGAACCAAGGGGGGCCGGGAGTATGGCAGGACACGCAGCGTCCGTCCCTTCGGGGAACTAGGGTTACATACGTAACCCGGGACGTTCCCCTTCAGGGACTACCGCTGCGTGTAATCGCAGTGGGAACGCAATACCCACGTCCCCATACGAACAAGTCCCCGTCATGTGTGATTTAGGAGACACAAGCCGACGAGAGAACCTGAGCCCCGGGAGTGGAGCTAAAATCAAGAGAATAATATCTGATAAAAGTGTGCGGTGAAGACCAGCCTGCCGCATCACAAACGTCTTGAAGAGAAGCCCCTGAAAGAAGAGCTTTAGAGGCGGCCATGCTCCTAGTAGAATGGGCCCGTACAGCCAACGGCGAAGGCTGACCGGCCGAAACATAAGCAAGTGAGATGGCCTCGACCACCCACTTGCTCATCCTTTGCTTAGATGCAGGACACCCCTTGTTAGGTGACCCGAAACAGACGAACAATTGTTCCAATTTCCTCCACAGGGCAGCTCTGTGGACATAAGCATCTAAAGCCCTAACGGGGCACAGCAAATTAAGTTTCTCCTGGTCTGACGTCAAAAAAGGCAGAGGACAGAAAGCCTGCAGTACTATAGGACTAACAGAAGTAGTTGGTACCTTAGGGACATACCCTGGTCTCGGATGGAGAAAGGCCTTAGCCATACCAGGAGCAAATTCCATGCACGAGGGAGCCACCGAAAGTGCCTGAATATCTCCTATTCTTTTTAGAGATGAGATAGCGAGAAGAAGGATAGTCTTAAGAGTAAGAAACTTTTCCGAAACTTCCTCAATGGGCTCGAAAGGAGCTAGGGAGAGACCTTCTAGAACAATGGCCAGGTCCCAGGATGGTACCCTCGTGCGTACTGCTGGCCTCAGCCTCAAGGTGCCACGAAGGAAGCGAGATATAAGTGGGTGTCTTCCAAGAGAAACTCCACTCGAAGGAGCGTGGTAAGCAGCCAGGGCCGCCACGTACACCTTCAGTGTGGAGTGGGATAACCCCGTGGAGAGACGGTCCTGCAGGAACTCCAGCACTGTACCAACCGGGCAGTTAACTGGGTCCTGTTGGCGCTCTCCACACCAAGAGGTGAAAAGTTTCCACCTCGCGGCATATAGCTTCCTCGTAGCGGGAGCTCTGGATTGGAGAATGGTCTCAACGACCTCAGTCGAGAGACCGGATTCTATGAGCTGAGCCCCCTCAGAGGCCAAGCCCATAGTCTCCATAGCTCTGGGCGGGGGTGAAGGATCGACCCACTCGCCTGAGAGAGTAGGTCCCTCCTGACTGGAATCTCCAGGGGAGAGCCATCGAGGAGGGACACTAGGTCCGCAAACCATACCCGGGCCGGCCAGAACGGGGCTATTAGCAGAAGACTGAGCCCGTCCCGGCGAACCCTCTCCAGAACTCCCGGGAGCAGAGCGATCGGGGGAAATGCATACAGACGTGACCTCGGCCACGGCTGTACCATAGCGTCCAACCCCAATGGGGCTGGATGGCTGAGAGAGAACCACAGTGGACAGTGTGATGTCTCTCGGGAAGCAAAAAGGCTGACCTCGGCACGACCGAAATGTTCCCATAGGAGCTCCACCACCTCGGGGTGAAGTCTCCATTCCCCGGGCCTCGGCCCCTGCCTCGACAGGAAGTCTGCCCCCTGATTTAAATACCCCGGGAGATAAATAGCTCTCAGCGAAAGAATTTTCCCTTGGGACCATAGAAGGATCTGACGTGCCAGTTTGTAAAGCGGGCGAGAACGCAGACCCCCCTGATGGTTGATATAAGAGACCACCGATGTGTTGTCTGTTCGGACAAGAACATGGTGGCCCCTTAGGTCTGGGAGGAAGTGTTTCAGAGCCAGAAACACTGCCAACATCTCTAGGCAATTTATGTGCCATAGACAATGATGGTCCTGCCACAGACCCTGAGCTGGGCGACCACTCATGATCGCCCCCCAGCCTGTGAGAGAGGCATCCATCGTTAGCATTACGCGACGACAAAGAGCTCCCAACACAGGACCTTGGGACAGAAACCAAGGATCTTTCCACATGATCAGGGCGTGATGACACCGTCGCGAACTCATGATCGTGCGGAACGGATTTCCCCTCGGGGAGAATCCCTTGGTTCTGAGCCACCACTGTAACGGTCTCATGTGCAAGAGGCCAAAAGGTATCACGTTGGACGCAGCTGCCATGAGACCTAACAGTTTCTGGAACTGTTTCACAGTGAATGACTGGCCTAGCTTGACCTGATCTACTGCGGCGAGAATCGAAGCAATACGAGCAGGTGACAATTGTGCCTGCATCGTCGTCGAATCCCATACTACACCGAGAAAAGTGGTTCTCTGTAATGGAGAAAGCACACTCTTCTTGGCGTTTAGCCTCAACCCCAATCTCTTGATGTGAGCAAGAACGACATCTCGATGCCGAACTGCCTGTTGTTCCGATTGAGCTAGAATTAACCAATCGTCGATATAGTTCAGAATGTGGATGCCCTGCAGCCTTAGAGGGGTTATAGCTGCATCCATACACTTCGTGAACGTTCGGGGTGACAATGCTAGGCCGAACGGAAGAACCCGATATTGGTACGCTTCGCCCCCGAAAGCGAACCTCAGGAACTTCCTGTGTTGAGGGAGGATAGATACATGGAAGTAAGCGTCTTTTAGATCTATCGTGACAAACCAGTCCTCGGATCTGATTTGTGACACGATCTGTTTGAGAGTGAGCATCTTGAATTTGAGCTTCCCTACAGTGCGATTTAAGAGACGCAGATCTAAAATGGGACGCAACCCCCCGTCTTTCTTTGGAACGATAAAGTACCGGCTGTAATATCCTAACTCCCTGCTGGGGGGAGGAACCCGCTCTATAGCTCCTTTTAGCAGCAGAGTTTTTACCTCCTGTTCCAATACCAGAGCCTGCTCGGGGCCCACCACCGTGGGTAGAACCCCTCTGAACCGAGGTGGACGCGTTCTGAACTGAATAGCGTACCCGTTTTCTATTGTACGCAGGACCCACTGAGATACATTGGGAAGAATTTCCCATTCCGCCAGAAACTCTACTAAGGGTACCAGCCTCTCGAGGCTGGCCTCTGGTTGAATATCCTGAGTGACAGACACAGCGCCCTGTAGCGGCGCACCGGCAGGGGATAGCTGGTCTGAACACTCCGCAGCCCTCCTCGGAGGAGGCGAGCGTCCCTCGGGAAATCGCCCGCCGAGTCTCTCTACGTCCTGTATAGGCAGGGTTAGTAGCACAGACCCCTGAGGACACCGGGAAAGACAGGGCACCGTGGTCTTGTGAGGTGTACTCAAGTCTTTCACGATGGGGACCACCCTCAGAGTCCTGGCGTTGATCGCGTCAGGATCTTTTCGACGCGGCCTTCTTGGCGACAATGACTGTCCTCAGATCAGCCCTGCCCCGCGAAGACCGCGTCCGAGAGCGCCCCGCCTCGTCCCCCTGACTTTGCGGGGGGGCACGAGACGCAACACTCTGTTTTTGTTGCACTCTCCTAAAAGAACTACTCGACGGCTGAGGCTGCCCTCGCCCAGCAGCCCCAGGAATTTTCACTTTGAGGGGAATAAATTTCTGAAATGCTGCTGATTGTCTTTTTTCTTCCTGGAACCTCTCAGTAACAGAATGTAAAGCATCACCAAATAAACCCACAGGGGATACGGGGGCATCTAACAGAACAGATTTCTCTCTTTCTTGCATTTTGCTTTGATTTAACCACAAATGCCTCTCCGTGGCCACCAGGGCTGCCATTGAGCGACCGATTGATCTGGCCGTCTGCCTGGTGGCTCGAAGAGCGAAATCAGATGTCTGTCTGAGCTCATTGATCGTCTCAACAGAAATTTCCCCCTGCTCGCTAGCTTCCTTAAGCAGGTCAGCCTGATAAGCTTGCATAATAGCCATCGTATGCAAGCATGCTGCTGCCTGCCCCGCCGCCAAATAAGCCTTCCCCACCAACGCTGATGTATTTTTTAAAGGTCTGGTGGGGAGAGCCGGTGCTTTCAGCGACGATGCCGATTCGGGAGAGAGATAGCTCGCGAGCGTCTCTTCCGCCCTCGGCATCGTCACATAACCACTAGATTTAGCTCCCATAATATTTGAATAAACATTGGAAGTGTGTGTGTAAATTCTCGCTGACATTGGTTTAACCCAGGTCTTCGTCACCTCGGTGTGAAGATCAGGGAAAAAAGGCAAACACCGGCGAGAGGGCTGAGTGCGCGAGGGCAAAAATCTATCATCAAGTTTGCTTTTAATATGAGACTCCTGCCTATCAGATGGCCACTCAATGCTGAGCTTCTCAACAGCCCGGGAAAGCACATTAACAAGCTCATCCTCGGGCGGAGACTGAAATGACGAGTCTCCAGCCTCCCCTGATCCGAAGCTTTCAACATCCAGCTCCTCAGAACTGGATAGCTGAAGCTCCGGAGCAAATTGTGCCTCAACCCGGGGAGAAGTAGTGGAGGACCGCGCTTCCACAGCCGGGATAGAGGCACTGGATCTCTCCGGTGAAGGCTGAGATAGGGCGGGGCCCGTCTCACACCCCCCGGTGAGATCCATTTGCGATCCCCACGACATGCGTCTCCGTTCTGCCTCAACAGAAGCGGGACCCGAGCCGCGGGGAGAGCGCAGCGAACCGCCCTCCTCGAAGAGCGATCTGCGAGAGCGCAAGGTCCTCATAGGAAGACGCTCACAATGCTCACAATCAGCCCCCTCGAGAGCTGACTGGGCATGTTGCACTCCCAAACAAGCCACACATAGTTGATGCGAATCCCCACCTGTGATGTATCTAGTACAGGGGGGAACGCACTTCCTATATTGAGGCTCGGTTTGGCTCATTTTTGGTTTTTTAATATATAGGGATATATATATAGTGAAAAACTCCTGCCAGGGACAGACAAACACTAAATAGACAGTTCAAACACACACAGAGCGCAGCTGAAGTAACAGAAGCTGGCGTGCTTGTGATTCTGGGGTGCTTTATAGCTTCCTGGTCGATGACGTCACTCGCCGTGACGCTCATTCTCTCCATTGACTGATTTCATTCATGCTTCAGACGCACTACGCTGGAGGCGTTCCCACTGCGATTACACGCAGCGGTAGTCCCTGAAGGGGAACTGTTGTATATGTGTTTTACGGTGGGATTCTCAATGGAATTTGTCTGAGATCCTCCGGCCTTGCTTCTTGGGAGAGATTCCCTGAGAACTGCTCGGGAAGATCTCCTGGCCGTGATTAAAGCATTTAAAGGACATTTGCAGATCTGTTTGTCGATTTATTCCTGCGCAGGAAGCTAGTTTAGGGAAACAAGTTAGTTAGAAACTCGGCCAGTTGTCGACTGAAGACGCAAGAGCCAGAGAGTTTAAGGTATTGGTGTCGATTGGAGATGCCACAGATATTAAGATCAGTTGGGTGTCGAGTGCAGACGCCCCAGGTAGTTAGGTTTAGGGAAAATATTCCATGACATTTTGGCGAGCCAGAAATCCAGGAGTCCTCGGAATGGTCCCTCTGTCGGGCGGATGGGAGCGAGGAACCACGTTGTCTTCATTCTGCCAGACTGCAGAACCCTCTTCGACAGACGGAACCATTCCAGTCGGGCTAAAAGGACCTAAAGTATTAAGGTAGGACAAACAGACCTCAGCACTTTTCCTTTGAAATGCTTCTAAATTAATTAAAAGGTTTAATAAAATTTTGGCTTTTCTGTTAAGTGAATTTTTGAAGAAAACTGGTAATCACATCTAAAAGATTTAAGTGATTAAAAAAGATATGTTTTTACCTTGTCTATTAAGGGCAATGAATGATTATGGTTAAAGTCAACCAAATTAGTATATGTTGAGTATTTTATTTGTTGTTTTTGAGAGTGCGCCCAGAAAGCTGTCAATGAAACTTTGTTCTGCAAATAGCAACTTGTCATACTGGAAACCAGATCCAGGAGGGGAAAATACCCTGAGATGCTGTAGTAATGAAACTTGCTTTTTGTTTGAAAAAAGACTTTGATTTTGATTGAATTAAATAAAGGTTAATAAAGAAAGATAAAGCTAAAGAAAGATTCCATGTGGAAACAAGATAAATAGAATATTGTTATCCTGAGATTTATGATTTTTTACATTTTGAAATCAATTAAAAAATGAAGAAATTGTTAAAATTATAAATCATAATAATAGGAAGAACCATTCTGTGATAATTAGGAAATTTTGAGTAATGAAGAAACTTTTATGAGTTAGACTTTGATTTAGTAGATGACTTTTGAAGTAGATGAGATATATAAAACTGAGCAATAGAATTTAAGCAATTCACTGCTTTTGCTCTTGAAGTAATGAAAAAAAATAGTAAGATATTAAATGCACGTGTCTAAATATTATACTTTCTATATGAAGGTGTCTAGAATTTGTATCCCGTTATCCCTTGTGGGTGACAGTGTGAAAAAACTGATCCATTGCGGAGAACCTGAGAGTCAATGGTTTATGTTTAACTGAGATAATTTTTGTGCATTGTGCATAGTATGAGAATGAGATTGGGTGACCAACTTTAAATAGAAATTGTGATTTGAACAAGCACATAACTGACATCTAAGAGTCATTTTATTTTGGTTTCTTGTAAAAAAGAAAAGACAAAGAATTCTTTTAATTTACATTATACACTGTGTTATAATTAGAGAAGTTTTCCTGCTTTTTCCTGCGTCTTTGCAAAGAAGAAGTGCTTGCTTTTTTCCGCAATGAAGGACTAAGCTTTTTAATAAATTGAAGAATTGCTGTGTTGTAAACCAGAAGAGACTTTTGTAAATTAAGCTGTTTAATTTTATTTTTGCGGTTCTCTGAGTGTTCAAGATTTCAGACAGCTGCCTTGAAAAATGGGATGACTGCAGAAAAATAAAAGAGGAAGTGGGGCCTGCAGCTCCCCTCCTGAAAGAGGAAGTTGACACTTCTGAGGGGGGTCAGAATGGACAGTTCAACTGAATGACAATCCATACGGAGAGACAATCCAATGTATCTTCCGTGTGGGCTAGGTGCTTCGCTTTCAATGATCACTACAGAGACTGCTTCAAATTTGATTATTATTTAACTTGATTGTTTTTTGATTATCCACTGGTTTCAGCAATTCTTCATATTCTTCATATTTCTTCAACTAACTCTTTGAATCTGCTTTCAATAGGTAACATTAACAAGCCCTACTGCAAGAAGTTCAATAGCAGAAGTGAGAGCATGACTCACCAATCTGGACATGGCAGTGAGGTTTATGTAAAAGCATTAATAGGTTATTGACTATGCAGAATTCTATGGAAAAGAAAAATATAATATAGGCCACAAGGCGTCTAAAGAGAAATTATGACTAGCAACAATTGGTCACTCCATTTCATTTAAAGGTAATCTCTAGATTCAATAGAAACAATGTTTTCTAATTATAGACTTTTGAAATCACATGCTGTCATCACCAGGGGTACGAGATGGAAATGTTATTTTCTTTTTGTCCATTGATCTAAAATTTTGTGAAGATTTCCAAATCTTCTTTTAAATAGCTTGTGAGCAACAACAAAAAGTTTGAAAAATTGAAATTGTGCAAAGAATGACAAATTGCATTTGGGAAATTAAAATGGATTCTCTCAACTGCAACTGCAAATCTGTACGATTATTATTTTAAAGTGTTTTAATCTATTTGATTTTGAAAAGGTTTACGTTCACTGTGTTAAACTTAAACACATGGCGACTGCATCGGACAATTGAGAATAAATATCCTAACGTTTAGACACTGTCGCAAGGGGAATGCACAGTGTGTCTACGTTCAGTAGCTTCGCCGGAAAAGTTGTTACCGTTCAGATTTAATGGTATTCCACTCCTAATAAATATATGTTCCCCATTCAGTTCATAAACTGCTAAAGCAGACAAAAAGGTATAATTCTCTGGCCAGAGAGGGGTGTATGAAAGTGTATGAAAGTGTGTGAAAGATGGTGTTCTGAGAAACACAGAGACAAATAAATTGTCAATCAAAACAGCTGTATCTAAATTTATAAAGTGGGCCCACAGGGTAAATTATGCGCAAAGGGTAAATTATGCCCACAGGGTAAATTATGCGCAAAGGTTAAATTATGACCCCACAGGGTAAATTATGCCCACAGGTTAAAATATGGCCATGGTAAAATATGACCCCACAGGGAAGAAAATATGGCCAATAAAATAACGGCCATGGATGATTTTGACTAACTATCCTGGTCTGGGTTTATTGTTGTGACAAAAAGAAACAATGCCACACCTGTGCAGCGTATAACTTTGGGAAGGCAGAGAGCAAGCAAGTTTGCCCTGTCCACCCCATACTTAACTTTTTCCTTTTTACAGGATGTCATGGTGGACCTCATCGAACAGAACTGGTTCTGTTCCAAATGAATAAAATATTGTCTTGTTACTGTTTAACATGAAATTTTACAGGTCTCATCAAAAAAGGACGACCGGCCAGACAAGCAGATGAGTCTGGCGACATGATACATGTTGTCACTAACAAAAATACTTAAGGTCTCCATTCACAGGTTGTTCTTGTGGTTCACTCCACAAACAAGGTCCCATCTGGGGTGCGGTGACACCTCCGTCCAAGCATCTCGACTTAAACTACGCCAACCAGCCCTCAGCAACCCCAAACGCAAACGCCAACAACAACGCAAAGAGTCACCCTGGTGAAGATGGAACGTCCATGGGACAACGAGATGATCAACACATCTGGAGGAAGATGTGGACCAACTAATGTTTTAAGCTTAGTATAAGAATTAATTTTGTGTGATGTTTATTGATGTTTTATTTGTTTCAATCAAACTATACTGTAGGACTTGAGTATTTAGATCTCATGATTTGAACAATTACTGATTAATTTGAAAATATTTCAGGTACATGTAAATTGAGAAGAGGAAAATCTCTTAATTGGTAGAGTATAGGGACTCTAAATAGGTACATTACTGTAAAAATAATAAATAATCTAGGGACTATTTTTGAAGAAACTTGAGGGTTATAGAACCCTAATGCAGACATCATAGATGCTAAGAAATTTAATAGTCGTAATAATTGTTCTCTAATAAGAGAGGATAAGTTACTTTGCCGGACTAGGTCCGAATAGATAATAGGGTAAACTTCTATAGCGATGAATGAATGACTAAATTAAATATTTTTTAGGTGTTTCCATTTGTTAAAACCTTTCAAAAGGAGATTGATTTTGGGAAACGTATTTAATTTCTGGATTATTATTAGTTAAAGAAGTTGCAGTGTGATTATTTAAATGTTCCTTTCATGTATTGTCTAATGTCTGTATTTGATATCTGAGAGGTGACTGCGGGTCTAGTCTATCTAGGAATACAGTAACAGTGCTTGCTTATTTAGCCCGGCTTCCAGAAATGAAATATGGATTCGTTTTGTTGAGAAAGGTCTTCAACGTGTTAAAAAAAAAAAATATATATATATATATATATATGTATCACAAAGTTAAAACCAAGACCAAGAGTAATGTAACTCGAACATGTTAGATTTAAACTGAAATGAATCTAAACAGTTAAGACATTTCAGTGAAATAGAATATTTGCTCATAAAGCAAAATTCTAAAAAGCTTTCTTAATTCAGAATGAAGTTACAGATTTAATGATCTGGATCAATGGATCCATTATGAACTATTCCGCATTGCCAACAAATAGAGGCAGGACATGTTATGTCCATCAGTTAATTCTGGAAAAATAGGATTTTAGGATAGGTAATTAAAGATTAAATGGCATATCAGCAGCTAAAGCTATTATCATGGCAACAGCTGGGTGAGAGTTAATTTTACAATAATGACATTGTTTGAAACAAAATAATACAATTATTGATATTTGTGTTAAGGATAAAAAATGAAAGATTATAGATTTTTTTTGGTTCGATTTTATTACACAGATCCTTAAATAGATCTTACTAAGTAAAACAATCGCCTGCTTGAATTAAAAGCTAGTAAAATAAGGTTAAGAAAAATGGTTAATCAGCAGTATCAGCCTGTTAAAGGTCTAATAGATCAATGAGATTCAAAATCCAGATGAAGATGATACTTAAACTTGACTCAAGGTCTACTAAAGTTTAAAGGCAATGTACTATGGTATGTGTATGTGGGAAGATGGTATGTGTATGTGGAAGATGGTATGTGATGTGGTAACATTGGAAACAGGTGGTATTTTAATTACAACTTGGAATGCTGATTGAAGGAATATTTGACAGGTATTGTAAAGTAAAAGATGGAACATGGTATGATTAGAGATATCAGGTGGTATTAAAGTCAATGACTTATAATGGGATGATTTAGTAAAGGTAAATTAGATTGCAGGTATGGAAAATTGATTAGAAGAATTTAATTTCATATTTGGTCGTGTGATTACGACCAGAGAGAGGAACTGTCGTGGAAATTTTAAACTGTATATTAAACTAACCATGTTTCTAACATCTAACCTTATTTAACATCTAACAATGGAACAGGATGTACTGTATGAAACCAATGGAAAACTTGTGTCTTTGACCGTGTGCGTATGTATGTAAAAATAACACAGTTTTGGGAAATGAAACTAGACAGTCTGTTAGAATCTTGTGATTACAGATGAAGTCATCGCAAGATCAGAGTTTGCTTTACCTAGTAACATAGGGGTTTGCATATGAAGAACCAATCAAATAGTGGGGAAATTATGTAATGCAGCCTGACATTATGTCATACCTCTATACTATAAAAACTGTTGTATATGTGTTTTACGGTGGGATTCTCAATGGAATTTGTCTGAGATCCTCCGGCCTTGCTTCTTGGGAGAGATTCCCTGAGAACTGCTCGGGAAGATCTCCTGGCCGTGATTAAAGCATTTAAAGGACATTTGCAGATCTGTTTGTCGATTTATTCCTGCGCAGGAAGCTAGTTTAGGGAAACAAGTTAGTTAGAAACTCGGCCAGTTGTCGACTGAAGACGCAAGAGCCAGAGAGTTTAAGGTATTGGTGTCGATTGGAGACGCCACAGATATTAAGATCAGTTGGGTGTCGAGTGCAGACGCCCCAGGTAGTTAGGTTTAGGGAAAATATTCCATGACACAACGCATGCATAGTGCTTTTAGCTTCGGAGCCGACCGGTTGTGTCCTCTCTGAGTGAATGAGTTTTAAGATTGTATCTATCTTACGCTCTACGAGTCTGCTGTTTCGGGAGGGGATCTCTCTGTGTTGGTGAGACGGCGTTTCAGCGACCACGCGATTTCCTGTCTGCCGGCTGTGTCTACACGCTGTTAATTCAAAAGCTGTTTTCACAGCTGGTAAACGGTTGAGTGCGCACAGCGGGCTTGCAGTTTCCCCACTGTGTTGCCGCGTTGGGTCCCTGTGTGCTTCAGCACAATAGAGAGAGTACTTTCTTCCTGAAAGAGCAACACGAGTGAAGATCGCGTCCTTTTCAGGATGACGTTTCACTCGTGTGTTTCTGGATGCGATCGTTTCCTGTTCTCATTTGACGGCCACGTTCATTGTTTCACATAATCAGTGTGAGACTACGTTCGTGGGTGGTTCATGTTCTCTCAGGAGTGCATGACCACGTCGGCACGTTGTTCGTCTCCCCTTTTTAAAGGCTCGAGCCGCTCAGCGTGCCGTGTGCCGTCGAGCGCCGGCTGACAGCGCGGGTTGTCACGGCAACCCAGCGCGCATTATTCGGCGCTCTAGATGCGCGGTCGAGACTCATGTACCTCTACGAGGTGAGTCCCTTTGCTTATTCCCCAATCTAGTTCCTTTTCTAAAAAGGGGAGGACTACTTTGGCTAATGAGCATTTGGTGATCTGGGGGTTACAGTGCGGAACGTCTCGCCAGGTGAAAGACCCTCACGAGCTTCCCACTCCTCTAGCGCATCGCAAACATGCTGAGACTGTGTTCGTGGGTGATTTATGCTTTCTTATGAGAGCATGACCACGTCGGCGCGTTGTTCGCCTTGCCTGAAAGCTTGAGCGCCCAGCGTGCCGTGTTTCATCGAGGCGATGGCCTCGAGGCCATGCGTTTGAGGGTTGAGCGTATCAGTACAAAGTCCTTCCCTTCGGGCTGGCCCTGTCGCCCCACGTCTTCACGAAAGTCGCGGAGGCGGCCATTGTTCCCATGAGAGAACAAGGCGTTCGCATCCTCAGCTTCACGATCGAGTCCCGAGGTGGGCGTGGCAGAGCGGCACGTTCCGGGTCAAAGTGACCCCGCACTGTCGCCAAACCTTCTCCCCATGGTCGGATCCTGCGTTTCTTCGGGCCGGAGTGCCCTTAGTCCAGGTTTCCAGGCATGCTGTGGTTTTCACGGATGCCTCTGGGGTGGGGGGCCACGTACAAAGGGCATGCAGTCTCGGGTCTGTGGACGGGGCCCCAGCTGCATTGGCACATCAACTTCCTAGAGTTGCAAGCAGTACGCCTAGCCTTGTGTCGCCTCAAGGGGTTTCTCAGACACAAGCACGTACTTGTCCGTACGGACAGCACTGCGACCATTGGGTACATCAACCACCAAGGTGGTCTACGCTCCCGTCGTATGTCGCGACTCGCCTCCCACCTTCTCCTATGGAGTCAGAAGCATCTGAGGTCGCTTCGTGCCATTCATGTTCCAGGGGCGCTCAACCGTGTGGCAGACGAGTACAAATTTAGTTGTACACTTGAATGAACAAAAAGTCATGTCCCTTTCAGCAGCCGCTGTTCTGGCTGACGAGTTTGTGTTGACACACCGAACAGTTTTTTTCTCCTGTAATACAATATGACAAGTTTGCTGTCCATGGTGCTGTAGGGCAGGTGAAGGGGTTAGGGGGTGCTTTTAAGCCTGTGAGAGGAGGATCTTTTGGCAGGGTCTGTTTCTATTGCCTTGATGCTGGCCACCTAATTGCAGATTGTGAGGCATGGAAGAAAAAAAAATGCATCAGCTAAGCCTAAAGGTGTGGGTTTGGTACAAACTTTGGAAAAAGTTGTGTCACCTGATACATACAGACCTAATACAGCGCGATATGAACCGTTTATGTTACAGGGGTGGGTGGCATGTAGCCGTGAGGAAATACTCAAGTCAGTGTCTGTGTTACGAGATACGGGGGCCGCACAGAGTCTTATGGCACTCTGCCTTTGTCACTTGAAACATATACGGGTTCCGATGTAGTTTTGCGAGGAATAGGAATAGGCTGTGAAAAAGTTCCCCTACATAACGTCTATCTCCAAACAGATATAGCAGAGGTGGGAGTAAGTCACACATGTGCAAGTCACAAGTAAGTCTCAAGTCTTAACCTTCAAGTCTCAAGCAAGTCCAAGTCAATTTTGTGAAAAGCAAGTCAAGTCAAGTCAAGTCACTGCCTTATGTCAAGCAAGTCAAGTCAAGTCGTAGCTTGGGTCACAAGTCACTGGCAAGTCATACAAACGTTTGATGATTTCACTGAATTTATATATTAAAATAAAAGTTAAAACTACAGAAGTTGTGGACTATGGTTTTATTTGCAAAATTAAATATGCATTTCCACATACAGCTGAGTGGTTACTAAAATAATCTAAAAAATAAAAAATAAATAAAATTTCAAACTACATAGCCTAAAATGTGAATGTAACTGAAATTAGGCCAACATTAAAGCATGAAAAATAAATATGCCTCAAACATTGCAGAAGACCATTAAAAGGTATTAAACAATTCACAAGTATAATGGTTCCTATGCCACCAAATGGCATTCTTCAAACTGTCATCCCCTTTATGGAACATGAACACTTCCTTAATGTCACGGATACATCAGCGTCAGCGCCAGCTCTCTACACTCCGCCCACCCGATCAGCATCCCCGGAATACTAATCACCTGCACCTGTCTTCACCACCTGTCATCAATCTCCTGCCACTTCCCGCACTCCTTATAATCACCTCCAGTTCCCTCAGTCCCTTGTCAGGTCTCGTTGAAACCTACTCAACATTCTGACTCTCTCATGCAAACTCAAATACGCTACTTACCTTCTTCAGCTACTTACCTGCCGTCAGCCTGTTCTCCGGATCCTCCGTCTGCTTCAGCTATCCCGCTCCCGATCGTCAAACCTCATCCAGTCATCTACAACCTGAAACAGATAAGAGACTTTGTCAGATCCACCGCATCCATAAACTCTGCTAGAATATTTCACTACTCATCAAACTCACCTGCCGTGACTGTGCTTTGTGTCAATAAACACCCTTGCAACTTACCTGTCTGTTCTGTGCTGATTTGTGACAGAAGACCTGACCAACATGCACGAACCAACAGATCACGGCGAAGAGGAAATCCCCATTCAGAACGCCGGTGTTTCTCAAGCCATTCCATTTCCATCCGTCATTCATTCTTCTTCATCTGCCTCTGTCAGTCCCATGGCCCGGCCAGCGCCCTTCTCAGGCGAGGAGGGGGAGTGCAGCGGATTTTTACTTCAATTCGAGCTGTACATGGAAATGAATGCTTCTCAATTTCCCACCGAGAGAGCGAAGGTCGCTTTTCTCATCTCTCTCCTCACAGGACGCGCTCTGCTTTGGGCGCGGGCACTTTGGGATGCAAAAGGTAGTGTAACTCAAACTCTCGATAATTTCATCAGCCATTTCCGGGAAGTGTTTTCTCCAGTTTCCAATGCTCTAACCATCCATGATCAGTTATTCCGTTTAAGACAAGGCCAATCCTCTGTTTCCTCGTATGCACTGCAATTTCGCACACTGGCAGCTTCCAGTGGATGGAATGAACCGGCTCTCATTACCGCTTACCGTCAAGGATTAGAGCCCGAGATTCGTTTACAGTTAACCATTCATGATGACATCATTGGGTTAGAAAATCTCATTCAGCGTTCCATCCGGGTGGATCAACGACGCACCGCATGTCAGCTCGATATCCCTGCACTGCCTCCTCCTCGACCTGCTACTACAGCCAGCCCTTCAGCACCAGAATCCATGGATATCAGCTCTACACATCTATCATCTGTTGAACGTAAGCGTCGTATGGACAATAACCTATGTCTATACTGTGGATCCGCTGGTCATCTGCTCCTCACCTGTCCAGTACGTCCCCCACGACCGGCGGTGAGTACAGTACGAATACATTCGCCCATTTCTCAAATGAAATATACTACTGTCCAGATCTCTTACCTCAAACGATCTCTTTCAGCGCAAGCTTTAATTGACTCTGGGTCCGCTGGAAATTTTATCTCTCTCTCCACTCTTCAAAAACTTCAAACCCGCAGACGATCCATTCCACAAACTCTTCAGGTCCAATCCATCCTCGGGAAACCGCTCGGTCGTGGGAAGATCCGCCACAGCAGTCCAACCATCACTATGAAAATCGGTTGTCTTCATCACGAGGATTTGTCATTTCTAGTGCTGGAGGGCTCTACGGCGGAGATCATCCTGGGACGCCCGTGGCTGGAACTACATTCCCCGAACATCTGCTGGGCTACGGGAGAGGTCTGCCAATGGGGAATCCGCTGCTTTTCCCACTGTCTGACTCAAGTCAAGAAACCTCGTCACTCATCTTCTTCTTCCGCTCGGGAAATTTCCATGTGTTCGACCTCCATCGAAAGTCCAGCCACTGATCAACACCATGAAATCCCTGCCGTCTACCGGGCGTTCCAGGATGTCTTCGATAAGCAACTTGCCACCAAGCTTCCACCACACCGGCCATGGGACTGCGCGATCGACCTGCTGCCTGGGGCGGTTCTGCCGCGTGGTAAGATCTATCCACTGTCCATCCCGGAACAGAAGGCCATGGAGGAGTATATTGAGGAGGCTCTACGTCAAGATTACATCCGGCCATCCACGTCCCCTGCCGCTTCCAGTTTCTTT
The DNA here is from genome assembly GCF_951802725.1 of Rutilus rutilus. Lineage (NCBI taxonomy): Eukaryota > Metazoa > Chordata > Actinopteri > Cypriniformes > Leuciscidae > Rutilus > Rutilus rutilus. Next base: position 24,554,437 of record NC_140213.1, on the reverse strand, counting down.
TTTGTAGGCAAGAAGGACGGAGGCTTGCGCCCCTGTATTGACTACCGGATCCTCAATAACTCCACAGTCAAGTATCGGTATCCCCTTCCTCTGGTTCCAGCAGCTCTGGAACAACTCCGTGGTGCTCAGATTTTCACGAAACTGGACCTTCGCAGTGCCTACAATTTGATAAGGATCAGAAAGGGAGACGAGTGGAAGACTGGGTTCATCACCCCTGCAGGCCACTATGAATATAGGGTCATGCCCTTCGGGTTGTCCAACGCTCCCGCAGTATTCCAGGGGTTTATGAACGAGATCTTCAGAGACTTCCTGCATCAATTCGTCATCATCTATATAGACGATATTCCCATCTACTCCGCCAACCTGTCTGAACATCACCGCCATGTCCAGTCTGTCCTTCATCGTCTGCGCAAACACCACTTGTATCTGAAATTGGAGAAATGTGAGTTTCATCAAAGTTCTATCCATTTCCTGGGGTATGTGATTACTCCTCATGGGATCACCATGGACCAGAGGAAGGTGGATGCCGTCACCAACTGGCCACAACCCTCCAACTTGAAAGAACTTCAGCGTTTCCTGGGGTTTGCTAACTTCTACCGCAGATTCATAAAAGGTTACAGTCAAATCAGTGCACCCATCACCTCTCTTCTGAAAAAAGGGGCCAAGTCTCTGTCCTGGACCACCGAAGCCCTACTAGCCTTCGAGAAGCTGAAACACTCCTTCAGTTCCGCTCCCACTCTCGTCCATCCCAACCCAGATCTACCATTTCTCGTCGAGGTGGATGCATCAAGCACCGGGGTGGGAGCGGTTCTGTCGCAGCGGCAGGGGGAGCCTCCTCGACTCCATCCATGTGCCTTCTTCTCCAAGAAGATGTCCCCGGCGGAGCAGAATTATGACATCGGCAACCGGGAACTGCTGGCAATCAAGCTAGCACTTGAAGAGTGGAGACACTGGCTGGAGGGAGCACAACACCCCTTTGAAGTCATCACAGATCACCGCAACCTGGAATACCTCCGTGAAGCCAAAAGACTCAACACTCGTCAAGCCCGCTGGTCATTGTTCTTCACCCGTTTCAACTTCAAAGTAACCTATCGCCCAGGGGACAAGAATGTCAAGGCTGATTCTCATTCTCGTCTGCATCAACCTGATATCGTCAGTTCTACTCCAGAATCCATACTCCCTCCAGCCATGATTGTCAGTCCCATCCAGTGGAGCTTAGACGATCACATTACTGATGCTACCCGTACTGAACCTGCTCCGCCGGGAGGTCCTGAGGGACGGACTTACGTACCCACTCGCCTGCGTTTGTCCCTCATGGACTCCATCCATACATCTCCGGGCTCTGGACACCCAGGCAGCCAACAGACCCTCTCGCTTGTGCAACAACGGTACTGGTGGCCCAATATGACCCAGGATATCTCCCGATTCGTGAAGAGCTGCTCAGTCTGTGCCATGGCCAAGGTCCCTCGACGTCTCCCCGAAGGTAAACTGGTGCCTCTTCCAGTACCCACCAGGCCTTGGTCACATCTAGGGGTAGATTTCATCACGGACCTTCCTTCTTCTGACTCTCACACCTGTGTCCTTGTTGTCGTCGATCGGTTTTCGAAAGCCTGCAAATTGATTCCTCTGCCTGGTCTGCCTACTGCCTTTGAAACGGCTGAGGCTCTCTTCACTCAGATATTTCGACACTTCGGAATACCAGAAGACATCGTATCTGACCGGGGTCCACAATTCATCTCCAGAGTATGGAAAGCCTTCTTCAATCTTCTGGGAGTCTCAGTCAGCCTAACGTCTGGATATCACCCCCAGTCCAACGGCCAGACTGAGCGTAAGATACAAGAAATCGGGAGATACCTGCGGTCATATTGCCATGATCATCAAGACTGCTGGAGCAGGTATCTACCCTGGGCCGAGTATGCACAAAACTCCCTTCAACAGTCCACCACTGGTCTCACGCCTTTCCAGTGCATACTCGGCTTCCAGCCGCCTCTGTTTCCCTGGTCAGGTGAGCCTTCCGATGTTCCAGCAGTCCATCATTGGTTCCAGGAAAGCGAGAGGGTCTGGGACTCAGCACACGTCCATCTGCAAAGGGCTGTTCGGAGACACAAGAGCCAGGCCGATGCAAGAAGATCAGCTACCCCATTATACCAACCTGGGCAAAAGGTCTGGCTCTCAACCAGGGATATCCGTCTCCAACAGCCCTGTCGCAAGCTGAGTCCCAAGTACATAGGTCCGTTCGCGATACAGAGGCAGATCAATGATGTCACCTACCGGTTATCACTACCTCCTCACTACCGCATTTCACCTTCATTCCATGTCTCCCTGTTAAAGCCATACACTGATCCTCTTCTTCCTCCTTCCACAGAGTCTGGCGCTGATGTGGTACCTCCTCCTCCAGTAGATCCCGAAGTCGACAACATCTACCGGGTCCAGGACATTCTCGACTCCCGACGACGGGGCGGTCAACTGGAGTATCTCGTGGACTGGGAAGGTTTTGGTCCTGAGGAGAGATGCTGGGTTCACCGTGATGACATCCTCGATCCCACACTCTTACAGGACTTTCACTCTGCTAATCCCAATCGTCCGGCGCCGAGAGGTCGTGGTCGTCCCCGTCGTCGGTCTTCTCTGCCCTCAGGAGCTGGCCGTGGAGGAGGGGGTACTGTCACGGATACATCAGCGTCAGCGCCAGCTCTCTACACTCCGCCCACCCGATCAGCATCCCCGGAATACTAATCACCTGCACCTGTCTTCACCACCTGTCATCAATCTCCTGCCACTTCCCGCACTCCTTATAATCACCTCCAGTTCCCTCAGTCCCTTGTCAGGTCTCGTTGAAACCTACTCAACATTCTGACTCTCTCATGCAAACTCAAATACGCTACTTACCTTCTTCAGCTACTTACCTGCCGTCAGCCTGTTCTCCGGATCCTCCGTCTGCTTCAGCTATCCCGCTCCCGATCGTCAAACCTCATCCAGTCATCTACAACCTGAAACAGATAAGAGACTTTGTCAGATCCACCGCATCCATAAACTCTGCTAGAATATTTCACTACTCATCAAACTCACCTGCCGTGACTGTGCTTTGTGTCAATAAACACCCTTGCAACTTACCTGTCTGTTCTGTGCTGATTTGTGACACTTAACAAGTTAGATATTTCCATTTAAACAAAAGAACAAGAAAAAAACTGTAATAATTGAATTGATCAAACTTACACCTGTCAATCAGGTGGATTGACTATTGTACATTATTAATCTGTGTGAGTGAGTGATTTATTAATATTTGTGAGTGAATGTGTGTGCATGTGTATGAGTGAAAAGTGTAGTTTGCATGTCTATGGTTGTGTTTGACTGTGTGTGTGTGTGTGTGTGTTAGAGAGGTGATTTGATTGAGTGTGATTGATTCATTAATCTGTGTGAGTGAGTGATTTATTAATATTTGTGAGTGAATGTGTGTGCATGTGTATGAGTAAAAAGTGTATTGTTTGCATGTCTATGGTTGTGTTTGACTGTGTGTGTGTGTGTGTGTGTGTGTGTGTGTGTGTGTTAGAGAGGTGATTTGATTGAGTGTGATTGATTCATTAATCTGTGTGAGTGAGTGATTTATTAATATTTGTGAGTGAATGTGTGTGCATGTGTATGAGTGAAAAGTGTAGTTTGCATGTCTATGGTTGTATTTGACTGTGTGTGTGTGTGTGTGTGTGTGTGTGTGTGTGTGTGTGTGTTAGAGGTGATTTGATTGAGTGTGATTGATTCATTAATCTGTGTGAGTGAGTGATTTGTTCATATTTGTGAGTGAATGTGTGTGCATGTGTATGAGTGAAAAGTGTATTGTTTGCATGTCTATGGTTGTGTTTGACTGTGTGTGTGTGTGTGTTAGAGGTGATTTGATTGAGTGTGATTGATTCATTAATCTGTGTGAGTGAGTGATTTATTAATATTTGTGAGTGAATGTGTGTGCATGTGTATGAGTGAAAAGTGTATTGTTTGCATGTCTATGGTTGTGTTTGACTGTGTGTGTGTGTTAGAGGTGATTTGATTGAGTGTGATTGATTCATTAATCTGTGTGAGTGAGTGATTTATTAATATTTGTGAGTGAATGTGTGTGCATGTGTATGAGTGAAAAGTGTAGTTTGCATGTCTATGGTTGTGTTTGACTCTGTGTGTGTGTGTGTGTGTGTTAGAGGTGATTTGATTGAGTGTGATTGATTCATTAATCTGTGTGAGTGAGTGATTTATTAATATTTGTGAGTGAATGTGTGTGCATGTGTATGAGTGAAAAGTGTATTGTTTGCATGTCTATGGTTGTGTTTGACTTTGTGTGTGTGTGTGTGTTAGAGAGGTGATTTGATTGAGTGTGATTAAATCATTAATCTGTGTGTAATTTATTAATATTTGTGAATGAATGTGTGTGTGTATGAGTGAAAAGTGTATTGTTTGCATGTCCATGGTTGTGTGTGTGTGTGTGTGTGTGTGTGTGTGTGTGAGAGAGAGAGGTGATTTGATTGAGTGTGATTGATTCATTAATATTTGTGAATGAATGTGTGTGCGTGTGTGAAGAGTGTATTGTTTGTTTGCATGTGTGCATGGTTATGCTTGCAAGCTTGAATTTTTGTTTTGTTTATTTGTGTATGCATGGTTCGGTTCGAAAGTCTGTATGTTTTTTTTTTTCTTTGTGTGCAGGTGTCTTTTTACAATCTTTTAAAAAATCGGTAACACTTTAGAATACTGTATCTTACTTACTGCATAACTAATAAGGCATTATTGAGGAACTAATAGATAATTATTTATTAACACTTAAGTCACTACTAAGGAAGATGTGTTAACTAATTAGTATGTAATAGAATTGTATGATTGTGTTAAGTTTAAGTTAGTTAATCAATAACTAATGAATTATGTCATAACTCTTGAAGAACTATTATTAATTATCTATTAATTAATGTGCAAGAAAAATAACTAAGAAGTAACTACTAATGAACAGTCATACACAGTGGTTACTACAATAAACCGTTTTATTTTAGCAGTGAGGTGTTGGATGAAGTACACAAATCAAGTACTTGAGTAAAGTACAGATAACCCAATAAAATATTACTCCAGTAAAATGATAAACTATTGGCCTATTCATTTTCAAAATTACCTTAGTAAATGTACAAAGATAATTACTTGAAAAGTAAAAAGCACTGATCAATGTTTTTTATTTTATTTTCTAGCCAGTTTTAGTCATTCTTCAGCACTAATAAGAAAGATAAGTGCAGACATTTACTAGGCTATATATTGATCTGCAAATAAGCAAACTTTTTATTTAATTAGCAAAATGTATCATAATGTATGATAACTTATCTATTTTACAAAGGTTTAGATAATACCGTTAATAATGTGTTTTTTACAGTAAGTTTGATTTGAGTCAGAAGTATGTGGTAATTCTGTATTAATTACTAATGAGTTTCCTATATTCTCACTTTAGAATACTGTTCCAGGTTCCAAGTAATTCCTGAAGAATTATCTAATAATTATTTGTTAATTACCAATTCATTTCCTTATATGTTCACTTTAGAATACTGTTTCAGGTTATAAGTGGCCTAATTCCTGGATAATTATTTGATAATTATTTATTAATTACTAATGAGTTCCCTATATTCTCACTTTAGAATACTGTTCCAGGTTCCAAGTAATTCCTGAAGAATTATCTAATAATTATTTGTTAATTACCAATTAATTTCCTTATATGTTCACTTTAGAATACTGTTTCAGGTTATAAGTAGCCTAATTCCTGGATAATTATTTGATAATTATTTATTAATTACTAATGAGTTCCCTATATTCTCACTTTAGAATACTGTTCCAGGTTCTAAGTAATTCCTGCAGAATTATTTGATAATTATTTATGAATTACAAATAAGTTCCCTATATTTTCAGTTTCCCTCAGTCATTGCCTCAAACATGAATTTACTCAAAGGCATTCTATGCTGAGGAAAACAGACACACACAGTACTGTATATAAAATATAAAAACTAATCTGAGGTTAGTTTTGTATGACTGTTCATTAGTAGTTACTTCTTAGTTATTTTTCTTGAACCTTAATTAGTAGATAATTAGTAGTAGTTCTTCAAGAGTTATGACAGAATTCATTATTTATTGATTAACTAACTGTTACTTAACACAATCATAAAAATATATTACATACTGATTAGTTAACACATCTTCCTTAGTAGTTAACAGTCGTGAAGAAGTAGTTAATGAATAATTACCTATTAGTTCTTCAATAATTACTTATTGGTTATGCAGTAAGTAAGATACAGTATTCTAAAGTGTTACCAAAAAATCTTATTTGCATCCCCAAAACCTATCCAATTATTAGACACTGTACACATGCTATTATGCTATTAAAGGACAACTCTGACACAAAATGAACCTAGGGTGTAATAACGCATTGGTACAGAGTCGACCGTTCTCTGGGATCTGTTTTCATGATCATCGAATGTAAAGAGATTTATCTCTAAAAACTGTTTAGCTTATAACACCCTAGGTTCATTTTGTGTCGGAGTTGTCCTTTAAGTGCTGTTGCAATGGATTTACAATGGATTGCACTTGCAAAAAATTAGATTTGATAGGACTTTGTCACTCAATTGTGAGCGATGTGGTCGCATTATCACCCCACCATGGCTGAATACACGCTCAACGGGTGCACTTGATGCAGGGATGGCCATAACTCTTACCGCTACCTTGAACAAATAGGGGAGGGTATGTCTGTTCATGGCCCAAAACTCCAAGGAGTTCTGTCCGTCACAAATATCCAAATAGTGGTTCAGCTGAATAAGGGGACTGGAAATTGAATCTCTCTTCTGCTTCTTGCGGTAAGCTGTGAACAGTCCAGACTGATGCTCTGGCCCTGCCACTGCCATTTGATCCTCCTGCTCATGGGTGGTGGAAGGGACTGGTGTAGTCTTGTATGCCTCCTTGAGAATCAAGTCTGATTAAGCAAAAGCAAAAATAGAAATCACAAAATGTATAAATGTATTGAATACTGAGAGAACAAACAGTACCAACATAACACAGGTTATGGCTATTTTAAAATAAGCACCCATGTAATGATTTTACAGCCTAGTCCTGACATGTTGATGTAAAATTATATAACATAATTACCTTTAATCATGGCAGACACAGCCTCCTTGGTATTTTCAGGGACCAAGACATCATGGGTCAACCACATGGTGCCAAATGAAGGATCCAGCAGAGCAGATTTTAGGTATAAAGGATCAGAGAAGGGCAATAATGACCCATCACTCTCTCCATCTGCCATTTTCACGTTAACAAAGATCCCACTGAATCTTCTTTTGAGGGATGTTTGCAGGCTACAGATCAAACCCCCCAAGTAGCACACTTTCTCTTTTTGATTTTCCAGGTGGTGATTAAGAGAAAGGACACAGGGAACCACAGCACTTATGGTCACATTTTTTTCTCCTTGTGTGAGATCAGTGGCTTCTGCAAAGGGTTGAAGTACTTGGACAAGTTCGTGTATCTGATTCCACTCTCTTGCTGTGAATATTGTCTCTTTGTGTCCCACACTTTCAAGAAATGTACACAGTCTTAGGTGGTCACAGCTGAGCACTGCTTTCAGTTGCCTCAGTGTGGAATTCCAGCGCGTGGTAACAGAGGCAGGGATTCCACGCTGTCCAAACTCCTTCTCAAAGTTCTCCTTGAAAGAGGTACTTGTGTGGAGTAAGGAACTCATTCTGGAGGTTTTGGCAAGGGCCGGATTGATTAATTTTGCCATCTCCTATGACCAACTGAAGAGTGTGAGCAAAACACTGGAGCCTTGTCTGGGATTTGGTGCTAAAAGATTTTTCAACCATCTCTTGCTCCTCAACTATGAGGTCGTTCCAAATTTCAGAATCATCAAGGTCATCTTCTTCATCTCCCTGTCCTGGAAAACATGTGCTGAATGCTTTTTTCATGTTTGCGGCGTTATCACAGATGATGTGTTCAACCTTTCTTCTGATTTGATACTCTTCACATATTTGCTCAAACTCTTCGCAAATCCTCTCTCCAGTATGAGAACCTTTGAAGCGGTTGCATGCAAGCAACTGTGATTTCAACTGCAGACTGAGATTTTCAGTACTGAGCCAGTGTGCTGTGACTCCTAGAAAGCCTCTCATCCTACGATCTGACCATATATCTACGGTCACTGATACATTATCTGCCTTTGCTAGATCATTTTTTAACTTCAACTGTCTTTCTGCCACTAGATCATCTAGCTTTGAAGTAATTGTTCTTCGACTAACAGGGGAGTATTTGTTGTCTATTATTGATAAAAAGTGAAGAAAACTTTCATGCTCAATGATAGATAAAGGCATGTTGCAGTTTATAATCAGGTCTGAGAGTATTGACTGTGTAATGGCTCTCTGCTGGGGATGGTTGCAGCTGTACTTTGGTGTCCTTGATTCAATGAATTGGGTAATTGGAGGCTGATCGGAGTCAAATGTGGCCTTGGTGTGGAGGTATTCTTCATACCTAAACAGAGGGAAGAGAAACAAAAATGACTTGGGCATATTTAATTTATTCATTGCATAATTTAAACTTTATCATTACATAAAAAGCTGTAATTTGAATAGACACATTGCGTTTCATTTAACAGTTATACTAGGTTAATTGGTTGGCTTGCTGTAGGAAACGTGACAATTTTAGACAATTTCACGTTTAAGAGGGGGCAGGTGGAGTCTGCTTACTTTAAAGCCATTAAAGGGTCATGCTATTTATTAAATTGTATCTTGTTTCATTCTGCATTTTGAAATGTCTTCATGATGCCACTGAACTTATGAAAATTACAGTTACATTTCTTTTAACATTCAAGTCAACTGGGATAGCAAACTATAATGGCTTTCATAACTAGACAGTACAAAGGGATGCATGCAGGTAAGATAATATAATATTTATTCTCTGTGCTTTTGTATGTAAGGGATTATTCAGATCATAAAAGAATCATTAATCCAAGGCACTCTAATATTATTAAAAATATATAGTAAGCATGGCTTTAATATTTTTAAATCAGGTGACAAGTACTTGCACACCTAACATTATGCGTTGCGGGCGGCTAATGAGCCTTCGTCAGGGTGTGTGACCAAGTTACAACAAGACCCGCCCATGTTAATCTACTAACTCTCCTGACTGTTTTGTCGGACAAAATGGCGGATGGCGAAGTATGATTGGTCAGATCACCTGTCAATCAAGCTCCCTGCGAAGGGTCAATTAAATACTCGTATAACAATCACCTGGTCACTGTACAGGACAAGCAGGAGAGAAAATTCAAATAATACAAAGAAAACGTATCTCACCCAATATAGAAATAAATCGAAAAATAAATACAAATCAGAATTAACAATCTACAAAATCACGAATGAACATATACAAATCAAGATCCACACATCAAAAATGCATATAATATTGCACTGCTCTCGCCCGCACTCACTGCACTGCTCTCGCCCGCACTCACTGCACTTCTCGCCCGCACTCACTGCACTGCTCTCGCCCGCACTCACTGCACTTCTCGCCCGCACTCACTGCACTGCTCTCGCCCGCACTCACTGCACTTCTCGCCCGCACTCACTGCACTGCTCGCCCACTGCTCTCGCCCGCACTCACTGCACTGCTCGCTCACTGCTCTCGCCCGCACTCACTGCACTGCTCGCTCACTGCACCGCCCGCTCTCACTGCTCGCTCGCTCACTCGCCCGCTCTCACTGCTCTCGCTCGCTCACTCGCCCGCTCTCACTGCTCGCTCGCTCACCGCTGCGTCACGTGATTGTTGCGGTGCGTTCAAATACAGATATGTATTTTAAAAAAGACAAGTTATTTCGAGTCATTTACCTCAAGTCCGAGTCAAGTCTCAAGTCATGAATATCAAGTCAAAGTCAAGTCAAGTCTTTTATTAATATTTGTCAAGCAAGTCTCAAGTCCTAAAATTTGCGACTTAAGTCTGACTCGAGTCAAGTCATATGACTCGAGTCCCCCATCTCTGAGATATAGTAACAGGTAATGTGTGCATTGGAGTCTGCAATGAACTGCCCGTGGAAGGAGTCGATTTTATTTTGGGAAACGACTTAGCCGGTGGTACAGTTTTCCTTTCCCCAATTGTTATTAAATCCTCCCATAGCAAAGGATAAAAATGACTTGTCTTCTCAGTTTCCAGCTGTGTTCTCTTCCTGTGTAGTGACACGAGCCCAGGCCCGTAAATTTGAAGATGTGGTGGACATGTCTGATTCTTCTGTCTGAAGTCTACAGTCTACTGGTGATAGGATGACAGGGAAGTTGCATCTGGAACCAACATCTCCGACCAGTGATATTGCCTCCTTACAGATGGGTCAGTCGCAATTAGCTGCTGCGCAGAAATCTGTTGTGGTTGTGACAGATAAGACAAAAGTTCCTATTGAAAAGGTAACATATTTTTGGGAAAATGACGTTTTGATGAGAAAGTGGGAAAATGGTGACAGTGTTCGTCAAGTTGTTGTTCCTACCGGTTACCGTTCGCAAATACTGAGTCTTGCTCATGACCATGTCCTCTCTGGTCATTTGGGAGTTCAAAAAACGTATGATCGGGTTTTGCAATGTTTCTTCTGGCCTGGTCTAAAATCTGATGTAGTAGCTCGCTGTCGGTCGTGCCATGTTTGTCAGTTAGCCGGGAAGCCAAATCAAACTGTACATCCCGCTCATTTGGTCAATGAGAGCATATGACGTAATTTACATATATTTTTACAGTTTTTTCTGAATGCTTAAGCGCTAATCGTGATTCTTGTAGCACAATTTCTAAAACTATTAATACGTATAGCAAAACCACTCACTGAGTTTGCAAAACTAAAAGCACAAACACTGCTTTGCACTCAGTTTGCAATTTTGTAACACACACTTTGCAAAACTGTAGGCACAATTCACTGCACAACACTCTTTTTGCAGAACTTTAAACACAACTCACTACTTACACTCAATTACCAAATTTCCAACACACTCCTAGCAAAATTATACACATGTATGGCTATCATTAACACTATTTTGCCAACTGTCTGGCACACTTTCACATGTGAAAACTGTTTTAGATAATTAGTTCACTTTGCAATCAGCCTAAGCACTATAAATAAGCCACAGGTAAGCTGTCTGTGTGGAGTACAATGGAAGGAGCAGTAAGAGTGAGAAGAGTGAGAATCAGAGGAGGCCGAGGAGGCCGAGGGAGAGGACGTGGAGGTGAAGAAGTTGGAGGAAGAGGACGTGGAGGTGAAGAAGTTGGAGGAAGAGGACGTGGAGTTGAAGAAGTGAGAGGGTTAGAGGAAGTTAGAGGAAGAGGACAAGGAGGAGCAAGAAGAGGACGAGGAGGCCGAGGGAGAGGACGTGGAGGTGAAGAAGTTGGAGGAAGAGGACGTGGAGGTGAAGAAGTTGGAGGAAGAGGACGTGGAGTTGAAGAAGCGAGAGGGTTAGAGGAAGTTAGAGGAAGAGGACAAGGAGGAGCAAGAAGAAGACGAGGAGGGGAAAGAGGAAGGGTAAGAAGAGTAAGAAATAGAATAACTGATGACATCAGAGCTACAATAGTGGACCATGTCATCAACCATGGGATGACCCTGAGGGAAGCTGGCCAACGGGTTCAGCCTAATTTGAGCCGCTATACTGTGGCAAGCATCATTAGGACATTTCGAAATGAGAATCGGTAAGTACTTTGTAGCACTGCCATACTCTAATGAGAAACACAACAGTACCATACATGCAAAAATACTGAAATTGTTACTTTACAGAATTGCTAGACGTCCAGATGTTGGGGGCAGAGGAAGAATGTTCACTCCAGAGCAAGAGACCCATATAGTGAACATGGTGATTGCCAATAATGCAATAAGACTGCGCGAAATACAGCAGCGCATAATTGATAATGACAACATCTTTCAAAATATACACAGTGTAAGCATTTCTGCACTAAGTTCCTTTCGAGAGAAACACAGAACGTGTAAAGCAACTGCGATGCGATATGACTATGTGCAGGTAAGCTATAGTGTCATTGGTTCTGAATTTGGAAGTGCATACTGTAGTGCTGTGCATGGGCCTGATGTGTTGCATTTGTTTTGTCTTGTCCAGAGAGTGATGGAACTAGAAGCAGATGCCATGGGACATGAGCTACTTTTTGTAGATGAGGCCGGTTTTAACCTCAGTAAAACCAGGAGACGTGGCAGGAACATTATTGGACACCGTGCCATCATCAATGTCCCAGGACAACGTGGTGGTAACATAACCATGTGTGCAGCTATAAGCCAAAATGGTGTTGTTCACCATCATGCAACCATAGGCCCATACAACACTGCACACATTATTGCATTCCTGGACACCTTACATGACATGCTCACTGTTCAGAGACCAGAGCATACCCGATATGTCATCATATGGGACAATGTTAGTTTCCATAGGGCTGCTTTGGTCCGCAACTGGTTTTCAGACCACCCATCCTTCATGGCACTCAACCTCCCTCCATACTCTCCATTCTTAAATCCCATCGAGGAGTTCTTCTCTGCCTGGCGCTGGAAAGTGTACGACCGTCATCCTCATCAACAGGTAGCCCTTTTACAGGCAATGGAGGAGGCATGTGGAGATATTGACCAGGCATCATGTCAGGCCTGGATACGGCATTCAAGGAGATATTTTCCCCGGTGCCTTGGACTGGAGGATATCGCATGCGATGTGGACGAAATTTTGTGGCCGGACCCAGAAAGACGACATGATGTAGGCTGATTGTCTTTTTTTCTTTTCTTTTTTTTTGTGAAATTACTATTTTGTGTTCTGACTTTGTCTTGGTTTTGATGAGTGTGAATAAACACCAATACTTGAAGTTTGGATCCTTGTATGTTTACATTGACATCTGCACACAGAGAAAGCAAAAGCCAGATGTGTTTTGTATTCATACCAACAGTGTATAGTTGGCACATTGTGTGCTTAGTAGATGATGGCTTGTGTTTACTGTTTGATACGAAAACACCATTTTTACGAAGGTGTGAAGAGTTAATCTAGCTGTGTTCGCTTTTGCAAGAGAACTACAATGTTTTGATAATTGGGTGAAAGGTTTTCTTATTTGTGTGTAGAGTTTAGCAAAAATAGCCAATAGTTACAAAAAATGTGCTTAAGCAATCAGAAAAAACTGTAAGTAGTAGGAAATTACTAGTCATCCAATTTTTTATATCACCTATGCATTCCGTTAATTTTGTGAATTGGTAAGTTTTGTCAGGGCGTGAAGAAATATAGAGCTGAGTATCATCAGCATAACAGTGAAAACTAATGCCATGCTTCCTAATGATATCTCCCAAGGGTAGCATGTACAGAGTGAAAAGCAACGGTCCTAGTACTCAACCTTGTGGTACGCCATACTGAACTTGTGATCGATGAGACATCTCTTCATTTACTGCTACAAACTGATAACGGTCAGATAAGTATGATTTAAACCATGCTAATGCAATTCCACTAATGCCAACATAATTTTCGAGTCTATTTAAAAGAATGTTGTGGTCAATAGTATCAAATGCAGCACTAAGATCGAGTAACACTAACAGAGAGATACAACCACGATCGGATGATAAGAGCAAATCATTTGTAACTCTAATGAGAGCAGTCTCAGTACTATGGTACGGTCTAAATCCTGACTGAAGATCCTCGCAGATCTCATTTCTTTCTAAAAAGGAACATAGTTGTGAGGATACCGCCTTTTCTAGTATCGTTGACAGAAAAGGTAGATTCGAGATCGGCCTGTAATTGACTAATTCTGTACGATCAAGTTGCGTTTTTTTAACAAGCGGTTTAATCATAGCCAGCTTAAAAGTTTTTGGTACTTATCCTAATGACAAAGATGAATTAATGAGGAAGAGGATCTATGACCTCTGGAAGCATCTCTTTCAGTAGCTGAGTCGGTATAGGGTCTAACATACATGTTGTCGATTTAGATGATTTAACGAGTTTAAAGAATTCTTCCTCTTCTATAGCAATGAATGAATCAAATGTTTCCTTAGGGACACTACAATGCACTGCCTATACTGTAGTAGACGGTTGCATAGTTATAATTTTCTCCCTGATATTATCAATCTTGTAAGTGAAGAAGTTCATAAAGTCAATACTGCTGTGCTGCTTGGAAACTTCTGGGCTTGAAGCTTTATTTTTCGTTAGTTTAGCCACTGTTTCAAATAAATACCTAGGGTTTTGTTTATTTCCTTCTAATAGGGTTGAAAAATAAGAAGATCTAGCAACTTTTAAGGCCTCTCTGTATGCAATCGAGCTCTCTTTCCATGAAATGCGAAATACCTCTAGTTTTGTTTTCTTCCAGTTGCGCTCCATTTTTCTGGCTGCTCTCTTAAGGGCCAGAGTGTGCTCGTTGTACCACGGCGTTGGACTATTTTCTTTAATCTTCTTTAAGCGCAACGGAGCAACTGTGTCTAAAGTGCTGGAAAAGAGAGAGTTAAAAGTTTCTGTCACAATATCAAGTTATTCTAAGCTATCTTGGATGCTGAGATGATGAAACTGATCAGGAAGATTATTAATAAAGCAATCTTTAGTGGCAGAAGTGATAGGTCTAACATATTTGTAACACGGAGTCGGCTTTGCAGCCTTGGCTAAATGAAGTTTACACGAGACTAGATAATGATCTGAGATGTCATCACTAATATTAGATCTAGGGTATGATTACAACAATGAGTAGGTCCTGACACATGTTGTCTAACTCCAATAGAGTTAAGAATGTCTTTAAATGCCAGTCCCAATGCATCTTTTTCGTTATCTACATGTATATTAAAATCACCAACAATTATGACTTTATCTGCAGTCAGTACTAACTCTGATAGAAAGTCAGCAAATTCTTTGATAAAGTCTGTATGGTGCCCTGGTGGCCTGTATACAGTAGCCAGCACAAATCTCAAACGTGATTTATCATTTACACTATATATTGCTATATTAAGCACCAACACTTCAAAATAATTATATTTGAAACTAGACTTCTTAGTAATTCTAAAAATTCCATGTTTATAACAGTAATCTTGGGGGGTGGACTCTTTTAAAGTAATGTAATCATTTGGTTTTAGCTAGGTTTCTGTCAAACACAGCACATCTAGATTATAGTCTGTAATCATATCATTAACAATAAGTGCTTTTGAAGTAAGGGATCTAATATTCAGCAACCCAAGCTTTATCATTTGCTCATTTGTATTATATATGTTTTTTATTTGTTGAACATTAATAAAAATTTTACCCTTAGATGGGTTTGGAAGTTTTTTGTATGTCCTAACTCGGGGAACAGACACAGTCTCTATATGATGATATCTAGGTGAAAGAGGCTCTATGTGATGGGACTTATCTGACCTTGGTGACGTGAGACAGCCAGCAGACGGTCGGTTTAGCCAGTCTGTCTGCTTCCTGACCTGAGCCCCAGATTGTCATGTTTGAGCTCTAAGACTATGTGCCATATTACTAGAGAGAAGAGCAGCACCATCCCAGGAGGGATGAATACCATCTCTTTTCAACAGGTCAGGTCTGCCCCAAAAACTTTTCCAATTGTCTATGAATGCTATATTATTTTGCGGACACCACTTAGACAACCAGCCATTGAGTGAGGACAATCTACTAAGTATCTCATCACTCCTGCGAACAGGAAGGGGGCCAGAGCAAATTACAGTGCCTGACATCGTACTTGCGAGTTCACACACCTCTTTAACATTAATTTTGGTGATCTCCGACTGGCGGAGTTGAACATCATTTGTGCCGACGTGAATAATAATCTTAGAGAATTTACAATTAGCATTAGCCAGCACTTTAAAATTTGCTTTGATGTCAGGCGCTCTGGCTCCCGGCAAACATGTGACTATGGTGGCTGGTGTCTCTATTTTCACGTTCTGTGTAATAGAATTGCCAATAACTAGGGCACATTCAACAGGATTCACAGTGGGTGTTTCACTGAGAGGGGAGAATCTGTTTCAAGTTGTAATCGGAACGGAAGAGCGGTGTTTTGTCCCATGACTACAGCGTCTCACCGTCACCCAGTTGCCCTGTTGCACGGGCTCTACTTCAGCCGGAACCTAACAATGTAAAGAGTTCACTAAGCTAGTCGCATCCAAAGCAGTATCTAAAACACTTGCACTCTTACAATTAACCTTGATTAAAGCTTGGATGCGTATCTCTAGTTCTGAAATCTTCCCCGTCAGCTTTACTATCTCCCTGCATTTATCACATGTAAATCCTGTGCTGACAGAGAAGGATATGCTAAACATGTTGCATGAGGTGCAAGTAACAATAAGAGGAGAAGATGACATGACTTGCCGTGTTTGTTGACTGATCCTACTCACCTAAGTTGTTTGATGGACTCGTAAAAGGCGCGAATGAGAAAAATAAATAAATAAAGAGCACACAGATGGCACGCTAACAGGCTAGTGAATTACTAGCGTGTTGTGCTAGCAGTAACGATTTAGATTTAAGCTAGCGATGTCAGGTTAATGTGTGATGTTGAGTAAGTTATTTTTAGCAGTATAAACAACAAGGAATGATAGTAAATAATGATTCAAAACAGAAAGATATACGAAGCTTTCAGACGCACACCAACGCAACAGCAGCAGAAGCAACGAGGCAGACAGGAGCACTGGAACACAGGAGCACAGAGGTTGATGCAGAAGGTATTGTCTGGTGTGGCAAATTGTGAAGCATATCTGGATGATGTGGTCATTTATTCCCGTACATGGAGTGATCACCTGAAAACACTACCTGAATTTTAAAAAATGTGAATTCGGAAAAGCAGTGGTCACTTACCTAGGAAAACAGGTCGGACAAGGACAGATGCGTCCTGTTAATGCTGAAGTTGAGGCAATTGTAAATTTCCCCATGCCCAAGTGTAAAAGAGAGTTGCGCCGTTTCCTGGGTATGGTGGGTTATTATCGAGGGTTTTGCAAAAATTTCTCCTCTGTTGTGTCCCGTCTGACAGATTTATTGAGTGGATCCAAAGCTTTTATTTGGAGTCATGAATGTGATGTCACCTTTAATGCTGCCAAAGACCTCTTGTGTAGTGCCCCAGTCCTCTCTGCTCCTGACTTTTCACGACCATTCAAACTCGAGGTGGATGCCAGTGGGTTGGGAGCAGGTGCAGTTTTATTGCAAGAAAGTGAAGCTAGAATAGACCACCTTATTTTATTTTTTTTCTAAAACACAGCAACGTTATAGCACTATTGAAAAAGAGGCCTTAGCATTACTTCTTGCCCTTCAGCACTTTGAGGTTTATGTCGGTGGTAGTTCGTTGCCTTTAACTGTTTACACCGACCACAACCCCTTAGTCTTCCTCCTGCGCATGGCCAACTCCAATCAAAGGCTAATGCGATGGTCTTTGGTGGTTCAGGGTTTTAACATTGACATACGCCACAAGAAGGGTACAGAAAATGTTATCGCTGATGCACTTTCTAGAGTGTGAGAAGTTTTGTTGATATTTTTTGTCAAAATGGGTGACTTTTGACTTTTATGGGTGGGGGTGTTATGATGAGACATGTGTATGGTGTGTCTCTCTCTCTCTCTTTTTCTCTCTCACTCTGTCACTCCCACAGATTGAACGTGTTGGTAACGTGCCCCATGACTTTTATAAATAGACCTACTGTGTTATTTATTTTCCTCTCACCTTACCCTTCCTGGTTTGTTGTTCTTTTCTCATTTCTTTTGTAAAGTGTTCTGTAAACGGTTTTCTTTTAATACTCAACGTGGTTGAGTGTTTTCCCTCGTTATTATAATTATTGCAAATGTCACTGTTCTCAGCACGGAAGCTGTAGGGTTTGGGGTGGCAATTTTTCTTTGTTGTGAACATTACTTTTTCTCTTGTTTTTGGTTAGTAGCCTAAGGGAGTCAGTTTAGTATCTGTATTTTGTTTAAACGGTTTTCTTTGATAGAATAATACGTTTTTTCTAAAACAAAGGTAGAATCAATTTTGTTTGTTATTTTGACTTTGACCCAACCCTGAAATTAATTTGCTTCTTTTTGATGTCTTGTGCTGACCTTTACCAATTTGAACAACTTGTTTCAAAAATTGACTGAACGCTTTGCTGCCGGCGGGTCCTCTTCTCCTCCCACTGCATTGCTTTTTCGGCTAGAAGGACACCAGTCTTAACGGTGGATCGCCAATTTTCACGGTCCGATGTCACTGCTTCCAAATCAGCTGGGCAGATGCTGCACGCTTTCAAGTCTCGCTTGCAGGCGTCCTTGTAGCGCAGGGTTGGCCGTCCAGTTGGTCGTGTTCCTGTGGCAAGCTCCCCGTACAGAATGTCCTTTGGGATACGACCGTCATCCATCCTGCACAGGTGGCCAAGCCAGCGCAGTCGCCTCTGTGTGAGGATGGTGAACATACTTGGCATACCTGCCTGAGCCAGGATGGCTCTTTGCTCTTGGCAAGAATATAAAGTCCAAGCTTCACTGCCATAGAGGAGGGTGCTCAAGACGCATGCTTGGTACACCTTCAGTTTTGTTTTTAGTGTCAACAGAGTATTGTCCCAAACCCTCTTTGCTAGTCGAGCCATGGCGGTGGCTGCTTTGCCTATCCTTATATTGAGCTCGGTATCCAGGGATAGGTTGCTGCAGATGGTGGAGCCAAGGTAGGTGAAATTCTCCACTACCTCCAGGGTGTGGTCGCCGATAGTGATTGCAGGAGTGGTGTTGACATCTTGAACCAATATGTTGGTTTTCTTGAGGCTGATGGCAAGGCCAAACTCTGTGCATGCATCTGCAAAGCAAGTGATAAGTCGCTGGAGGGCACCCTCAGTGTGTGCAGCAAGAGCAGCGTCATCTGCAAACAGCATCTCCCGTATGAGTACCCTGCGGACCTTAGTCTTTGCTCTGAGGCGGGCGAGGTTGAAGAGGTTCCCATCACTCCTAGTATGGAGGAAAATCCCATCTTCGGAGTTGCAGAAGGCATAGCGCAGGAGCAGGGAGAAGAACATGCCAAAGAGTGTTGGCGCCAGGACACACCCCTGCTTCACACCACACCTGATTGGGAAGGGGTCTGAGGATGTTTTGCCATACTGGACTGTGCCCACCGTGTTCTCATGAAATGATATAATCAGCTTCAAGAGCTTGGGGGGGGGGCATCCGATCCTATGTAGGAGAGTGAAAAGGCCAGTCCGACTGACCATGTCGAACGCCTTGGTCAGATCTATAAAGGCAAGGAACAGGGGACGTCTCTGCTCACGGCACTTCTCCTGTAACTGCCTAAGGGTGAACACCATGTCAATTGTTGATCGTTTTGCTCGGAACCCGCATTGCGACTCCGGGTATACACGATCAGCGAGCAGTTGTAGGCGGTTAAAGATGACACGTGCAAAGGCTTTCCCCGTAACACTGAGGAGGGAGATCCCACGATAGTTATTGCAGTCACTGCGATCGCCCTTATTCTTATAGATCGTGAGATTCCTCCACCGTTGCTCACAGCCAAGGTCCCTGCGATCCTCTGACAAGGACCAGCTTGCCACTCCTCGCACCAGGCTACGGACCTTTGGTGATAGAGCATTCTGTGTTTCTGCCCCCATCCTCTGGAACAAACTACCTCTCCACATACGTCATGCCCCCACACTGTTGTCTTTCAAAAAGCACCTCAAGGCATACTTGTTCACAGAGGCCTTTGGTCTCTAACCTCTTTGAAGTCTCCGAGCATGAGCAGGTTGTCTTTCGGTGGAATCTCTGCAATTTTGGCCTCAAGTTCGTAATAGAAAGCATCTTTATCCTCAGCTGTGGAGCATAGCGTGGGGGCATAGACGCTAAAGATGTGCAAGGGTCCCGAGGAGGTTGTGAGACGGAGGGAGAGGATACGCTCAGTCCCCTGAGAAGAAGGTTCTACTGATGGTAAGAGAAAATTTCGCACTGCAAAGCCGACCCCATAGACAAGTCGGCGCTTGTCTTGCTCCAGTCCTTGCCAGAAGAAAGTGTAATCTCTCTCCTTCAGACTTCCACTGGATGGAAGACGTGTCTCTTGAAGAGCGGCAACGTCGATGTTGAGCCTTAACAGCTCGTGATTGATGATAGCAGTTTTTCTAGCGTCGTCAACTTGCTGAAGATCGTCACAGAGGCCAGGGCACAATGTTCTGACATTCCAAGTTGCCAGCCGCAGGGCTGGTGATTTTTTGGTCTTTTGATTATTTCCTGGTGCTGGGTTTTACAACCTGCCTGTCGATTTTTGTCTAAGCTCCATGCACCCGATGAAGCAAGCAGGTTGTGGCGGGGTAGTACCTAACTGCCCGGGGGCTGCCCGGGTTAAGGCGGGCGGTAACGACCCAATGGAGCACTATGGTTCCTCCCACCGTCGGGAGCAACCCCTAGCGCCCGGCTCGACGCCAAATGAGCCATGGCTTATCACTGGTAGACTGCTGCTCCCCGTGTTGTTTCTGCACTGAGACAGTGCAGCTGGAGTGACCTCTCCAGGTGCAGGCCTGGGCTGATGATATGGAGATCCTGGGTTGCCCAGACGTCAGGACCCCCCTCTCGGCTTTGCTGGCAGGGTCTGACAGAAAGGCGAACCAATACAGTCAGTGTCAGCGCGGCTGCAGGAGTTGCCGGATGGTGACATTTCCCTTCACCATCCGCCTGAGGGGCTCCACTCCTGATTTTCTGTTGGGGTTTACTCCCTTAGCCTTTGCTTTCCCTGGAGCTAACCACAAGGCAGTGGCTCACGAGGGTTTCTGTACAGAGTTTTCCTTCTCTGTTGTGGTATGATGGTATATCCCTTCATATAATATATATATATATATATATATATATATATATATTATTATTATTATTATTTTATTTTTATAGACGCCTTAATTAAATTCAGGCTTTTATTCACATATAAACATTGATCAGCGAACATAAATAGAAGATCAACTAAATGACTGATTAACCCTCTGGGGTCTAAGGTGTTTTTGGGGCCCTTGGGATGTTTTGACATGCCCTGACATTTGTGCTTTTTTCAGTTATTTATAAACATGATAATGGCAAAGGTGTAAATTCACTCTATATAGCACAAACAGGGCTACCATAATATGTGAGCAACATGAATGTAGATGTTTGTATTTTTAAGAGAATAATGTTTATGCGTGGTTATTGGAAAAAATAAAAATTAAAGTTGCTGAAATAAGACCACAAAACTCATACTAAATATGTGTCAATAAGACTTTTGACTAATGGATGTTGTCGCTTCGAGTTCTGGCTTCAAAATTATGTGAAAATAGTCTTGCTTTATCGTTCACATAAACCAATACATTGATTTAAATTGTGTAAAACAGGTTTTGCTTGGAAAGCCAATATGCGAGGGGGGCGTGAAGGAGGAGTAGTTTACACCTGAGAATACAATGTCCCACCCACTCTGCATAATGAGCCATTCATTCAGGTGTGACACTGACTGAGCCACAATGCAAGGACAAAAGATATATTTAGAAGAAGACTTATATTGACCATTTAAGATTTTGCTTACATCTATCTTGTAAATATGTTTTGCTATTTTATTAAAAAGGTTACAATTACAACAATAATTACAATTTCAAGTGTACTCTTTCTTTGTAAAAAAATTATTATAGGCCTACATTTTATCATATGTATTCATTAGTTTGAATATAGCCAACATTGGAACAGCTAACATCTTAGTTGATGACTTTATTTTTGACAAAAATAGTATTATATATATATATATATATCAGAGCATGTGAGCAGAGTGAAGCGGTGAGAATCTCCGCTCATCGCTCACTGAACTGTTCACCCCTCCGCTCCCCCGCTCAAAGCTACATCAGGCCGCTCCGCTCATTTTCGCTCAGCGCTCAACGCAGTTTGCTTCGCGCTCCACTCAAATCACCCCCCGCCCGCTCCAAAAAAGGAAAAAAAAATCTACATGTATATCACTTGTAGCGGTCCCCAACCTTTTTTGCGCCACGGACCGGTTTAAAATCAGACAATATCAGACACGGACCGGCCTTCAAGGTGTGTGGCGGATAAATACAACAAAAATGATTAAAATGATACGACTGGCATAAAAACTGGGGTATTTTTTTAAATAGCCTATAATAATAAACGTGAATCCAATGTGTAGGCTTACTCGCAACTTTATTAACAGCGTCCTCTAACATCGCGCAGGCAAATGAGAAAGTCTGAAAACAAACAAAATGCCCCCAAAAGAAAAAAATCTCTATGTTTTCAGTGCTGATGCGTTCACGTAACATGTAAGGGCACCTAAAAGCTGTCACAACGAACCGGCAAAATGATTATGAATATGTAAAATATAGCAGAAGACATTTTAATTTTTTTTATGTCTGTCGGCTGGAAAGACGCTGACTCGTGATCTTCGCAGTAGTGAACGCGCCTGAGAGAAATGCACATTTCATACGGGAGAGCAGTCTGTTTTCTTTCGTTTTGAATTGTTCTGTTTAAAAGTAGACATTTCAAGCTTTATATATATGTCTCAGGTGTGTGAGGCAAGTAGGCTATACGCTGGTTCATTCATGAGACAAACTCCAGGTTCACGCCGGCGCCTTCGTATCGTGGTTAGCCTATCTATTTTCTAATATATTTACTTCTTATTAAATCCAGACAATGGTTGATGAAACCTTGATTAAAATTAAGATACAATTAATACAAAACGAAATTAATTTTAAAGACAGGCTTTGTGCTTTCTGTTTGAGGTCTGAGTGAAAGTTTTAAAGCAGTCTTAGTGCCGCTTTCAGAGCGCTCACGTCCGTAATGGAGAACTGTCCCGTCCATAACATTTTTTTTTATTTTTTTTTAATAAATTTCTAAATAAATGTGACTTATAGTCCAGTGCGAGGCTAGGCCTATGTTTTTTCTTCTTCATGGCGCATTTTTTGACTGATGCGCCTTATAGGCTACTCCGGAGCGACTTATATTGATAGGCTACACCTGTATGAATTCTCATTTTACTTTTTGAACTCCATTATTGAGCCGAGTTTTGCCTGAAAATAGTCTACTGTTGATGACTGTGCAAGACAAATGGATTCAGGGTCAGGCTTGACTGAGCATGCTTCAGACTCGTGGTGTGAGCGGAGCGGAGCGAAATTGGAGCGGGAAATGCGACGCTCCGTCCTTTTGAAATTGCCGCTCTGCGCTCTGTCCAAGATCCGCCCGCTCGCGCTCCCCGCTCGCTCCCGCTCCACTCCGCTCACATGCTCTGATATATATATATATATATATATATAAAACATATGAGCAGAAATTGCTAAACAAAAGCTTATTTGATGTGGCAGTATATTCTACAGTAAAAACTGTACCCAAATCTAGTCAACAAAATGTTGTCTTTCATATTTCGCCTGACTGTAACGTTGTTTTTATGAAATATTAGGGCATAATGGCTAACATTACAAATGTTAATTTGCAGTTTAATACGTTGCTTATACAAATAGCCTACATTTTATTTCAACATATTTCAGTCGATTTTTACTCATCTCAGTATAGCAATACAGTTTGCTAAAACATCATCATTCATTCACACACAGAAAGCGATTTAAATTTAAACGGTCTTTTTGCGAGCTGTGGTAAACAGCGCGCATCTCTGCCGTTCATTCATTCACAAACAGAAACGCGATTCACTTGAGAAGGAAAAAAAACGTACTACAGTATTCCTCAGCTCAGTCAGATCCTTGCTCCTCGAAATACCCGCACTTCTGAGGTACATTTTCCATTATTATTATTCCTCACAGCGCTGCGAGACGGTGTAAACAAGTAATGATCTGAATAAACTTGTGTTTTCTCGAGCTGATATGGGGCGTTCACAGGTTTGCGTGGATTGCCTCATTCATTTGCGTTTGAATAGCGCGCGCTCTCCGGGGCGTGGTCACATTACATTTGAATGAGCTCTAATGAGCTCGACTGGAATCGCTCTCTTTTAATACAGATTTCACAAGCTGAGAATATTTGTTTTTTATATAAATTACTTCATTTAAAAGAAGAGAATTCAAGCTTCATGCCTGTGTGTCTGTATGCCTGTTTGACTGAGTATTCGCTGAGTTATTGTTCATTTTCGGACGCGTTTCAGAATGGACTTAACTGACAGAGAGAAGGCAGAACTCGCTTCGTGTTTATTTTTCTTTATTTGGCAAAAAGCACAACACTTTGTTTTTATTGTGAGTATACACAAAAATAATACACATTTAACAGAATCGATTGATGTATGAAACTTGTTTGTAATATCAAAGTCAACAGAGCAAAATGAATCTCTTTTGAACTGATAAAAAAAAAAGCGAGCTGGTATCGCCGGCGATACCGCCGACCCCAGGGGGTTAATGTGTCTGTACAATCCAAATATATGCCTCCATGTCAGCGAAACCTTCACACAAATGTGACCGATCACGGAAAGAAGGGACACAAGTCGGTTCTGGGGCATTTTGAGTTATTCGCAGATTCTGAAAGTGTAATCTCCAAGCTTTCCAACGATGTGTAACACATGGAAATCTGATCATATTTGGAGAAGTTGTGGCCATTTGAAGGTAGGCACTCAAAAAAGCTCAAAGGGGAGAAAACGGCCTCTAAAGATTGTGCAGTTCTCACCTCTCTCTGCTGCTGGGAGTGACAATAGGGCTCATTTACATCTCATTTAGATAAGCCATACCCCCTGTAAAGCTCCCCCCTGTAAAGCTGTAAAGCACAGCAAAAAGGTCAGGAAAATGTGCCATCAAAGAAAAAAAAAAAGAAGTTTGCAAACAGGTAATATATAAATAAATGTCTCTTAGCATCTACCGATAAAACTGTATAGGCAACTCTTATGTACACTGAATAAAAAATAAGATAAACTCTAGAGAATGTTCAAATCAAAAACAGGATGTGATATATATATATATATATATATATATATATATATATATATATATATATATATATATATACATACATACAATATATGAGTTTTTTATGAAGTCCACAACTCTGTTGATATCCTCAGGGCTGATGAACCTGGCTGGTGGACATAATGCTTGGCAATCTAAACCTCTCTCATCCCACTAAAGATGAATAATCCACCTATTAACTTAAGTCTTGTTAGAAAACAAACAATATTATGCAATGACCGTCTAGTTTCGAAGCACTGAAAAAAACTGTTCAGAGCAGCCCCATTGAAGTCAATGGATGCTAGGCTTTAACAGGAAAATGCACTGTGACGCTACGGGAATGTATGAGAAACGAGTCAGCCGACCTGCTATATGTAACTGATTCTGAATGAACTCGTCTTTGAGATGAACGTGTTCTAACCAGGGTTATTATAGTTTTGCATTTTTTATTAGTTTTTATTTTTATTTCGTTTTGAATTTTTGTTTTCAAATTCAGTTTAGTTTTAATTAGTTTTTAAAGTGGGTTTGCTAGTTTAGTTTAGTTTTTATTTTTTGAAAATGCTTAGTTTTAGTTTAGTTTTTATTAGTTTTAGTGTTAGTTTTAGTCTTTTTTTGTAATTTGGGTTATTTGTCAGGGCCCACTCAGGGGCAAAATTCAAAAAGGTCAGAAAAAGTATTGTGTAATAAAAACTCAACAAAACCATCATACAATTTTAGAAAAAAATTCACAACCCATTGAAATTCCTTTACCTCTTGCAAAATCCACACGCCGTACCAAAAATCTACACATCAGAATTCACACCCTATACTAATACCACAGCCGTACTATAGCCTGCTATAGTAATATAGTACTATATATAATATACTATATAGTAACCATAGCCTACTCATCTGGATTGAAGCAGCAAACATTCCGTGTAAAAGTAAAAAAATGACATAACATATTTAATATTTGAATCACAGCTTAGGGAAGAGTGGGGGAAAACGCCCCCCACCTGTTTTTCCCAAAATAACAACTAGAGGTAGTTAAGATACATTTTTACTGTTGCTATGCACTACGTTGATAACGGGGATATACAAATCTCTATGGAGAAGCTGACACCAGCGACATATTTGAAGAGAAGAGGATTACATGGTAAATGCTATAATTTTCAGATATTAGTAAACAAGTGTTTAAAAGAATATTGTTCATCAGGATATCGCAGTGATGTATGATAGATGAATAGTGAAGTCTGTAGTTTGAGATCATATGTTATTTATAAGGAATATAATTATATTTTAAAAATTAAACATTTTAAAAAAAAAGTCATAGCTTGTGGGGTAAAACGCTCCCTACGCTGAGGGGTAAAACGCCCCCCAGGGGGAATAGTTTCTCTCTATCATAATTACTATAATAACATATTTCTGTTTATCAAATATTTTGTTTTACACTTAATGCAGTATAACTAGGTGGTAAAATCAAAATATTTGAACAAAACATGAAAAAATTACCTCAAGTGAGCATTAGCGAAATTTGGCTATTTTGGACATTCCTGAAATAAATATTAATATATATACATGTTGATACATTACTTGCCTTTTACGTTTAGAGATTAAAAACTATTGTCTGTTAATTTTGCTGTTGATCTATGAAGCAAACTGGTTGGTAAGAAAGGGGGCATTTTACCCCACCTTGGGGGGCGTTTTACCCCACCGCTGTGTACAAAAATATTTTCAGTCAAAATACTAATTAATTATAAAGGCTGAGCAATTTTAATATTTGGTGAATAACTCCTGCCATAGTCACTCAAAACCGGGATGGCAATTCTAGTCAAATTTATGTTTTGTTTCACTGTAATGTCACATTTTCCTTAAGGGGGGCGTTTTCCCCCACTCTACCCTATATAGTGTTTTGACATCGACAACCACAACCAAAAAGTGCATTTTACCTCAAACTTGCGACTAGTTAACTTTCTAAAGAAGGCGCAATCGCTTCTCGGGTCGACATTAACACACTGACAAAATTATATTCAGAATTTAAAATATTTGTATACCACTTTTTAATGTGTGATTGTGTAAAGGTGTTCACGAGATAGAGATACCAACCTTTCGCGAACTTGCTTTCCCTTTCGTGGTCACTCCGAGTTACGTCGGATGACGACGATTGGGGTTTCGCTTAGAAGCCTATCACCTTCGAGTATATAAAACGAGCCAATGGCAATGAAATGCCATGGGTCTGCGGAATTTGCATAGCGTAACTCCGCCCGCCGCAGGGGGTATATAAGGAAGTACGTTGCACAATGCAGACATGCTTTCGCTTCGGAGCCGAGAACTTCTCCACTCCTGCAAGCCAAAGATTCTGAGTTAGTCTTCTCTTACCTTCGAGACGAGCGAGCTCTCCGGTGTTGGTGTGACGGCGATTTCAGCGAGTGCACACTTCCCTGCTGATCTTGTCAGTGATCTGACAGTTAGTGTGATTTCTCCCTGTTCGCTTCAACATCCGCGGAGTTTTCCTCTCACAAAAAGAGCATTGCATGTGGCACGTCTTTTTAAAGATGTCTCGCCCGTGCACTTCTGGTTGTGGTCGCGATGTATTTTCTCCTGATGGGCACAATCTCTGCTTAGCGTGTTTGGGCGTTGATCACGCTGAAGCAGCGCTTGTGGATGATTCATGTTCTCATTGCGGGAACATGACCATCTCCATGCTGCGGTCGAGACTCAATGAGCTCATCAGAGCGAGAGTCCCCTCATCCACACCCCGATCTACGGTCTCCCCGAGAGGCTGTACTTCGGCTGGTGGCCAGGGTGACCTGAGGGTATCTGTGTGGGACAAACCGCCGATACGTCCACGGTCCACACACCCCTCTTCAGCATTGGTACCCGCGAGCGTGCAAATCGAAACCGCCGGTCCCTCTACGGAGGCCCCGCGCGTTTCGTTTGGCGTTCCACAGGAGGATGCAATGTCGATCACTGCATCACAAGGTGGGCATGAGTCCTCGGGAAGTGAGGATTCGGCTGTGTTGCCGCCCTCGGGCGTGCCAGCATTGCCCGAGTCTGATCCCGAGCTGACTGCCATGCTTTCCCGGGCAGCCGCGGCCATTGGGCTCGAGTGGTCCCCGCCGCCCGATCCAGTGCGCTCGCGGCTGGATGATTGGTTTTTGGGAGCGGCCGCTGACATTCGTCGCCGCCCAACCCCAATACCATTCTTCCCGGAAGTGCATGAGGAAGTCACGCGGTCCTGGAAGGCTCCCATGTCTTCCCGCGATCGTTCGTCGGCTTTCTCCGCCTTTCCTCCCCTCGATAGAGCTGATGCTTGTGGGTACACTGGGATTCCCACGGTTGAACGTTCTATCGCGATGCAGCTGTGTCCGGCAGGCGCTTCATCACGTGGTGATCCTAAGCACCCGTCCAAAGCCTGTGGATTCTCGTCCACTCTCGTGGCGAAGTCTTACAGTGCGGCGGGACAGGCAGCTGCCTCTTTGCATGCCATGGCCATTCTGCAGGTCTACCAGGCCCAGATGCTTCGTGACATGCACGAGGGCAGGACAGACCCAGGGCTCGTTGATGAGCTGCGCGCCGCCACCGACCTCGCTCTCCGAGCGACGAAGGTGACCGCGCGCTCCCTGGGTTTGGTGATGTCCACAGCTGTGGTCCAGGAGAGACATCTCTGGCTGAACCTGGCTGATATGTGTGAGCCCGAGCGGACTCGTCTGCTGGATGCTCCCATATCCCAGGCCGGCCTTTTCGGCGGTGCGGTCGAGGATTTTGCCCAACAGTTCTCGACCGCCCAGAAGCAGACTGAGGCTATCAAGCACATTCTGCCCCGACGCTCTGCTGCTCAGCCGTCGGCACAGAATCCTCAGCCTGCTCGCCGCCGAGGGCGCCCTCCCGCGGCCGCCCCTCCCGCACGGCCCCAGCAGCAACCTTCACCCGGGCCGCGTTGTGGAGGGAGCCGCAGGCAGGCGCCACAGCCCTCTCCAGCCCCGCCGCCCGCTAAACGCCAGGCCGAGCGGCGCTCCTGAGACGGGCTGCTCAGGGTTGGCTTCAATTCTGTCCCAGGAGCTGGTAGCAGGGCCACTCCTTCCCCCGGTGGAGGGCCGGGGGAGAATCTTTTGTTCTCCACTCCCCGCTGCTCGTCCAACGACGAGCAGTACTTTGATGTGGTTGAAGACAGAATTGAATTCCCCAATCCTGAGCCGACAGAGTCCGAGGGCCGCAGTGCGCGCCACCCTCGGGTCCCGCCACTGCCGCCCTCCTCTGTCCCAGAGGTGTGGGATGACAGCACGCGCCGCCCACGGGCCACGCTCCTCTCATCCCCCTCTGTCGCCAGACCCCTGCCAGAGCACGCCCCCGTGGGACGCGCGCCCTCCCCTGGCCTCCTCTGGCAGGACGCGGTTAATGACCGTGCCCCCGCACAGGGCCGCTATGCCACCCTCGCCGGTGCCGGTCATTCCGCCTCGCTGCCCCACCGACGGTACGTCTGTGGTTCGTATGACCCCGCTGGTGCACTTTCTGGAGGCCTGGCTAGAGCTTCCCAGACTGTCCCGCTGGGTCGCGAGAACCATCAGGCTCGGCTACGCGATTCAGTTCGCGAGATCTCCTCCCCGCTTCAGGGGAGTCCGCTTCACTATGGTCGGTGGCAATGCCCCTGTCATGAGAGCGGAGGTCGCCACTCTGCTGGCGAAGGGTGCGATCGAGATTGTCCCTCCAGCCGAAATGAAGTCCGGCTTCTACAGCCCTTACTTCATTGTACCCAAGAAGTCCGGTGGGTTACGGCCAATCCTCGACCTGCGCGTCTTGAACCGCTCCCTTCACAGGCTGCCATTCAAGATGCTCACGGCCAAACACATCCTCCAGTGTGTGCGGCCGCAGGATTGGTTTGCAGCGATCGACCTGAAGGACGCCTACTTCCATGTCTCCATTTTACCTCGACACAGACCGTTTCTACGGTTTGCTTTCGAGGGGCAGGCATACCAGTACGCGGTTCTCCCTTTCGGGCTAGCCCTGTCCCCTCGCGTCTTTACGAAGGTCGTCGAGGCAGCCCTTGTTCCCCTCCGGGAACACGGGGTTCGCATCCTGAACTATCTCGACGACTGGCTGATCCTAGCTCACTCTCGAGACCAGGTTTGCGAACACAGGGACCTAGTGCTCCGGCACCTAGTCCGTCTGGGCCTTCGGGTCAACTGGGAGAAGAGCAAACTCTGCCCCGTGCAGAGGATCTCTTTTCTCGGTATGGAGATCGACTCGGTCGCCATGTGCGCGCAGCTTACGAGCGAGCGCGCGCAGTCACTGCTGACTTGTCTTCGTCAGTTCGAGGGCAAGAGTGCGGTTCCACTGAAACTTTTTCAGAGGCTCCTGGGGCATATGGCATCCGCAGCCGCAGTAACGCCGCTGGGATTGCTTCATATGAGACCGCTTCAGCTTTGGCTTCGCGATCGAGTCCCGAGGTGGGCATGGCAACACGGCACGCTCCAAGTCCCAGTGACTCCAGCCTGCCGTCAGACCTTCACCCCGTGGGCGAACCTCAGTTTTCTACGGGCCGGAGTGCCCTTAGAACGAGTTTCCCGGCATGTTGTTGTATCAACAGATGCCTCCAACACGGGCTGGGGCGCCATGTGCAATGGTCATGCTGCCGCGGGCTCCTGGACAGGACCCCAGCGCCTTTGGCATGTCAATTGCCTCGAGTTGCTGGCTGTACGTCTCGCCCTGCACCGCTTCCATGCGCTGCTCAGGGGTCAGCACGTACTAGTCCGATCAGACAATACCGCAACAGTAGCGTACATCAACCATCAAGGTGGTCTACGCTCCCGCCGTATGTCGCAACTCGCTCGCCACCTCCTCATATGGAGTCAGAAGCATCTGAGGTCGCTTCGAGCCATTTATATCCCGGGACACCTGAACCAGGCGGCCGACGAGCTGTCTCGAGTTCGGCCTCTCGCTGGAGAATGGCGACTCCATCCCCGGACGGTTCAGCTGATTTGGGATCAGTTCGGCGACGCACAGGTAGACCTGTTTGCCTCCCACGACTCGTCCCATTGCGACCTGTTTTATTCCCTGACCGAGGGCACGCTCGGCACGGATGCACTGGCGCACAGCTGGCCGCGGGGCCTACGCAAGTATGCGTTTCCCCCAGTGAGCCTTCTTGCGCAGACCTTGCGCAAGATCAGGGAGGACGAGGAGCAGGTCATTTTGGTTGCCCCGTATTGGCCCAACCGGACCTGGTTCTCCGAACTAGTACTCCTCGCGACAGCACCTCCCTGGCCAATTCCTCTGAGGAAGGACCTCCTTTCTCAGGGACGGGGCACCTTATGGCACCCTCGTCCCGATCTTTGGAACCTCCACGTGTGGCTCCTGGACGGGACGAGGCAGGTTTGAGTACCCTACCACCTGCGGTGGTGGCTACCATCACTTCCGCTAGAGCATCGTCCACGAGACATGCCTATGCGTTGAAGTGGAAGCTCTTCGTCAACTGGTGTTCTTCTAAACGTCAAGAACCCACGAAATGCCCGATCAGTGTCGTGCTTTCCTTCCTGCAAGAAGGGTTGGAGCGAAGGCTGTCTCCCTCCACCCTGAAAGTGTATGTTGCCGCCATTGCCGCACATCACGAAGCAGTTGAAGGTAAGTCTCTGGGAAAGCACGACCTGATCGTCAGGTTCCTGAGGGGAGCGAGGAGACTAAATCCTCCTCGTCCTCCCCTCGTTCCCTCTTGGGACCTCTCAGTGGTTCTAACTGCCCTGCAGAGTGCTCCCTTTGAGCCTTTGCAATCAGTGGAGCTTAAGTTCCTGTCAATGAAGACAGCGCTCCTGGTTGCATTGGCCTCCATCAAGAGGGTAGGGGACCTGCAGGCATTTTCGGTTGACGAAGCGTGCCTGGAATTCGGGCCGGCTGACTCTCACGTGATCCTGAGACCCCGGCTTGGATATGTGCCCAAGGTTCCTACCACACCCTTTCGAGACCAGGTAGTGAACCTGCAAGCGCTGCCCTTGGAGGAGGCAGACCCAGCCTTGGCACTGCTCTGTCCAGTACGCGCCCTCCGTGCTTACGTAGACAGAACGCGGTGTTTCAGGACCTCAGACCAGCTCTTTGTCTGTCATGGTGGGAAGCTGAAGGGAAAGGCTCTCTCAAAGCAAAGGTTATCTCACTGATAGTGGATACCATTGCTTTGGCATACCAGCAGCAAGGTCGTCCGTGCCCCCTTGGTGTGAAAGCCCACTCCACACGTAGTGTCGCTTCCTCTTGGGCTCTAGCGCATGGCGCCTCGCTAACAGACATTTGTAGAGCTGCAGGCTGGGCGACACCCAACACATTCGCGAGATTCTATAATCTCCGCGTAGAGCCAGTTTCTTCTCATGTACTCGCTTCAACCAGCCGGTGCTAGATTCTGCTCAGGTGTCTTCGCTTGCTCGCCATTCCTCTCCACGGACGGGATACGTGCGATTTTCTTCTCAGGTGAGTCTGATAAGCTCTGAGTTTCCTCCAGCACTGGTGACGTCAACGCCTGAGTTATGCCAATCTGCCATAACGCAGCTTTTGCGCTTGACTAGGTGCCTCCATGTGCATGGTCCCCCCTCTGGGCGACCCCCACATGTGTATTCCACTGTAAGTCTCCTTGTGAGCGTGTGTCTTTCCCTTGGCAAGCCACCTTGCCACCCCTGGGGTTTAAAATTCCACCTGCGGCTGGACACCCCAGTGATTCTCCATATGCATCCCTCTGGGTCATATGTGTATTCTAAGTCCCCCCCATCAATGGCTGGGCATGATTGCATATTTCTCTCTGGAGATATGCTTCCCAGTGTACCTTGGTATCCCTGTGTTAAGTAGGACTCCTTCGTTCGTGCTAGTCTCACAACAGGGAGCTCAGACTTACGCAGGGCACTGGAAGACAGCCGAGGTGGCGTGATTAGACTGGAACCCCAATCGTCGTCATCCGACGTAACTCGGAGTGACCACGAAAGGGAACGTCTCGGTTACGGATGTAACCCTCGTTCCCTGAGTGGGAACGGAGACGTTACGTCTTCCTGCCACTTCCGCTGTACCGCTGAAAAACGCCTGGGGCCAGTCTCGGCTCCTCAGCGAAGGCATGTCTGCATTGTGCAGCGTACTTCCTTATATACCCCCTGCGGCGGGCGGAGTTACGCTATGCAAATTCCGCAGACCCATGGCATTTCATTGCCATTGGCTCGTTTTATATACTCGAAGGTGATAGGCTTCTAAGCGAAACCCCAATCGTCGTCATCCGACGTAACGTCTCCGTTCCCACTCAGGGAACGAGGGTTACATCCGTAACCGAGACGTTCAACGTCGAACGAACACTCGTTCTCATGGAGAGGCGGTGTGCACGGAGGGGAGGGGCTGTGTGTGTGTGTGTGTGTGTGTGTGTGTGCGCGCGCGCGCGCATGTGAGAGATGAGTGACAGAGAGGAAGGGAGAGCAGGAAATGCAGCTGAACAATACGCTGCGTGTTTTAAATAGCGTTAAAAAATGAAAGACCTTAAAGGGGACATATCATGCCAAATGCACTTTTTTAGCCCTTAAATGCATTTTGTTGTATATTTGGAGTGTTTAGAAGTACAGAAAATATGAAATTATTCTCTTCAGGTGCTTCGTTGATATCTTTATATTCTGTTTTGGTCATATTTTTCAACCTGTTCCGATTTTTCTGTTATCTATGACGTTTTTTGAACTATTACGTCACAGTATTTGCAGCGGAACTGCCAAATAAGGACATCGACTTCCGGCCCAACACTTCGAGCAATCCGCCATTTTTATTTCTCGTTGCAATTTTGTAGTCCAAGCTAAAGGATGCAGAAGTTACGAGAGGGTAAGTTAAAATGTTCGGTTGTTGGATGTAGTAACCCACACGCTTCATTACACCGTCTAATGTAGATAAACTGCCGTGCTTGTGACAAGGGCTCATGTTTAACTGAAAGAACGAGCAGAGAGAGAGACCCGGTCGCGCGCGCGCGCTCTCTCTCTCTCTCTTCAGAGCCAGGCGAAAGTGTAAACAAGACATCACCGTCTCCAAACTAGACGCTGTCTTGCTCTCTCTCCCTCGCACATATTAATCAAAATAAATCGACACGGTGGTAAAAGGTCGGAAGACCAAAGTTTCATGTGTAAATAACAGTACACACCAGTGCGATATATCCATATGAAGACGTTGTTCTACAGGTTCGTCGTCTTCATTTTCATCTCGCTCCGGCTCCGACTCTGGCTCGAACATGTAAGGCTGGCTGGACAAGTCTTCCGTTGTTGACATTTTGTTAATAACGTGTGAATAAAAAGTTTCTGTGCCGCTAGATAATCGTATCTCTGCTATCAAACTACAAAAATGGCCGAACGGGGTCGAGTTGAACCTCTGCAACCTGGAGAGGGGGCGGGGTATGAAGTGTCTCAATTGTATTTAAAGAGACCGCACCAAAACGAGTTGCTCTCAGACGCACATCAGAAAAGGGGTAGAAAAGGGGCCTGTGGAGCTATAATAATGAAGAATTCAGACCCAAGCATTGCAGTTCCGCTTTATATAGACTACAAATGTATGATTTATATGTAAAAAGGAACAATTTAAAAGCATGATATGTCTCCTTTAACAAAGACGAAAACTAAGGACATTTACTCTATAATTTTATTTTATTTTAGTTAGTTTTGCCAAACACACATTACAGTTTTAGTTAGTTATCGTTTTTTTGTAATGCCTCGTTTTTATTTTTATTTCAGTTAACGACAATGTTTTTTCCCACCTAGTTTTCGTTTTTTCGTTAACGATTATAACCTTGGTTCTAACGCATTTTTAGTTAATAAAATGTTAACACAATAGTACATATTTGACCATTATTTTTTTGACATTATAGGGGAAGCCGAGCTTCCCTTGCAGTTTTAAAGAAATCCCCACTGATGGAAACTGAGGACAAAATTAGCTGGGTCCCAGTTGGGTAGCCCAGGCGGGCCCCAGATATCAGCCCAAGTGCAACCCCTTTGGGCCCCACATTGGTTTGTTGGCTGGGCAGTGGAGCAGTAGCATGTGTAAATAAGGTCCAATTTGTTACCTAATTTGTGAGTAGCCGCAGTAGATTCTCGTTTGAGGTCAAATGAGGCAAGCAGAGTGTGGAAATCAGCAGCCTGAGGATTTTCTTGGTTGATGTTGAAGTCTCCAAGAACTATGAGAGGAGTACCATCCTCAGGGAAGGATGAGAGTAGCACATCAAGCTCCTCCAAGAAACTGCCAAGCTTACCTGGGGGACGATATACAACTACAAAATGGATTTTAATAGGGCTAGTGATGGTAACTGAATGTTATTCAAATGAGCTGTTGTCACACAGAGGTGGTAAATGATCAAATTTCCAATCGTTTGAAATGAGAAAACCAGTACCTCCACCCCTACCAGTCAGGCGAGGGGTGTGTGAGAAAGTGAAGTTAGTGGAGAGGGCAGCCGGTGTGGCAGTGTCCTCTGGTCTGATCCAGGTCTCAGTCAGGGCCAGAAGGCTGAAACCTGAATGACTAGATATAGATGTAATGAAATCAGCTTTGTTTACAGCGGACTGGCAATTCCAGAGACCAATCCCATACAAAAATGTAATATATGGCCATATATGTACTTATATTTTAAATAGCATGACATATATCTATACATATATTTGACTTATCTGAGAACACAATATATGACTGCAACATATATCTATACATATATTTGACTTATCTGAGAACACAATATATGACTGCAACATATATCTCTACATATATTTGACTTATATGAGAACACAATATATGCCTGCAACATATATCTCTACATATATTTGACTTATCTGAGAACACAATATATGCCTGCAACATATATCTCTACATATATTTGACTTATCTGAGAACACAATATATGACTGCAACATATATCTCTACATATATTTGACTTATCTTAGATCACAATATATGCCTGCAACATATATCTCTACATATATTTGACTTATCTGAGAACACAATATATGACTGCAACATATATCTCTACATATATTTGACTTATCTGAGAACACAATATATGACTGCAACATATATCTCTACATATATTTGACTTATCTGAGAACACAATATATGCCTGCAACATATATCTCTACATATATTTGACTTATCTGAGAACACAATATATGCCTGCAACATGAACATTTATGTGTCCAAACATGTGAAGAAAATATTTGAGTTCATCCATATATGATACCATATATCTGCATATATTACAGTATAGTATTGGTTTCTCGCATATATGGACAACATTAATTATAAATATGTGACATACATATTTGTTTTCAACATATTTAATAAATGTATGTAAACATACACTGTAACCCTTTACTGTAAATTTACAACGAATTTCTTACAGAATTGTACTGTATTTCCATAATACAGTATTAAGCTGTATCTTTTACAGAACAGCTGTAAATATACAGCACATTTCTGTTTTCGTCCTGATAAATTCGTTACCATCAAACTGACTGAAAGGGCATTGCATTGTGGGATTGATTTCTTTCGCGCTCAATTCAGTTCAAATGTGACGCGTCATGCGAGCAGACAGTAACGTTAGGCAGCTACAACAGGCAAACTCGTTTTGTCAGCGGGATTCAACTGAACAAATAATCATTCCTGTTATCAAGATAAACAATGTCTGCGAATCTGTGAGCAATTTTAAAGCTTTTTTGAGGTTCGGTTCGGTTCGGTTCGTGTTTCAAACATTAGTTGCCTGTGACGCAGCAGAAAATGGACGACGTTAACGGTAGCAGCTACCTGAAGACGGATGGAAGAATTTGTCATTGAATAACCTGCGCGTGACGATAAGTGGGATTTAGAGTTTGAGAAGATGGAGAATTGTTCAACTGAGTGATACGGTAAGCCAATATATAAGTTTTTTTTTTTTTTTTTTTTTTGCGTTTCTACATTGTTTTCATGTATTTGGTTTGATTTTGCCGCGCAAGCAATTCACTGACTCTGTTCCACCTGTTTACCAAGTAACGTTAACTTCGACATTTCATATAGGCAACCTTTACCATGCTATTTGCATGACGTGCATTTGATATATATTTTTTTCGTTTTAGGCTTTGTAATCTGATGGCCATTGTTAATGTAAGTGCTTTTAAGTAGTGTTACAGTTATAGTATATGTGGTAAAAAAAAATGCTGTCAAATTCTGTCAGTTCTGTGATTGTGCTTTTGAATCGTTGTCAGAATTTTGCTAGCACATGAAAATCCATGTTCCTAATGCTGTTTTCAAATGTAATAGCAGCTAGGCCGTTTCCTGGGGCCCGTTCTTCGTACGTTGCTAACTCAGTTAGCTGGATTTGATTGTTGGCGATTTGGCATGATCTTGGATTGTTTGGTTCTTCGACGCTCATCCTGGACTTGCTGTCATAGCAACAGGTGCGCAAGCTTAAACCTGCTCGGGAGCAGGCTTATTTCATGTAAACAGGATTAGATCCCGGCTTTATAAACAGAGCTGATACGGGAAGTCCAGCGCAGCGCAATAGTGCACTTTCTGAGATATATATTTTTTTCTCATGACTCGTGAGAAAATTTCGTTTACATTATTCATTTGTTGGAAATGCACATTTATTTTCGACTTGTCGGAGTCCAGCTTTAACTACAGCACAAACTGTTTGCATTGCCCTAAGATTATTTGCGAGTGGCTCAAGATTTAACAGTTGAAATGACTATACGGCCTTAATTTAATGCAGCAAAAAATATTTTACAGTAGGCTACTAAGATCTTTTTTTTTTTGCCTTTTTCTTGGTTGCTTTTATAAACAGACAACCATTTTTTAACAATGTCTTTTATAAAAGAAACTATAATATAACTAAAAATTACCATTATGTAGAATATTTTTGTACTTCATTTTTATTTGTTCCCATGTTCTAGTGTGGTGACTCTGACATTACAATGAACAAAGTAATTATGCAATTATTAAAATACAAAAATATAGGCTAATAAGTGACAAAAACATCTAACATGGCCACTTCTAATGGATTTAAATTGTCTGCTACTTTTTGCCAGCCCTCTCTCCTGGCTTTTGCAGACTTTGAGGTGTTCCCTGGCGTTTTGATTAAACATTAAAATTCCGAATAAACTTTGATTATTAGTTCTTGCTCTGCTGAGGAGAAAAACTGAGCGCGCTCTTTGGCCACGCTGAGCAGCCAATAGCAGCGTTGCTGATCAATGTTTCTACTATCGATACATATCCCCTTTTAAACCAGCGCATGAACGCGCAATTATCTCAGATAACTCAATCCATCTATACTAATCATATCCGGCAGGTGTGTTCGAAGAACCTAATTAGCCAGATCATGATTAGCACGATGATATCATCTTGGATGTGTAATTTGATCTCGGATGTTTTAAGCAACGTACGAAGAACGGGCCCCTGATTGCCATCCCATGGTCCTACAACTACTCCCTAATTCAAAGAAGTTAGACGGTGTTATCCTTCAAGCAGATAAGTAGAGATTATTCAGCAAATCTCATTAATTTGTAATATGTTTTATGTTTTGGTTCTGTTGATCGAGGTTGTGCTGTCCTTTTTAAAAATTGTTTCAGGAATTTGCATCGCTGATGTCCAGCAATCTACATTTGCCAGAAAGTCCACGACTTATTTCCTGGTATGTAAACATTAAAGGGGTAGATGAAACCTAAAATGAAAAGCCATCATTTACTCACCCCACTGCATATGTTTTTCTTAATTAGTGTTTTTATTTTGTTTCCAGTCCAGATATCTACAATTCTTACATGAAGAAGCATTTAATAGACACGTAAAAATTGTCTTGTTTTCTTAAAGAATAAG
Source organism: Rutilus rutilus (assembly GCF_951802725.1). Classification (NCBI taxonomy): domain Eukaryota; kingdom Metazoa; phylum Chordata; class Actinopteri; order Cypriniformes; family Leuciscidae; genus Rutilus; species Rutilus rutilus. Next base: position 24,515,835 of record NC_140213.1, on the reverse strand, counting down.
TCAAAATTAAGTGAGTTTATGCTTAAAACAAACAAAATTATATGCCAGTGCATTTTAGCATTCTAACCAATTTTAATTTTTAGTTGAAAAATGTAATTCATAGAACTATGAATAGACAACTACATCGAACCACAGTGGAACCCACGGTAGTTATTTTAATTATTAATATTATTTATTTTTTTTTTTTTATTTTTTTTTTATTCCATTACAGGTCAATCTCTAAGCAACCAGTGCTGGATATTAAGTTTGGAAGGTCAAGGTGTGTGTGAAGGATCACAGCCTCTTCATCACTGGCCTGGCAGCGCTGTTTGCCTCCTCCGATAACTTCAGCTTGCAGTACCAGGAAGAGGCAGCACCTTGAGTTTGTTCAGAGGTTAGTCATTGGCATATTTGCCATTCATATATATATATATATATATATATATATATATATATATATATATATATATATATTAGACTGAATTGTGTCACTAACCTTGACTTGACAGTATTTATTATGTTGACTACTGGTATGAACAATATGGTCCATGGTTTCCATACAGAGCTTAAGCCAGGTCTAGGCCTTAATAAAATTAGGGTATTTAAGCAGCTTTTATAATAATGTATCATTAAAAAAAAAAAACATTACTGGTGTGCATCTTGAGATAAAACAGTGGCAGTCATATATTTTAAGATATGTCAGTGCAAGTTGTTTTCAGTTGAAGGATTAGTGAAAATTCTGTCATTAATTTCTCACCCTCATGTCGTTCCAAACCTGTAAGACCTTCGTTCATCTTCAGAACACAAATTAAGATATTTTTGATGAAATCTGAGAGGTTTCTGAACCACCCATAGACAGCAACGTCTTTGCAACTTTTAAGGCCCAGAAAGCTAGTAAAAACATTGTTTAAATAATCCATGTAACTAGTGCAACCTTAAAGGAGAACTCCGGTCAATTTTAACATTGAGCTCATTTTTTTGTAAATTTGGAGTGCTGTCAATACAGAGAACAACGACAAAAATCGGTGTTGCCTACACCGTGTTATCCTCTTTTTAAAATTTGCACCCTGTTGACTTCAAGTTTTAAACCTGCTTTTAGCCTCTTAACATCCTTGATGTGTCATACAAGTGCCCAGCCATGTGAGTGATTCCTTCAGAGTGAACACGGGTGAATCTGACTGCAGTAGATGTGAAAGATATCTTGTTGAAACATCTACAAATGTCCGTATATAGGTGAAAATGCCCCTTGAAATCTATTTAAGGTGGCAAATATTACCCCTTAATAAAAAATGTTAATTTCTGTCACTGCTGTAAACTGACCACTGCATAGAATATGAAAAATATGAATATCTTTGTCAGTCAGCTGTCAACAGAAGCCATGGCACCAAGCACAGAAACACAATCAGTAAAATGTTATCTAATTATTATCAAGAAAACTTTGAAAATATCGATCGAGACATATTTTGTCAATATTGCACACCCCTAATGCATGGTATTAATTTTGATTTCTTCGGGTCTTAAAAAGGTCTTAAAAAAGCCTTAAATTTGACTTTAAAAAATGTGCAGAAACCCTATATCATAATATTTAGGTTGAACCACTGTAGCTATATATTTACCAATGTTTTTACCACTTTTCTGGGCTTTGACAGTTGCAATGATATTGATATCAATGGAAGGACAAAACTATCAGATTTCATCAAAAATATCTTCATTTGTGTCCCGAAGATGAACAAAAGTCTTGAGGGTGAGTAATAATGACAGAATTTAAATTTTTGGGTGCAAACATGCATTTTAGTCTGGTAAATCATGTTGTCATATATGCAATAAACATTGCTAGGCTTGCAATTAAGTTAAATTATTTCTGTCACAAAGGTTTGGGCTGGATTCTGGCAGTGTGTGCTCTATATAAACGGAGAGTCTAAAGACTGCCTTTCCACTGATACTCTGATGGCACCGGATGAGGGCATGATATTGTTAATGAGCTGGGTGATGAGTAGACAAAAGTTGTAGAATAAAACTTTAAATCTGGCAACCCCACTTCCAAAAATTTAGTTAGTTGACAGTGCGCATGTAAACAGACACATTGAGTTGATGTATTTTACCAGGGCAGAAAAAATATCAGTTATTGATCACAACATCCAACATTGCATTTTTTTTTTTCACAACATCCAACATTGCATTTTTCAGTTTTAGTCAGCTTTTGTGCTGTCTCTCTTTGTCAAAATATATACACTCAGTTAATACTATTTAATTGTTGTTTTTTTTCTGCCTTTTAGACGCTTTCTTGACATCAATCCTGAACGTGGATCAAAAACAAAGAAAGGACAAGTAACTTCAAAGAAAACTGGCCAAGTTGTGCAAAACAAGAACACCACTGTAAGCCTACAGGTTTCCTCACTTCTGCGAAAACTTGCAGACTTTGAATGGGATTTCGTTTGCACTTTTATGGACTTCAAAACTTAAACAGCCATTCACAGTCGTTATAAAGCTTGGAAGAGCCAGGACATTTTTTAATAGCACTCCAGGGCTGATAGCGCTCCGGCGCCACGCCGGATTTCCGGCGTACAGACGTGTCTGCGAAAAAAATAAAATAAAAATAAAATTCAGGTTCGCGTTCGCGTGAGAGGCGCTTTTCTTTCACTAAACCACACCAGTAAACTTCAGCCAATCGGTAATAGGGTAGGCAGGGGCTGGTCTTGGGTTTTGGCCAATCAGATAGATTCAGCAGTAACTCCACGTGCGAATTTGTTTTGTGTTTCCCATACACTACGAATGTGTTTCCCACACTGGCAGCGCGAAACATAGCCAAAGTCATGGAGTGCAACTTTATGAAGCCAGGGGAAGACAGTAGACACCAAACTTGTCGATAAAGGTGGATCAAACTTGAAAAAATTATCGCTAGCGAGCCTGATTTGAGGTAGCTCGCCAACAGGCCGTTCATATATCGCGTCTTTTGCGCGCTCAAGTTCATTCAAATGTAGGCGGTAAGCGGTAATAGCGCGCTCATAATTGAAGCGACGCGTTCGTTTTTTTCCATGGAAATCCATTAGCCAATAAACCTTTTTTGTCGTTGTGGAGAGCGCAGAGCATGGTTGCATAGCAATGACAGACGCCACGGGAAAATCGGACCTAATTTTACTATTAATAATAAAAGATAAGCTAAAGTGCATTGTAAATGTCAGTAATGTATCTTTTTTTTACTCTTTCTTTTTATAAATAATCATTTAAAGTCTGAAATATGTGAGGTTTATCTTTTTATAAAAAACTTTTTTGTCAAAACTTTTTGAACTTGTAACTTACATGTTAGTAGGCTATAACATGTTGCAAGACACTTAAAATCTGGCTATAATTTTTAATGGTATTATTTTAATGTTTATGTAAACAAAAAGTGCATATTGATGCTTATTTTATTTGTTATTTGCTGGTTTTCGACATAAAACTTGGTGAATTGATTTCATTGTGTAGTATTAGTACTTTTTGAACAGGATTCTGTGATAACCGTGATAATTTTTGTCACTATAATCATTAAATGAAATGTTCATGCCATTTCATCTCTAGTTATGATCAACTGAAATCAACTAATTGTGTTTTTTACAGTATAATATGCAAAGTACAATTTTCAAAAAAAAAAATTTTATATCTGATTCTGTTCTTTTCTCTGACACGCGTTGTTGGGTGTGGAAGGTTACTAATGTGATTGCTTTATCTGTAAATTAAATAAATGCTTTTTCAATGACTGAATTCATTGAAATAAAATGAATTCTTCGATTTGAATATTTTTTTGGCAATGCGTCGTAGGTCTTAAATTTCAATCTTTATGGTCTTAAAATGTCTTAAAAAGGTCTTAAATTTGACTTACTGAAACCTGCTACTGTAATATAGGCTTGTATTGGGTTTGTTCATCTCATGTCTGAATGATGTCCATTTATATCCACAAAAGTCACAAGACTCTATCATTTAAGGGACTATTTATCAAAATGTTCTCATAGGGGAGCACACCCCTGGATCCCACTTGACAATTATGTTAATCAGGGCATATATCTTGGCTTAGATATATAGGGCCCGCTTACCTCCCAGGGAAAAAAGTTCAGGCTCAGGATTTTTTTCTACTATCACCCCTGGAACTCTGATTGTATTCGTCTGAAAGAATAATGTCATATACACCTAGGATGACTTGAGGGTGAGTAAATCATGTGCTAATTTAAATTTTTGGGTGAACTATTCCTTTAATTAAGTGCTAACTGTTACCTGTTTGTTGTTAAGTGTTAAAATTGCATTTTATGTTTAAAAAGTAATTCAGCCAACATGTTCACAGAAGGCAATTTAACTAAATAAATGTTTTAAAACCCAGAAAATGTTGTTTTCTTTTTCCTAGTGTGACTACTCTTATGAAACCTTAAAGTATAATATTTTAATTATGTAATAATAAAAGCAGTATTCCCTGTAAAAATACAATTTATTGCTGTCGACAAGTTTAATAATGTAAAATGTGGTATATACTGTATTTGGTAATTACAGTGGAGTACTGTAAATGCTGTTTACTGTAGTAGTGTTGTAAAAATACAGTATGTGGATAGCAACCCAGCTGCCAGTATTTAACTGTAAATTTACAGTGAAAAGTTTTACAGTGTACATGCATGTGATACTGATGCATTTTTAAAGCTGTGGCATATGGTTATGGTACTTTGTGGATGTATTTGTCAAAAATGACAAAGAAAACACTGCATTATTGTATTAAAGGGACACTATGCAAGAATTTCGTGTTTAATAATCATCTTCGTAAGTCGGTATATGGTTAAATGACTCATTACAGGGTGAATGAAGACTCTCTCGCCCCCCCAACTGCCTCTTAGGAAGAATATCCCGCTTGCAAGTTCGGTGTACACGACCCGCGTCCTTCAGTCTCGCAAAGTCTCGCACAGTCTCAGACATCGCGAGAAGCAGGATCAGTTTACGGCAAACATCCCCAGCACAGAGGCAGGCTAACGAAACCCGGCTAGCGGTTTTTGCAAACGTGTGTAATGGCAGAGCCGGTGAAGAAGCAGCGCAGATCATTGAGTGAAGAAGCAAAGAAAAGGAAAAGAGCTTCAGACCGAGTGAAGGCTCGCACACGGATTAATATTGGTCAAGCTTTTCCAGAATGGCGAGAGCTGAAAGACAGTGAAGGCTCCAAGACAGATGCAGACCTCACATTCTTGCTTTTGCGCTTGTAAGTAACACTTTGATATTTTATTCTTGTGCATGGTTGTACTTTCATTGTGTTCGTTATTATCTGTAAATGTGTTGTTTACTGTATTTCCAGATAAGGTTGATGAAGTATCTTTGGTAATTCTATGAATGTCTGTTACGGGGTAACGTTAGCTAGGTGGCTAGCGGAGTTTGTGTGTTTGATAGCAAGCATGGATATGGTTTTTTAGGTAGTCACAGTTCTTGCACTCTTTTTTTGTGTGGCCACGCGTCATAGAGTTTTGTTGGTAAAAATACTAGTAACGTTATTCCAATATTTTTTGCAATCATCGTAGTTCATCGTAGTGGGTAGCGGAGATTTTGGCTTGATCCAGCTAGATTGATGCTGCCCTTCTATGTGGCTAAATTTGCTTGCATGTTGCATCCAGGTGTTACTTTACTTTTATTTGGCGCAGGTGTAGCTTTTTTTGCAGTGCGCTACATAGTGTAGAAGCCGATGGCTCACCGATCACATTCTGTATTGATTCATAATATGCTACAAATCCTCGTCAACCACAATGAAGCCCAGACTCAACAAATTTTCCATGACAGTCCTGTTTGTAAATATAGAAGTTACATGGGCTGACCAAGTTACTGTTATTGACACCCCGCCCTCGTAACAACACACGCACACACACACACACACACACACACACACACACACACACAGTGAGTGTCTAGGGATTTCACTCTACTCTGCCCAGCCCCCAACAGTGTAGTCAACAGACAAATGTACCCTAATTTCAAAGCATTCCACAACAATTACCTATATGCATGCAATTTCACAATGTACTGTTAGAAATTTGCCAAAACTGCTTTCTTATTTTTTCTAGTTACAAGCGCTGGCAGTGTACATCCACACCAAGCAAGACCCACTCCAGACCACCGAAACCACCTATTTCCAGTATCACTGAAGACTCAGATCGAGACCAGTATGTTTTCTTCCCCATGCCTTTATTTATCCTGTCTGTCATTTTTTATTTCCAGTTACTTATGCACTTTTTTACGTTTCAGGGATGTTCCTACAAATCTTCCTGAGCTTGGTGTACAGCAGATGTCTAGAGAGGGAGAAGTTGGCGATTTGGAAATGAGGTGAAGTTCACTGCCATATGATAGTATGGTGTATTGTTTTCAGAGAGGGTTTCTTGATCTGATTTTTTTGTGGCTGTTGGCTTATGTTTTGGATTATCTATTTTTCTGTGCGCAGCATGCACTCTATGAGCATCGAAGAACAGCACCACGAGTCATCAGATGAAGAGGGGGCTAATGATTTTAGGAAGACCATGTAAGTGCTGTCCATTAGTCTTTCATTTACTTCCATTGACCTCTTTCCTTTATCTGAAATATCTGTATGTGTTGTCTGAACAGCATTGAGTTTGATGATTTTGGGGCTAACCCAAGTCTCTTGGGTTTGGAGGAAGGAGACAGTTCGGATGAGGATTTTGTCCCTTCTCTTCATTTACGGTATGTTTGCATTTTATTTATGAATTTTGGGTGAAAGTTCAGCTACATTTGTCGGTCGTAAAGCGGAGCGTCTTTCTTTCTAAACTGTACTACAACATTATCTTTAGAATATTTTCTCATGTAATTCATTATGTAAAGTATTATGTCTAAAGATGATGAATATGCATATTTAACTCTTCAGAATGGTCGGAGACAAGGCAAATGACCTGACTGAAATCAGTGTGGATGAGGCTGTATTAGACATTGACATGCCCGACCCTCCCGCTCCCGAATCAGAGGCCACCACACATCCTCACAGAGTACTCTCTGAGGATGATCTAGTCAGTAAAAAAGCCAGCATAACATACAACGACAATCTGCTTGATCTCGCCATGCACTTGAGACTACCAGTGCAACAGTGCACCTTTGTAGACAGAGTGCTAGGCGTAGCATGCTCTGGTGCACAACCTTTCCAAGTTGCCATGAGAACACGGGGGACAGGAGTAGTTTTAGAATGGGTAAGGTGTGAAGATTGTCAAAAAGTCAATTATGTTGTCTTGAATTGGCTTTTCTATACAGTGCTGCTATTGTTTGTTACCTTTGTATGTATGTTTGTATTGTTTCTCACATAACATTGCCATTTCTTTACATTAGTTATGCCCCTTCGGACACTCCGTATGGAAATGGAATTCGCAGCCAACCTTGAAGTTCGGCATGCAGGGTGGAGACTTTATGCTGTCTGCCAATATTCTTCTGTCCGGGAACAACTACAGAAAAGTAGCCCTACTCTTCCAGTTTATGTCGATGGGGATGGTTACCGAATCCACATTCTTCAGAATCCAGGATGCTTACTGCATAGAGCCGGTGCAGGAGTTTTGGGATAAAACTAGAGCAGAAGTCCTAGACCGTTTACGGCAGAAGGACCATGTTGTTCTCCTGGGTGAGGAGGGTCTTGCACCTTTGATCAACTTGTACACTGACAAGTCTGTATGATATGCTATGACTGTATGATTGGAAGCTGAAATCTGTGATTCTAATGCTTATAATGTCTGTTCCCAATAGGTGATGGCAGAATGGATTCTCCTGGTAAGTTCTGTATGCATACTGTCAAAATTGAGAATCAGATTTGTATGTACTGTTGTACTGCTTTATCATTATCTTCTAATATCTTTGGTTTTATGTTGATGATGCTTTTAGACTGAAATAGCATCATGGCTGCTCCGAGACTGTCAAACTGTTCTTTTAGCATAACATTTGGCCTTGTAGAGGGTGCAACCCTCAAGGTTAACAATCCAAAATATGTCAAGGCAAAATGTCCACTGTCTCAAACAACCTCTCTTTGTGAATTGCATAATCTGAATTAGATTTTTCCTGTAGTTAGAGATTGGGATGTGTAAATTATGTCTGCTGCTCTCTCCTGAGCATGATGGATAGATCATAGCATCTTTCCTCATTGACTGTTATTCTGGCGGCCTCTGTACTAATGTACATAAGTTATATGCACTTGTTCTTTTCCCTCAGGTCATTGTGCACAGTTCTGCACATACACAACAATTGAACAAGAATCCCGAGATGTGGTCCACATTGTTTCCGTTGATAAACGCGAAACAAATAAAAACTCAGTCATCATGGAGAAGGAGTGCTTTGTTCGCACAATGGATGAGCTCCTTCAAGAGCTTTCTATAAAGGAAGTGGTCACTGATGCCCACCCACAAATCACCGCTTTACTGAGTAAGGACAACTTTTGGTTATGGTGAAGTCATAAAGCCCTATAGACCGTCCCAAGTTCAAGTTTGATCACTGTTCCCACAGGGTTTCATTTTTACCATACAATTTGTATAAAGTAAAAAGAAATAAAAAACGTACCTGTCATTTTTGTTTACATTGTTTACATGGTCTCTCTTTTTGTTATAGATCCGGAGCGTGGCAAATACAAAGCGTGGGGTATTCAGCACTCATTGGATATCTGGCATGCAGCCAAGAGCCTAAGCAAGAGGCTTCGACGGGTATGCATCAGTACATTTATAGACATGTGACCAGTTTCTATATGTTGTTTTGGTGTTGTTGAAAGAAGCTAGCTATTGTGTACCTTGTGTACCTTTATCAGGCTGGGACCGTGAAAAGTCAGAGTGGTATTCAGCCTTGGATCAAGGACATAGTCAACCACTTTTGGTACTGCAGTAAGCATGCAGACACAGAGGAGCAGTTCAAGGTATGGTTGATTTAAAAAAAAAAATGTGTTGATTAGGACAGTTTATTTGATATGCTAGCAGAACAGGTTTGTGGCTCCATGCACTGTATAACTTTTATCATTTATGCAGATGATCTGGGTTGGTGTACTTCACCATGTCTGCAATGAGCCACTGGATGAAGACAGCCAGAACAAGCCTTGGATCATGCAAGGTAATTTCAATCAATACTGGTGCAGAATTCAACACTGTATGTGAATGCATATGTTTTACTGACTGTGTTATGACTATAGGTTCAGCTGCTCACAAGGCACTTACTGCTGTTGTCCTTGATAAAAGATGGCTAACCCTGGTGAATAAATTCCTAAACTTCAGGTAAATAACTGTAAGACATGGTTGTATTCACCAAAGTTATTTTTGAATTTCCAGTATTCCTCACTCAAGTGTTTGTCATGTTTGAGATGCAGCATATTTGACCATATTTCAATGTAATCTGTAATGAGGATTTCATTTCTTATTTAAAAATATAAGACAAAACATCACATGTATTACCACGAGTGTTGTTGTAATTATCTGTCTCTCCCACCTACACAGGACCACATCTGATTTGGAGTCATTCCAAAATCACATTTTGATGTACGCAGCAAAGCGCATGGCCTACTCTCCGTTTGTATACAAGACTCGGACATTGCTGGCAGCTATTGATTATAATAAACACAATCAACGCCGCCCTGCACGCAACAGAGATGGACATAAAATGTAGGTATTTTTGTAACATGTTTTTGTTATATTGTTTAGATTGACTAACGACATAAACAAATTGTTCTTGCTCTGTAGTTACAGACGGAAGTACAACAAAAAATCAAAGAGCTGGAGCGTTTACACGATGAAGGAGAAGAAGCAGTACACGTACATTCCAGAGATCCAGAGGGCCATTCTTGCCAGGAGACTGCGAAGTGGGTCTGGCCTTCCCCGCAAACAGACGCTAAGACCTGATGACCCAAGGCGTCTGGGTGTACTTGCTCCAGAACAGCCACCTCCCACATCAGAACTAGTGGCGATTCATGTCACACGAGGGGACAGTGGTACCAGAGAATTAGAGGACCATTAAACAGTTTTCATATGGCAATCCACACAAAGTTGTGTACATAGACATGTAAATAAAAATAGCTGATTCTGAAACTTTGTCCCAAATATTTTTTATTTATAAATATACTGTGAAAGACATATAGGCATACATACAGCAGGGATGAAAAGTGGTAAGAAGAACTTTTACAATGTGTATGGTAACAAAAAACTATTTACAATATAATAACAAATCGTACTATGCAGCAAATATTGTAAATATTTATGCTAGGCGGCTCACCCTGAAGCCGGTGTACTGGCCTCTGGGGTCAGGGAAAGTGTCCCTTATCCTACAAACACAGCAGCTGGGTATTACTACTCGGTTGCCCACACCCAGGCGGCCATGCTGCCACAACACAAACTGCCTATAAGCTGTATGTCTGAACTGTCGCTGTTCCATCCCCGGTTCTGCATTATCAACCAGTGCAAATATGTCATTCCAGGCTGCCCTGGCCAGCCGCAACACACCCTCGTCTAAAATATAAAAGTCCATGTAAGCCATCTTGCTTATGCATTGCTGTGGATGTTGCCGGCAGCATTTCCTCTCCCGGTCTGTGTTCATCTCCCGGCAGTTTCCACAGACACACCAGTGGAGTCTGGCAGGGTCAGGGTCAGGGTCAGGACGCAGGGGCACCTCCAGAAATGACAGAATGTCGAACATCACCCCCGGGGACCTGGTTATCACTCTCTCTAAGAATAGGTCCTTCTTAGAGGTGTCTAGTGAATGAAGTGTATCCTAAAACACACACAAAAAAAATTTATAATTACACATGTCTTTGAAAAAAAAAAAAAGGCATCTCTGGTCTTCTTACATTATTTTGACAAACCTTCATTTCATTGATGCGTCTTTCCTGGAGATCCTGCAGTCTCCTCACTTCTTCAGCATCCAGTCTAGCACCCCTCCCCCTAGAACCCCTGGGGGTTCTCTGTCTGACCAGCCTTGAAGTTTTAGGCCTACCACCAATGGCCTGAGCAGTGTACTCAGACGAGGCTGAGGTTGACGTTGATTCCTGCAATATCACAAAACAGTTGACAATATTACACTTACTTTACAGATATGAGTTGAATTACGATGGCCTAGACTTTTATTTTATGCCACTAAGTCAACGCGTCTGATAATAAGCAATAAAAATTTGGCACATATCATGATCGAGCTAGACAAAAAACGTTCTGAACAAGCAAAGGTAAACCATCATTCTACTAGATGAACTTATAGACCTTGCTAATGTAACTTTAGACAAATATTAGCCTCCGATATATATATATATGCTCATGCACACTTCAAAAAAAAAAAAATACACGAAAACATTAGTTCGCCTCGTTCATATCGTTCATTCCTGGTATAATAGTATGCATGACAACAATAAAATAAATTAAAAAAAATCGCCATCAGTTGGAAAGAAAATATTGCTTTACTTGCCTCAGTAGACATAACTGGTTTTGAAATAGCCGGTTCCTCTGCTCAGCCGGGGATGACAGCTGATCAGCTGGGTTGCTCGTGGCGAGGGGGGTGGGGTGACAGCAGTTCATTTTTACGACAGAGTGTTTGAAAGCATTTACTACCAGACACTAGGGGGAGCTCCGTAGAGAAAAAACACTCAAAGTTGCCTGGTGTCCCTTTAAAATACTATATTTGGTATTCACACAATAGACAAAATCTCCAACTATAGGCATTTAATTTCAAGGCATTCAGATATAAGATTTGTATCCCTAATATATGTGAAAGTATGTACTATAGAAATAAGTACATATATGCATGTATACATATATGCGTCATATATGCATGTATACATATATGCGTCATATATGCATGTATACATATATGCGTCTTACATATATTTCACATTTATGTGCATATACGGGAAAATATATGGCACTTACATGAAAACGGCCATTTTTGATATATTTTGAAATATATGTTTCATATATGTATATGTGTTTTACATATATGAATTTTGCATATATTCTCATATATGCAGCAGACATACATGGGCACTAACATTATATATGTAATTTACATATATTGACATATATTACATTTCTGTATGGGATAGGAAAAGAGAATATAGTACTATAAGACACCGGAAAGGTACACAGGTTGTTAGGATTGGACTGCCTCCGACGTGTGACATTTGATTTACGTATGTTAGTAATAGTAGGGATATGAAAACACAGTGTAAGAGAGCTCACAAACAGAAAGATCAGATGAAAAGTTGTGTAGAAGAGAAAGGAAACAAGAAAATTAAATAAACAACAAGAAATTAATACTCAAGTGCCTTGTCGGTGTCCTTGCTCGGTGGATTCGCATAGGTAGAGTCGTTGGCCTTTACACTCTTCGGTCTTCACATGATGAGGGCTGTCGCGACCGCTGCCGCTGTGCACTAACCTATTTTATACACACTTAATATCTCGTTATTGAATACAGCAGGCCACGCCCTACTATTTAGCCAAGCGAAACTCAAAAGTCACGACACACAAACAAATCCCATGCGGGCGCGCGTTTTACCGGAGTAAGACACAGTAAATGAAACAAAGTTTCCTAGCAACAAAGAGAATAAAAGAGAAGCTAAAATCTACTGGGTAAAGTAAACACTCACAGACTGATGTTCTCTCCTGTTGTTCGACTGCTTCTTCTAACAAGTACTAGCAGATGGGTAGAATAAATACTTTAACTGGCTTTGGCCATGCCCTACTATTTAGCCAAGCGAAACTTAAAAATCACAACACACAAACAAATGCCACACGGGCGCACGTTTTACCAGAGTAAGACACAGTAAATAAAACACAGTTTCCTAGCAACAAAGAGCCGCGCTAAAATCTACTGGGAAAAGTAAACACTCACAGACTCATGTTTTCTCCTGTTATTCGACTGGTTCTTCTAACAAGTACTAGCAGATGGGTAGAATACATACTTTAACTGGCTTTGGCCACGCCCTACTATTTAGCCAAGCGAAACTCAAAAGTCACGACACACAAACAAATGCCACGCGCACGCACGTTTTACCAGAGTAAGACACAGTAAATAAAACACAGTTTCCTAGTAACAGAGAGCCACGCTAAAATCTACTGGGAAAAGTAAACACTCACAGACTGATGTTCTCTCCTGTTGTTCGACTGCTTCTTCGATAGTGTTCGGTAGTGTTCTCCGGTAGTCTTAGAAGATGCCATACTTCATGTGGAATGTGCTTTGAGTGGCAGAGGTGAACAAGGTGTACACCTTGTAAGCCGTAGAGTTAGCCTCGATTAAGTATGGTCTCCACTACCTCAGCAGAGAGACCTGCATTCAGGAGTTGATCCCCCTCAGGGGCCAAACCCACAGCTTCCACATATCTCCCACGGGAGGCCGTCTAGGAGGGCTACCAGGTCCGAAAACCAAACTCTGGCCGACCAGAACAGGGCTACCAGTAGAAGTCGAACCCCGTCCTGGTGAACTCTTTCTAGAACTCCCAGGAGCAGAGCGATCGGGGGAAATGCGTACAGCCGAAGCCACGGTTTTCTTCCGCCTGGCCGAACAGCCTACTGCATCTCGGGGTTCATTCCCTCAGCTCCTGGCTCGACCCAAATTCAGGTGCCCAGGGATGTAAAGTGCTCTCAGAGAGAACAGCTTCCCTTGGGACCACAGGAGGATCTGATGTGCCAGTCTGCAAAGAGGGCGCAATATCAGAGCCCTCAGATGATTTATGAACTAGACCACCGACGCACTGTCAGTTCGAACTAGAACATGGTGGCCTGTGAGGTCTGGGAGAAAATGCCTCTGGGCTAGCAGTACCGCTAAGATCTCTAGGCAGTTTATGTGCCAAGAGAGATCATGTTCTTTCCACAGACCCCGGGTCGAGCGGTTGTCCATGACCACACCCCACCCTGTGCAGGATGCATCTGTAGACAGTATCTTGCGATGACAAAGTGCTCTAACACAGGGCCCTGGGACAGGAACCAAGATTGCTTCCACACGATCAGGGAACAAGGCACCTGCGCGTAACCTTGGTCATGCGAAGCAGGTTGCCCCTCAGGGAAAACTCCTTGGTCTTAAGCCACCACTGCAGGGGTCTCATGTGCAGCAGGCCAAAAGGTATCATGTTAGACGCAGCTGCCATGAACCATAACAGCCTCTGAAACAACTTTTTTACAGTGATGCTCTGGCCTAGCTTTATTCTGGTCACCATGGCCAAAATCGACTCGATACGTACAGGAGACAGCTGTGCCCACATCGTAATCGAATCCCATCCAACTCCTAAATATGTTGTCCGCTGTACAAGAGTGAGCATGCTCTTTTTTGCATCTTAGTCCAAAGCGTTTCATGTGGTTGAGCACTACATCTCAATGCCTCCCTTTCTGCCGCCATCTCCTGAGACTGGGCTAATATCAGCCAGTCGTCTATATAATTGAGGCGGCAGCAGCTGCTCACCACACTCCTTTGGGTGGTGCATCATCGAGGAGAGACCCTCTGATTACTCGTTTTCTTTGTGGCACTCTGAGACTGAGACCTGCACTGCGCATGAGAGCACCGGCCTGGGATTTGGCCATCATGTTGGAAGGCCTTGCTTTGGCTCCCTTTGAGCCTCTCGAAGAGGTTCCAGAAAAGTTCCTCATTTGCCCCTATTATGGATTTTTGAAAATGACCTTTTATGTAGTGTGTAAGATAGCTCTAAGTGAATGAAAACATCCTGCAAAGTTTTAAATCTGAAAGTGCACTGTATATAAAGTTATTGTCTTTCAAAAGTAAGAGTCGTCTCTGAGTCAATTAAATGAATCGTTTTTCAAACGAGTCATAAGCCGTTTCGTTGTGATGTCAAGACAAAACATTAGAATATTGCCCGCCCACTTATTGCATGCGCAGACACCAGGGAAATCTTGAACCTCAAACCAGCAGCTGATTCCTCTGGATACTGGATAGTATCATGTTGAGAAGACGACGCTGTGCTCTATAATGTGAAGGTAAAGCCAAGGACAAGCATGTGAAGAATCAGTGGTTAAAGTTAATCTTTACCACGATATCACAGCAGTATAATCCTAAACTTTTGCTGTGTTCCCTTTATTTTACTGAAGACTGCTTCTCAAATCTCAGAGTTCAATGCAGGATTCACAAACCGCTTGCTCTTGAAAGATGGTGTTCAAAAAACGTAGTTTTGAGTTTTATATTGTCTTGGTCTCCTGCTAACTGGTTAACTCACATTATTACTGTCTTTCTGAAATACTTCTGCTAATCAGGTGTGGGCAACGATTACCTATAACTGTGTCTATTAATGCAGATTGTCTGTCATTCTCACTACTTTGAGGAAATATTTGTTTTACCAACGTTTATGTTACATCAGATCATTCACTCTAGAGCTCGACTAATGTATACATTGTATACATGCACTGTTATTGATACAGTTTCCACGTGTTCACCGCAATATATTAGAAAAATACTCGTTAAATAAATTAGTACAAGTAAAATAATCGGTTTGTTGATGGACATGCACTTGTTAATGCTGATGGTGAGGAATTACAGTTGCAACATCTCATATAATGTACCTCAAACTGAGTAGTGTATCACTGAGAAACGTCCTGCTCGAGCCATCCTTGTGATGGAGGTTCGGGTTGAATAACAGTTCTTCCAATGTTTGATCATCGGACTCGCGCTCGCATTTATATGGTAAAATCGACGTCATTGTTCGTTACTGTGTTTAGTTTACGGTGTAGGAAGCCTCAGGACAAGCAGAGCTGACATTGTCATGGCAATGGGCGGTTTTGTTTTCGACATGCTGTACACGGTGGGCCAATCACAACAGACTGAGCTGTCTGGCCAATCAGAGCAGAGTATATCGCGGAAAGGAGTGATTTAGAGCGATCGATTCATTTGGCAGGTCGTTTGAGAGTCATTGAAAATGTGATGATGTGCAAATGTATATTATGAGGAAACTAGAAAAAAAAGTTTGTTGAGACAAACTTTAAGTTGGCTTGAGAAAGCCGGACCAGAGAGTGTGAAGAAGTTTAAAGTAGTTTGAAGTTTAAAGTAGTTTAAATTTTGATTGATAGATTAGTTAGAAAGAAAGAATAGTTAGAGAGAAAGAAAGATTAGTAGGAAAGAAAAAGAAAGAAAGATAGATTAGTTAGAAAGAAAGAAAGAAAGAAAGAAAGAAAGAAAGAAAGAAAGAAAGATAAGTTAAAAAGAAAGATAGATTAGAAAGAAAGAAATATTAGTGAGAAAGAAAGATTAGTTAGAAAGAAAGAAAGATTAGTTAGAAAGAAAGATTAGTTTGAAAGAAAGAAGGATTAGTAGGAAAGAAAGAGAAAGAAAAAGAAAGAAAGAAAGAAAGATTAGTTAAAAAGAAAGAAAGAAAGATAAGTTAAAAAGAAAGATAGATTAGTTTGAAAGAAAGATTAGTTTGAAAGAAAGAAGGATTAGTAGGAAAGAAAGAAAAAGAAAGAAAGAAAGAAAGATTAGTTAAAAAGAAAGAAAGAAAAGTTAAAAAGAAAGATTAGTTAGAAAGAAAGAAATATTAGTTTGAAAGAAAGAAAGAAAAGTTAAAAAGAAAGATTAGTTAGAAAGAAAGAAAAATAAAGATAGTAAGAAAGAAAGACAGAAAAAAGAAAGAAAGAATAGTTAGAAAAAAGAAATAAAGATTAGTTAGAAAGATTAGTTAGAAAGAAAGAAAGAAAGAAAGAAAGAAAGAAAGAAAGAAAGATTGATTGATTAGTTAGAAAGAAAGAAATATAGATTAGTTAGAAAGAAAGATAGATTAGTTAGAAAGAAAGAAAGGTAGATTAGTTAAAGAAAAATAGATTAGTTAGAAATGGATTAGTTAGAAAGAAAGATAGATTAAATAGAAAGAAAGTTTGAAAAGAAAGATAGATTAGTTAGAAAGAAAGATGCATTAGTTAGAAAGAAAGAAAGAAAGAGCGATAGATTAGTTAGAAAGAAAAAAGATGGATTAGTTAGAAAGAAAGAAAAATAGATTAGTTAGAAAGAAAGATAGATACATTAGTTAGAAAGAAAGAAATAGGAAGAAAGATTAGTTAAAAAGAAAGAAAAGTTAGAAAGATAGATGGATAGATAGGTTAGAAAGAAAGAAAGATTAGTTAGAAAGAAGGAAGGAAAGAAAGAATAGTTAGAAAGATAGATGGATAGATAGGTTAGAAAGAAATAAATATTACTTAGAAAGAAAGAACGAATAGTAAGAAAGATTAGTTAGAAAGAAAGAAATAAAGAATAGTTAGAAAGATAGATGGATAGATAGGTTGTAAAGAAAGAAAGATTAGTTAGAAAGAAAGAAAGAAAGAAAGAAAGAAAGAAAGAAAGAAAGAAAGAAAGAAAGAAAGAAAGAAAGAATAGTAAGAAAGATTAGTTAGAAAGAAAGAAAGAAAGAATAGTTAGAAAGATAGATGGATAGATAGGTTAGAAAGAAAGAAAGATTAGTTAGAAAGAAAGAAAGAAAGAAAGAATAGTTAGAAAGATAGATGTATAGATAGGTTAGAAAGAAATAAAGAAAGTAGTTTGAATGAAAGAAAGAAAGAAAGAAAGAAAGAAAGAATAGTTAGAAAGATAGATGATAGATAGGTTAGAAAGAAAGAAAGAATAGTAAGAAAGATTAGTTAGAAAGAAAGAAAGAATAGTTAGAAAGATAGATGGATAGATAGGTTAGAAAGAAAGAAAGATTTGTTAGAAAGAAAGAAAGAAAGAAAGAAAGAAAGAAAGAAAGAAAGAAAGAAAGAAAGAATAGTAAGAAAGATTATTTAGAAAGAAAGAAAGAATAGTTAGAAAGATAGATGGATAGATAGGTTAGAAAGAAAGAAAGATTAGTTAGAAAGAAAAAAGGAAGGAAAGAAAGAAAGAAAGAAAGAAAGAAAGAAAGAAAGAAAGAAAGAAAGAAAGAATTAAGATAGATTAGTTAGAAAGAAAGATAGATTAGTTAAAAAGATAGATAGATAGATAGATAGATAGATTAGTTAGAAAGATAGATAGATAGATAGATAGATAGATAGATAGATAGATTAGTTAGAAAGAAAGATGTATAGATAGGTTAGAAAGAAATAAAGAAAGATTAGTTTGAAAGAAAGAAAGAAAGAAAGAAAG
Organism: Rutilus rutilus; assembly: GCF_951802725.1. Lineage (NCBI taxonomy): Eukaryota > Metazoa > Chordata > Actinopteri > Cypriniformes > Leuciscidae > Rutilus > Rutilus rutilus. Next base: position 24,497,817 of record NC_140213.1, on the reverse strand, counting down.
AAAGAAAAAAAGAATAAAGATAGATTAGTTAGAAAGAAAGAAAGATTAGTTTGAAAAAAAGAAAGATTAGTTTGAAAGAAAGATTAGTTAGAAAGAAAGAAAGATTAGTTAGAAAGAAAGATAGATTAGTTAGAAAGAAAGATTAGTAAGAAAGAAAGCTTAGTTAGAAAGAAAGAAAGCTTAGTTAGAAAGAAAGAAAGATTAGTTTGAAAAAAGAAAGATTAATTTGAAAAGAGAAAGATTAGTTTGAAAGAAAGAAAGATTAGTTTGAAAGAAAGAGATATATAGATAGATCGATAGATAGAAAGGAAGAAAGAAAGAAAGAAAAAGAAAGATTAGTTAGAAAGAAAGAAAGAAAGAAAGAAAGAAAGAAAGAAAGAAAGAAAGAAAAAAGAAAGAGAAAGAGAAAGAAAGAAAAAAGAAAGATTAGAAAGAAAGAAGAAAGATTAGAAAGAAAGATTAAAAAGAAAGAAAGAAGATAGAAAGTTTAGTTAGAAAGAAGAAAAGAAAGATTAGTTAGAAAGAAAGATTAAAAAGAAAGAAAGAACGAAGAAAGAAAGATTATTAGAAAGAAGATTAGTTAGATAGAAAGAAAGAAAGATTAGTTAGAAAGAAAAAGATTAGTTTGAAAGAAAGAAAGAAAGAAAGAAAGAAAGAAAGAAAGAAAAAAGAAAATGTATAGAAAGAGATTAGTTAGAAAGAAAGATAGATAGATTAGTTTGAAAGAAAGAAAGAAAGATTAGTTAGAAAGAAATAAAGATTAGTTTGAAAGAGAGATAGATTAGTTTGAAAGAGAGATAGATTAGTTTGAAAGAGAGATAGAAGTTTGAAGATAGATAGAAAAAGTTTGAAGATAGATAGATAGATAGATAGATAGATAGATAGATAGATAGATAGATAGATAGAAAAAGTTTGAAGATAGATAGATAGATAGATAGATAGGTAGATAAGTTTATTAGTACATAGAATAGTAGTTTAACCCTCTGAGGTCGGCAAACGCGCCGGCGCGTTTTGCTGGATTTTTTTCACATAGCAGCAACATAAACTTAAAAAAATCCATAATTTACGGTCATATAAATAAAATAAATACATGATTATAAACTATAGAGGGTCTTCTTTTTTTTGTGTACACTCACATTAACATCAAAACCTTGTTTTTATTTTTAAATAAATAAAATAAACAGGGTGCGCTTTCAGCTCACTCTGTCTCCGCAAAAATCTTTCTGAAACAAGTCTGGAAAATGAACTGAAACTCAGCTAATACTTATCACACAACCATGAAACATGCGTCTAAAGAAAGCTTTAAATTTCTACTTTTAAATAAAACAATTCACATTCAAAACAAATATTCTCCTGCAATGTAATCTGTATGAAACTAAAGAGAAGTACAGTTTCTCCCGTCTCATCTAATTATCTGTAATGAGTTCACACCCACTCGCAGAGCGCGCTATTCATAAGCTAATGTGCTGAGGTGATCTATGCAAAATAAGGTAAACGCCACCTGAAATGCCTTCAAACCAGCAAGTTTCATTCATTCACTTTCCTGCGCCATTGGAAGATGACACGATTCACTGGTGAGGAAGCTAGTCCTGGATAGTGATGAAGAGTTCACTTTTTCCTCAGAAGAAGAGCGGGACTCTGACGACGAACGTTTGTATTTTGAAGAGCGACTTGATCCAGCCGTGGATAATATTTCGGATGAGTAAGTCTTTTTAAATTTACTTGCATTAGTTGACAAGCTATTTTATATAAACGTAGGCTACATATTTTACTGGTTGGACCATTTCCATACTTGTCATTCAGAGTAATTTATATTTAAATGGTCTAGGCTATGCTGTATAAAGTAGGAGAGAGGCTTCATGCAGTCTGTTTTCTTTCGTTTTTAATAGTTGTGTTTAAAATAACACATTTCGAGCTTTCTATATATTTCTCTGGTATTTTAGGCAAAGCTTATGAGTTTGGGTTCATTTATGAGGCGAGCTCCAGTTCACATGCCGACACGGAGCTTTATTGCCTGCTATTTTTAATTCTTATGTATTAAATACAGGCAATTGGTTGATGAAACAATGATTAAAATTAAGATACAATTAATACAAAACGAAATTCACTTTAAAGAAAGGCTTTATACAAAAAATAAACTTAATGAAATGGTCAAAATCTTGTCTGCCCACTCCATTTGTCTCGCGATTGCGCATGATCTTACTCATGCTTTTCACTTTTCATATAATCAACATAAATGAAATATAAAAAAATAATGATTTTATTTAAACCTAAATATGAACTAAATTGTTTTATTTAATGACTAGGCTACAACACGTAGGCCAGTTAGCCTACAGTACAGAGAAATTAGTTGACAAGCTATTTTATATAAACGTAGGCTACAGATTTTACTGGTTGGACCATTTCCATACTTGCCATTCAGAGTAATTTATATTTAAATGGTCTAGGCTATGCTGTATAAAGTAGGAGAGAGGCTTCATGCATAAATAAACTTATTTGCACAAACGCATTTCGGCGCGTGCCTTCAGAAGACTTTATACAGCATAGCCTAGACATGCTGTATAATATGTACAACGATATGTTTAGATCATAGGCCTGTATGAAAGTTTAATTAATTTAAATTAATTTAGAAAATATGATGTATGTTTAGATTATATTTTGACTAGTGTTTATGCTGCCTCATTATCATCAACGAAGAGTGCTTGCAAATATCTATTGCAAATGTGTGCTGAAATGTGTACATATGCCCAGCTGATGAATTGCAAATGTGTTAATGTTTGCGTTGTGCTATCTCCGTAATGGCTCTCTATCTGCCTTTATTTTAGTTTATTTTGCTCATTTTGCATTATTTTGCATTATTTTGCTTTATTTTGCTTAGAGCCCGCATCAACGGGGCATAAGCATTTACTGTGAGATACCTGCAAATTTAGAACATTTAGTTCCTCCACATAGAGGAATTACAATAAAACAGACTGAAAAACAAAACCTTTGAATCTCCTCTACTTTGTACAGGCTGCCTCACTTGATGGCCCATTAGCCACTGGGGGAGTGTCTGTCACACCCCTGGTCTGAATCTCATTAATATTGATGGGCCATTACCCCTCCCATGCATAAACCTCTTCTGACAAAAAAAAACTGTTTTACAAAGTTTAAATCAATGTATTGTTTTATGAGAACGATTAGGCAGGATGATTTTCACATCATTTTGAAGCCAGAACTCGAAGCGACAACATACATTAGTCAAAAGTCTTGTGGACACATATTTAGTATGTGTTTGTGGTCTTATTTCAGCAACTTTCATTTAAATTTTTTCAAATAACCACGCATAAACATTATTCTCTTAAAAATACAAAGATTTACAAGCATGTTGATCAGATATTATGGTAGCCCTGTTTGTGCTATATAGAGTGAATTTACACCTTTGCCATTATCATGTTTATAAATAACTGAAAAACAAACGTCTCGGTTACGTGTCCATACGGGAACGGAGACGTGTCGTCGGGGGAGTTCCCTGACGAATTGGGATCACGCTAGGGAGACCAATTGCCTACGAGTGAATTAAAACGAGCCAATGAAAATTGGCATGCAGGATTTGCATTCCGCAGCCCGCCTACCAGCGCAGGTATAAAGGCGGAAGCAACGCATGCATAGTGCTTTTCGCTGAGGAGCCGAACGGTGTCCAGTCCTCCGCGAAGGTACAGCAACATGGCGAAGGGACGACACGTCTCCGTTCCCTGAACTTAGGGAACGAGGGTTACATACGTAACCGAGACGTTCCCTTTCGTCCTGGGAACTCCGACGTGTCGTCGGGGGAGTTCCCTGACGAATTGCGTTCCCTAATAAAACGCCATGGTGCTGGCACCTTCCAGCTCCGAGCTAAGCTACCCTGCAGCAGTTTCTTGTAATAAGTTGCGGGAGCTAGCTAGGGAATCACCCTGCTGTTCCGCAAGACCCGCACAGTGGATTTTGGATAACACCGGGAAAGCGTGCCCATTGGGGTAGTAAAACATATGGCAGTCCCTGAGGTAGTCCCAATCCGAGGAAAGTGGGAGAGTACTCAACAGGGACGACAGAACGAGTCTGTCAAGGGGAAGACACGGCTGAACTGCACGTGGCATCATGGGTCACCGTAGAGACCACTGGAAAAAACACCCAGTCTACTAGCAACTCCTACTAGAGGTAGCAGACCTGGCGCCAGGCGGTCCGCCACGCCTGGCACCGGAGGGGTGATGGAGGAACTCACGAGGCTCACCGACGTAGGGCGCCAACGGAGCAAAAGACGCACGTATCCGGCCGAGGCGCGGAGTGGCATAGCAAGCCGACACAACCTATTCCCTCGCACCACTGGCCATAGCGAGTACTCGGGAGGAAACAGGTTCTACACGTAGGCTATAAAACCTAGCGAACGTGTTAGGTGTCGCCCAGCCCGCAGCTCTACAGATGTCTGTCAGCGAGGCGCCTTGAGCCAAAGCCCAGGAAGCGGCAACACCTCTAGTAGAGTGATGTAACGCAAAAGAGATGGTCAGAATGTCGGCTCTACCTATATGATTAACTTACTGACATTACCCCCTTTTCAACTCCCCCTCCCAGTCTCCTTGATCTAATTAACTTACTGGGATCTTCATTTGCAAAAAAAACCCTGTCCTCCTTGATAGCAAGACATAGTGGCTTACGCTGATTAAAGTTATCTGACATTCCAATCAACAAACAGGCTCTGTTCTTCCTGGACTGTCTACAAACAACAGATGGCGCCTATCATCTCAGTAACTCATTGACTGCCATCTAAAGACACCTCTCTTGTTCCTGAATCATTTTGTTTTACTCCTCTACAGGAAGTCACGAGGAGCAAGGCGCCGCAATGTCGGCAATTTCGCAAATCCCCTATGGGTCTTCTTAGACACTGATTAACACGCAGACACTGATTTACACCTTAGAACAATAAGACAAGTGTCCGACCAAAAGCCCTGCGATTGGAAAACGCACGTAGACACATATAGCCCATCACCCCCCTGGCTCGGAGAGCAAAAGTTCAGCGCGAGGCGTGAACTCCGAATGACTCTGCACGCAAAACGCACACACACAAAACACAAAGAGACCATACTAATCCTGACCACGTGTGCTTACAAATACCCTATAAACTATATAAATTGTATTTCTGGTTGTGTTTCAGGATCTCAATACCCAAATTACTATATCTATAAGCTGTATTGTTTTATAATCAATGTAATATGCATGTAAAATCCCGAGACATCATGTATCTTTGTGTTATTAGATCACAGAATCACCGTTCGCGGTATCATTTTGTGCCAAACAACCCAACGGTGTTGAATCTTTAACCCAAAATAATGGAGGATGCAGTCTTTTATTAATGTCAGGTTATAAATGTTTACAAATAAGTTTATTGCTTCAGTACAAGACGGAAGAGGCGTGAACTTTTAGGAGGCGGCCACAACACGCCCTTCCAGGTGATTGGCTCCGAAACAGGAGGAAGGCGTGCTGTGGTCCCTTCAAAAACACGCGCCGGCTCTCTAAACTTTGCAGTTCGACAGAGAGAGACGCCTCCTTCCTTCTTCCAAGAAGCTTCGTTTTCTTTTTATTTCATTTTACTCTAAGTCTTTCTTTTCTTGATATTTTATTTCAGTCTGATAATTCTCATACAAACCAACGAAACCAACTTAAGGCTAAATTATCTTTGGGCTAAGTTTAACGAACTCTCTGAGTTACCATCGCAACCAAACCTCGCCTCCAACGAAGCGGCTGACCACGCGTTCCAGGTGCCTTTGTTACACGAGACGCACACAAGAGGGCCTCAAACAAGTACTGTATATCCTTAAATGCGCAGATCCAAAAGAAATGCTCTTTTAAGTTGTCTAGAAATTGCTATAGCCTTTGGGTTCTCGTTGAAGAGTAACGTTTTAAACTGTTCTGCCTTCTTCCTTGTTCTGACTCTCTCACACACAATCTCACACTTTTCTTAAACTCACACACACATCCACACACACACACACACACACACACACACACACACACACACACACACACACACACGTGTTCCTGAACACACACGCACGCGTTCCTAGACAAACACACACACACATGCTCCTGAACGCACACGCACGCGCTCCTAGACAAACACACCCGCACGTGCTCCCCAAACTCCCACATACACGCTGCCACGCCCACACACACACCAAAACTCTCTCTTTTCCTCTCTCTCATTTTCTCTTTCCCTCTCATAACCTTGTTATTATTTTATTCTGTTTGCTTTGTTTTATTTTATGTCTTATCGCGATCGTTTATGTTGTTTTGTTTATGCATATTTATTCCTGCGTGATTGAATTAGTACATGTAATCTTAGTTGTTTGATTAAAACTTTATAATCTTATGAAATTGAATCTGTCTCATATTGTTACATTGCTGAAATCCCTGAGAGTGTGATAACCTACCTTAGTTCTACCAGTAAAATATTTAAATTGTCTAGAAAGACAAAGGTATCGTTCTTTGTGGCCACAGGAAGGATATCTTTGGTCGGTGTTATAGACTGATAGGTTTCTGTTCAGAAATTGTACATATTGTCTGCCGGACAGATAATTTGCATGATAAATGAACACTAACTTTTACCTAAATTTCCCCTAATTGAACATATAAATTCTACCTACTTATCCCCTATTTAGAATAAATTACTTTGTGTATACGGCACATTAATATTCATATCTTATGAATATTAATTCTCATTGAGCTAATAAATCCCCTTAACTGACTCATTGTTGTTACATAATATTGGTTTTTTGAATGCGGGCACTTTCAAATTTCACTTTGGGACAAAATTCAGATTCATATTCATGTGTGATTATATAAGTTTAATGTTTCGTGCGCACGTTGAATCTTGTATTGATAAAGTCGACTCAAACTGAGCAAGGCGAAAAGCCGCATCAGTAAGCCGCCAGTATTCACTGGGTGTGAAGAAAACTGCAGTTTTACAGTATTGTTACAAGTCCAAGTTAGAAAAAAAGAAAAATCTCTTTTTGCTTGACTGCGTACATGTAAATTCTGTCTTAAGACCTGTGTTTGAACAAAAGGAAAGTTCCCTCAGGCGTGTTACCGGTATTCTGTAAACCCCGGGAGCAACAGTAGCTACTTCGGGTCAGAACATTTTTATTTGTATGTCGCTAGCTACGACAGACTACGGGTTAAACCTGGCCTAGCTAACCAGCAAAAAAATCCCGTGTTAGTTTCTGCACAAACCAGAAACAGAAGATCCGCCGTGATCTCTTTGAAAATTTACTTGCAGTGTGATTTTGTGTTTGCAAAAGGGCTGCACGCGTGAAATTTTGATTGGAAGTCAATCCTTACAGACACGTCTCGTTCTCAAATCACCACCTCGTGACTCTGTTCCGCTAAAGCGCAACACTGCCACCGTGTGGTCAACCGCAGGTAAGACCTGTTGGTCATTTCTTCCGTATCGATTTTGTTTCTTCCAAATTCACGGTGAATGAGTATCTAATAAGCTGTTTAAATACATATTTGCATTTACAGCTCGCCAAGTTCGTAAAACAATCCTTTTATTTTGGACTGAGACATTTTATTGTGAGTTTAATTCCCGGAAAGGGAATAGAGACGTTAGAATTATAGGATTTCTCACTCCAAAAACACTGATAGCTCACCTGAGAAGGACCGCGCCCCCTCGTGGCCGCACCCCTCTAGGTCAGCTATCCCCTTTTCTGCTCAAATTCACTCTACTCTGCTTTGTTTCCATTTCTAATCTACCTCAATGATTCTGTTTGGTTCTTATTTTCATTTAATAATCATTTAATAACCAACTTCAATGTTATGGTGATTATTTTATTTTATTTTGATTTTTGATTTTTAGAAATCTGTCTATTTCTCTAAAAGAAAAAAAAAACTTTTCTTTTAGATTTGATGTGAAATTGAAACAAATTAATTTGGTTATTCCCACTATCACATTTAAGTCAACATAGCTCCTGAGAAACGCAGCGCCCCCGTGTGGAAGCTCCCTTCTCAAGTCAGCTATCAGCTTTCTACAAATTTACTCTGTTGAAATTCATTTCATGTATGCTTTCCTCGAATGATTAGTTTATAATCAGTACAAAATAACTTAAATGTTGTTTGATTGTTATAAATAATCATTCGAATACTCTGTTAAATTTACCCCAGGCTTATTTAAATTTGATCTTAAGCCAATTTTGAATTAAAAATTTAAAGTGTGTCCAACAGTTAAGGTGAACTGACGAGAGGAAGAGCGCCCCCTAGAGGCTCTATTAACCCACTACAGCGGTCTACCGCACCGCTTTCCCTGTTTCCACCTGCATTGAGGCACCGCTAACCCTCTTCTGTTGCACCTTTAATTGACAAAGAACATACACCTCTTAAATTCGTTTTCCGCTTCAAGGTTGGTTTAATTTTATTTTTTCCTTTCAAAGTTTTATTTTGTTATTTTTTTTGTTTTACCACCTAACCTTTCGCAGGTCCATTGTGATTTCTGTCCTATTTCCACATAATTCCATGTTGTGTGTCGTATAGGCAAGAATCTCAGCACCTGCAGTGGAATAGAGGAGTCCCGGTTCGACCTCTGTGGGTGAGTCTGCCTACTGACGTTTCCGACGCTGACCGTGCAGTGACTCTTGAGTTTCTTTTATCTCTGCCACTGGTTGCAGCACGCAGTAAAGTGACATCAGCAATCTGGTGCTTCGGAGTGTCAGCCACAAAAAACCGACGCAAAAGTAAATTGTTGAGACCGCGGCACAAACAATAGGCAGTCCCTGCCACCGTTCTGTGAAGCCCTCACCTTTGCATTGCGTTTAGGTTGGCTGGCACCTCCGGGACTACCAGAATTGTGCCTAAAGTCACCCTGTTTGAGAAGGGCGCAACCGTGAGCAGAGTAACGGAGAATCCAAGGTCACGGCGGCCAGGTGTTTGGGGCGCTAGGAAGGTTGACCGCGCTCAGCGGGGGCCGGCTGGGGTGACCTCAGTCCACTTCAGGTAAATTGAACTTTGATAAAAGAAAAAGAAAAACTCTGCCTCCCATTATAAGCCACATAATCTTAAAAAAATTCCCCCGCCAACACTTTTTTAAGTGTTTCGGTTTCCCTATTTTCTCCCAAAGGCACCTCCTCTGTACTATTAGTGTTCAAATTGCAGCATAGATCAAATCACTGATATCTTTTTTTTTCTGTTTAATTTTGTTTCTTTCTTCCCTTTTAATCCTCTCGTACTCGTGCCTTGCATGTTCTGTTGTGACTTGTTTCTCTCAGTCACCAAAGAGACCCCAAAGAAAGCTAAGTAATAAGAGTGACAACCGAGCAGACTCTATTTGTTTCTTTTTCTCTCTCGGGTCCTACACTGACCCGCCTAACTGACTATATCAGTTAAACCAAAAGATCCTATAGACGGTACACCGTACTATAGCTCATTAGCCTCAAGACAGCTTGCAGTGGCCCTTTTGTGTGTGTGTTGTGTTTCCTCTGCCTACAGTGAGTCAACATGTCGCGCTCATCCAGCCCTGCGGCTCATTGGAATGATCTCGAGGCGTGGCTGAGCGCAATAACAACCGGCTGTCTACCCAAAGATTTTGGCGACACAAAACTCCTGACCCGGCAGGAACTGGACACCCAAGTAGACCGGCTCATGTCCAACGATCCCACGCAGGCTTACAGCTCAAAAGAATGGAGCCGAATCATCGGAACTCTCACTCATTACCTGGTGGCACAGGCACACTTGCTGGAGGAGGACAACGCCAAGCTGGAAAAGGAAACCACTGGACTAAAGACTCATCTGGAGGATCTCCTACTGGAGGCTGGAACCGAGGAGGAAACACGCTCAAAACTACAACAGGAAGTGAAAAGATTGCAAAAGGCCCTGGAGGACCTGCGTCTGGACACGGACAGGACAGTGGAGGCGGAGAAACAGACCACGGCAGCCCTCAATGACAAGCTAATACGTGGAGAGGCTCTGCTAGAAAGAGCACACACGGAATTAAGAGACAGAGATGCTAGAGTCAAAGCTTGTGAAACACATTTACAGAAGGCCCGAGCCGAAATTAACGAGCTCGTCCAACAAAGACACGATCTTAAAGACGAACTGGACATTGTCCACCGTGAACTCAAACATTCGTACGGACTGCAAGGTGAACTGGAGAGGGGGACACACATCACTCCGTCTCCCCTCACCAGCGAACCTGCACTTCGCAGCCAAACCCTTAAAGCTAAAGAAGAAGAGGAAAGCCCACGTCCCGACACTATCTCATCTGCCAGCCCCGCCCCGGAGGGGCGAGCCACCAGTCACCGCACAGCCTCTAAAGAACTGGACAAGCTGGCAAGAAACATCCCCACGTTCAACCCAAATCCAGCAGGGGGCAGCGACGTTCACGCATATTTAACAGACATTGATTTTCACTTGCAAACTGTGGCCAACGTCACTACGTGGGACAAGTTATATCTTCTTCGGATAACGTCTGGTCGTGCCGTGCGGAGCTTTCTGGACCGTCAACCAGAGGCGGTCAAAATAGACTATGCACAATTACGACAAGCTCTGATTCGTGAATTCTCAGACCCCGAATCTGACCAAGGCATAATAGCAGCAATGGATCTCAAGCAAGCACGGCTTGAGACCCCGCAGGCTTACTATGGCCGCCTGCGTCAAGCTTACTTCGGTCCAAAGAATGAGGCGGACATGGAGCAGGATATCAATTTCAAAACCCTCTTTCTGCGAAATCTCCATCCAAGCCAAAGTGCGCATCTGGGCGTTCTTGTTTGCCCACGGACCATGTCAATTCAACAATTGCGTGACCTGGCTCACAAAGCATACGTCAAACAAAGAACTGTGTCTGAAAAACCGGCAAAACATCCCACAATTTGCCCGATATCAGAGCCCTCTCCAGAACTGACTTTAGAGGGCGCAACACCCCCCAGGTACAGACCCGTCAACAGAGAACCAAGACCGTTCCAACCAAACAGAGCGCAACGCGGACGAGGGGGGGGTGCCCGCCCAAGACAGTATAACGACCGTTTCGGAGGACCCTGGGACCGGCATCACTTCTCCCACAACCAAAAGGGAGGAGGCAACTGGGATGCCGACCGACACCACAGAAGAAATCGACCCCAATCTCCCCGAACAACAAGCCCAGAGAACCGACCCAGGGACCCCCCTCGACGGGACCCTGGTAAACACAAGCTGGAACAAGCCTCCAACAAAAACAGTGCAGCCACGGTTGAAGCGGCAGAACTTCTGAGCGTACTGAGAGAGTTTCTCCAGAAGAAACCTCACAAGGAAGACAAAGATAAACCAGACACTGCATGACTAACCCACATGCCTGGAACCAACGCCACTCACAACGCTCCTCACGCTGACAGCCAACCTGACACTGTTGTTAAACCGCAACCTATGAAACTTGCTGGTACATCACTGAGTGACAGCTCCACTCACTCCCTCAAGCTGACAGCCTCACAGAACACTGCTGTCAGACCACAAACTCACGAACTTGCTGTTGCATCACCAAATGACAGCTCCACTCACCCCCTCCCGCTGACTGCCGCCCAGAACACTGCTTGTCAGCCACAGACTACTGAACTGAATGTCACACCACTAAATGACAGCTCAACTCACTCACTCCGGCTGACAACAACACCTCCTGAACAAGACGGCAGTAACTCTCACCACAAGGTACCAGACAGTGCTGTCTTGGTGATCTGCACCCATAACGAGACACCCGAAACCTACCCTCACTGCTTGCCAATCAACACACAAGATCCCACGCCACAACTCCTGGGTAAACTCATTGAGAGAGGAATGGCACGAAAACTTTACTTAACCATTACCTTGGAAAAGGAAATGCAGCTCGAAGCACTGGTGGACACCGGCTCCGATCTAACGCTTATTTCTGTTCAACTATTTGAAAAACTCCAGTTCGAAGCTCAAAGACAAAACCGAACTCTTAAATTCCACACTTGTGAGCTGAACGTGCAGTCATACAGCCAAAATGACATCCAGCTAAGGAACGTAGCTCCCATTCACCTGGCAATCGGTCCTATGAGCATAATACATCCCGTATATATCTCTCCTATGAACACTTATCAATTTCTCATAGGCAAGGACCTGCTGGATCGCTTTGAACCCTTGTTAGACCTCAAGCACCTACAAGTTTGGGCACAAGTGAGCGAACCCATCCCCCTCCAGCCGCACAAGTCCATTGAACCAGACTGTCAAGCCACAGGGGTCACGGAAATTCCCTCAACCAGACACGAGGACAAAGCCCCCACTGCTGATCAGAGTTCAAGTTCGCTCCTCTGCACTTTCAAAACCACCCAAGGTTCTGAGAACTACTGTCCCCAGGTCAAAACGGACCTGCAGCTGCAAAATACAAACACCACAGACATTATTCTGGCCCTATGGGCAGACAACTCAGCCATCAGCCTCTCACTATTCAATACCATCATTGAAAACACACCGGACCTGCCCTATACCAGCAAACGCACCCGTTTCCCTTTAAACTCAGATCCATCCTCAATGACATCTGCCAAAGGGATCTGTGCTCTGAACTTGAAATGGAACCACCGGTATTTGACCCATTACTTCCTGATCCTGGAAGATCCAGCCCACGACGTCTACATTGGAGCAGACATCTTGATTCGCCTCAAGGCTCATGTGGACATGTTCAATGAGGTTGTATGGGCTCCATTGACTTCACAGCCACCTGTTCCCATCAGTCATGACAATCTACTGTCAGGGCAAACCATCCCAGACGTATGCACTCTCATCAACGAACAGGGAACAGTGGTACCTGCTTACACTAAAGGAGTCGCTGTGCGGCTCAACCTGCGACAGGGCCAAACCCTAAACCACACCCTGGCTTTCTTCCAACCTTCACCTGAAGGTGTGGAACTCGGACTCACCCTCGAAGCCACACCCCTCACTGAAGTATCATCTCGGGTAGTCTATATTCTGTTCAACAATTGCACAGCAACTGACATCAGCATCCCCAAAGCCTACCGACTGGGATGGCTAGTCAGTCACGACTTTCATGACTTTGAACTGATGCTACCCGTCATAGGGCCCATCCCACCTGCACTGATACCAGAAGGACATACAGACAACACATTGTTCACAGCACCCTTCCAATTCATTGCCATCACATCTGTCATGTCGATGGCCAAAGATCAGGTGTGCAGAACGGAACTGACAGAGGACCAACACCTCGCAGTGTACACAGTCTCCCACCAGCCTGTCGGTGAGACTGGCGCACCTGCCACGCCTGTCAAAACCAACCCGACTGATGACAAGCCAACGGATGAACCATACCAAGGTTTTGAATCTCAAGTGCAACAAATTCTACAGGATGCCGATGCACTCCAGAATGAGGCAGACCGCCAAAAACTACGACAAGTCCTTTACAAGTTCAAAGAATCCTTTGCAAAAGATTCTTTAGACTGTGGTCTCACCGACCTCCACACCGTGCGTATCCCCACGCACCCTGAGGCTCCTCCCACCTTCGTCAAGCAATACAAAATTCCCATCGCCTCACACGAACCAGTGCATGAAATCATCGAAACCATGCTTGAGAAAGGTGTGATCCGAACTTGCAATAGCACCTACTCTGCCCCAATATGGCCTGTTCTCAAACCGAACGGCAAATGGAGACCAACTATCGACTATCGAAAACTGAATCAACAGGTGCCGTTGTCACGGTGGCCCATGACTCAGCTGGAACAGGAAATCCCACGAATCAGAGGAGCCACCATCTTCTCTACACTCGATGTGGCCTCGGGATTCTGGACCATTCCAGTACACCCTGACGATCAACACAAGCTGGCATTCACGTTCGGCAACCGACAGTACACTTTCAACAGGTGTCCGTTCGGATATGCAAACTCACCAGCCGAGTTCAACATCTTCCTGAACAAAGCATGCCCAGACGCCAGAATGAGAGGTAACCTGATTTACATCGACGATGTGCTCATGAAAAGCACAACGGTGGCCGACCACCTCAAAGAAATTGACTATCTTTTGAACCAGTTGGCCGCTGCCGGCGCCAAAATAGCCCTCCACAAGGGGCAGTGGTGTCGCACAAAGGTAAATTACGTCGGCCTACTCATTGGACATCATGGCATCGAACCACAATCAAACCGTATTCATGCCATCCAAAACATCAATCCTCCCTCTAACATCTCTGAACTACGAAGTTTCCTAGGGGTATGCAATTACTCCCGACAGTTCATCGAAAACTACTCAGACATCGCCAGGCCTCTAACAGCTCTGCTGAAAAAAGACTGCCCTTTCGTCTGGTCAGACGCACAGACACACGCCATGGCAGAACTAAAAAGACACTTATGCACAGCACCATGCCTTGCTTACCCTGATCCACAAAAAGAATTCCACCTGGAAGCTGGGTTTTCAGATCAATGTCTCAGTGCTGGCCTATACCAACAACACGACCAAGACAAAAAGGTGGTTGCATATGCCAGCAAAACGCTTCTACCTCCAGAATGTAAATTCTCAGACTGTGAAAAAGCTTTGCTCTGTACAGTATGGGCCATTCAACGTTTCTCCAACTACATTGGGGCACAAAAGGTCATCATAGACACTTGCCACCAGCCCGTCACGTTTCTAAATAGCCAGCGAATTCGCAATGGCGTGGTAACCAATTCACGCATAGCTACATGGCTAATGGCTCTCCAAGGAAGAAATGTCGAAGCCCGATATGCACAAAGTCACAAATCTGCTCTAGGTAACGGCTTGGCGGCATGTCAAAACTGCTCTGACAACTCACCTGCTGCAACGCCGGAAACACCCGAGCCCCAGCAGCCACAACTGACTTGTCACAGGTACTTCGAAAAGAATGCGTGCGAAGGTATGCCCACAGCTTACGTTGACGGGTGCTCCTACAACAGCGAGGGCATCCAAAAAGCAGGTGCAGGGGTACTATGGGTGAACAACCACCCATGCCCACCACAAGACTTCAAGCTGGGCCCCCAGTCATCACAATATGCAGAAATAGCAGCAATTCTCATAACTCTGCAAATCGCATCGGCCCATAACATCAGAGAACTTCTCATCTGCACAGACTCTAACTATGCCAGACTCAGTTTTGTATGCCATCTCCCCACCTGGAAACAGAATGGGTTCAAAACTGCTAACAACAAGCCTGTCAAGCATCAACACCTGTTCCAGGAATGTGATAACATCACAACAACACACGACGTCACCGTGTACTGGAAAAAGGTGAAAGGACACTCCAAACTCCCAGGCCAAGACAAAGACTTCAATGACCACACTGACGCCCTCGCAAAAGCGGGCGCCCTACACGGTGAACCGTGGTCTTCCCCGAAACCCTCACCCACCCCCGACGTCACAGTGATAACCCGCAGCAAGCGGCCCCCACCTGCTGCTGAAACTGCTTCACAACTGATATCACTAACTCCGCAAATTTCAAACAACGACATTGCGGACATGCAAGCCTCTGACACTGCCATAAAGACAATTAAAACACACCTCCTCGACCCCTCCACCTTCCCTATCGCACCTTCGGACATCAGCGATGACTCAGATCTCAGACACTTACATAACTGCAAACATATGCTGCGTGTGCGGGACGACATTCTATGGTTTGTCACCGATGACACCACTTCGCCTAAACCCGTTGTGCCCCGATGCCAAAGGGGGGAGTTCATAAACCACGCCCACAACGCACCATACGCTGGACACCATGGTACCAGAGCCACGTATGAGACACTTAGACAGGTGGCATATTGGCCGTGTATGCAGCAGGATGTAGCAGAGTACGTGAGAGAATGCCTGGTCTGCTGTCAGTTCCAACCAACAAACATAAATCACAGAGCCCCACTGCAACGCAGAGGGATCACGTTCCCCTGGTCAGACCTTCAAATTGACTGGGTAGGACCCCTGCCCAGATCAACAAGAGGCAATAAGTACTTTCTCACGGTGGTGTGCCAATTCACCAAGTGGGTAGAATGTTTGCCAGCACCTAACGACACTGCCCAAACAACGGCATACCTCCTGATGAACCACATCTTCTCCCGATTCGGACTGCCACTAAGAGTCAACTCAGATCGAGGTACTCATTTCACCGCAGAGACCATGCACAAGATCTGGAGAGTTCTAGGGGTGCAAGCTAAACTCCACATCAGCCACCATCCGATCTCATCGGGCCAGGTAGAAAGATCTAACAGAACGGTGGTCGCCATGTTGAGAAAGTACGTGTCGGCTAATCAAAAAGACTGGGATGTGAAACTTCCCCTGGTACTGATGGCCATCCGAGCCACCCCGCAGGAATCAACGCGAGTACCGCCGTTTGAACTCATGACCGGAAGGCAGATGACCCTGCCATTACACCTGTTGTACCAACCAGGAGACCACAACCTTGTCACTGCCTACACCACGTCCCAGTATCTGGACGAGCTCCATAGACATTTGAAAACAACTTTCGCTTTCGCCCAGCAACACCTGAAAACCAGCGCCGAGGGCCAGAAAGCATATTACGATCGAAAGGCATCACACCAAGAACTCAGCGTGGGCGACAAAGTCCTGTATTACAGTTTCGCCTTGCCACCCAAGCAGTTGTCAAAATTTTTTCCAGATCCAGCTTAAACGGGGACCAAGAGAACCAGTTCTCAAATGGGTCCACCGCAATCAGATTAGACGGTATCTGGCCCTTAGCAAAGACAGACGGGAAGAGGCCAATACCAGCTAAACTCAACCACCGTCATCACAACGAAAACAACTGTCCTCTGCAATCCGGAACAACCCTCGCTGACCTGTACCTTCTCTCTGTTCCCTTCTCCTCCAGCTCTCCCTCTCTCCTGCCTGTAACAGGATGCTGCTGTGGATTGCCATCATGTGCTTTCAGATGACCAGAGGCCAACCGCCACCCGATGTCATCTCACCAGGGCCAGCCTCGGGAATTGTGTTGAGAGAGCAGCCCGGACTGCTTATCACGAATTGCCGAACACACACCCAGAAAGTGTACGTGCGACTCGACCCTCGAAACGTCTACCGTGCGCACTACCCAAAAACAGTCGTCCAGTACAGTTGGGCAGGTGCCAGATGGACAGAGACCGCCCTCAACCATGCTGAAGCTGACATCAAACACATGCTGAGCCAACTTGAGAAGATGACGGTTACTCAGGCCGAACTGACGGGACACAACAAACGTTCCAAGCGCTTCCTGGGAGCATTGCTCGGGGCCGCTGCGGCCGTAGGCACGCTGTTCAACATTGGTATGTCCAGTGTCAACGCCGTGAACATCGCCACTGTGCGACGGCAGGGATCCAGACGGAACTCCCACAGTTAAAAGATCAACTCACCACACAAAGCGCATCCCTGACGACCATAGGCAAGACCCTGAGAGGGACGGTAACCATCCTCAACACGCATAGTGTCATGTTGAATCAGACGGTGAACTCCATGAAAGCGCTGTTCACTGTCTTCCAGGATGACTTTGCCCAAACCCAATTGGTCACCGCATTAATGTCCGACATGCTCAGAGAAGTGAGCTCCTCTCTGGACAGTTTAGCCATGGGTAGGATTCCGCCCTATCTGATACCCCTAAGCCTGGTGCAAAACGTGCTGGCTTCCGCCATAACCACACCCACTGACCCGGTGCAATTACACCTTGCCTACTCCTTGGGCAGTGCCATTCCACTGTATGTTGACCCTGCACAGGGAGAAATGGCCTTCCTTCTCAGTCTGCCCGTCATAGAGTCAAGCCGAATCTACCGACTCAAAGACATTGTCAACGTTGGATTCCGGCAGAGTGACACGCAATTCAAGGAACGGACTCCAGAGGTGGTAGCTTACCACGACAGCGACCCACAACTGTACCTAGCCCCTAACTTGCACATGTGCACGCTCACCAAAGACATTCACTATCTCTGTCCAAGCAAACCTTTCCTCAGAGACAACACAGACGGGATTTGCGGCCTGCAACATCTTGCTAACGACGCACGTTGTCCGGCTGACGCTAAACCTCGCGAACAAGTCACTGAGACGCAAGCCGAAATCGTAGGAAACCGATGGCTCGTCAACACTCCAGTAAGGTCGGCAACACTGACCTATGATCAACACGACACCGCTACACGCGTCAATCTGCTTAACCAAAACATGTGGATTCAAGTCCCGCGAGGAGCCATCCTCCACCTAGATGACCTAGCCTTGTACCACCTCCCAAGTGAAGAGTACCAAGCCGAGCTAGAGATCCCATCTTTCTTTAGGGACCGCAATTTCACGCTAGATCCAGAACTGGAAGATTGGATTGCGAAAGGGGGGCCACAAGTCATCGATATAGCACCACTGGACTCAGCCCTTCAGGCCATATCTCGACTACCCACTTCAACACTTCACTTGTCGCCCAGGCCTGGACTGCAGCTGATACATTTCCATCATCATTGGACATACACTCACCATGGGCATGGCCTATGTCCTGTACCGAAGAATCAACGCAATCCGAACCTCCACCACCAAGCTCACCGAGGCAGTCTCCGTAGGCTTCCGGAGGAACCCTCGGAAGGACGACGCCTCACCAGAGAATGCTGAAGACCTCATCGAACTAAACCCCAGTCTTAGCAACCCCTTTGCAGCCTCCTCACATCCCTGACCTGCCATCTGACCATTGTTACCGTGATGAGTCGACCAGGCCCATACACGCCCCGCCAACTCATCAAGGGGGGGAATGTAACGCAAAAGAGATGGTCAGAATGTCGGCTCTCCCTATATGATTAACTTACTGACATTACCCCCTTTTCAACTCCCCCTCCCAGTCTCCTTGATCTAATTAACTTACTGGGATCTTCATTTGCAAAAAAAACCCTGTCCTCCTTGATAGCAAGACATAGTGGCTTACGCTGATTAAAGTTATCTGACATTCCAATCAACAAACAGGCTCTGTTCTTCCTGGACTGTCTACAAACAACAGATGGCGCCTATCATCTCAGTAACTCATTGACTGCCATCTAAAGACACCTCTCTTGTTCCTGAATCATTTTGTTTTACTCCTCTACAGGAAGTCACGAGGAGCAAGGCGCCGCAATGTCGGCAATTTCACAAATCCCCTATGGGTCTTCTTAGACACTGATTAACACGCAGACACTGATTTACACCTTAGAACAATAAGACAAGTGTCTGACCAAAAGCCCTGCGATTGGAAAACGCACGTAGACACATATAGCCCATCACCCCCCCGGCTCGGAGAGCAAAAGTTCAGCGCGAGGCGTGAACTCCGAATGACTCTGCACGCAAAACGCATACACACAAAACACAAAGAGACCATACTAATCCTGATCACGTGTGCTTACAAATACCCTATAAACTATATAAATTGTATTTCTGGTTGTGTTTCAGTTGTGTCTACCACTGCCTGTGGCAGGCCATCTAGAACCTCCGCGTCCCGTCCAGGGACCAGACATGGAGTTTCCAGAGGTCTGGACGCGGGTGCCATAGAGTGCCCCGTCTCTGAGAAAGGAGGTCCTTCCTCAGAGGAATTGGCCAAGGAGGGGCTGTCGCGAGGAGCATAAGTTCCGTGAACCAAGTCCTGGTGGGCCAATACGGCACCACTAGAAGGACCTGCTCCTCGTCCTCCCTGACCTTGCACAGGGACTGTGCAAGAAGGCTCACTGGGGGAAACGCATACTTGCGTAGGTCCCGAGGCCAGCTGTGAGCCAGGGCGTCCGTGCCGAGGGTCCCCTCGGTCAGGGAGTAAAACCACTGGCAATTCGTGTCTGGAGAGGCAAACAGGTCTACCTGTGCGACTCCGAAGACACTCCAAATCAGCTGGACCGTCTGGGGATGGAGTCGCCATTCTCCTGGCAGGGGAGGCAACTGTGAGAGCTCGTCTGCCACACGGTTGAGCTCCCCCTGGAACATAAACGGCACGAAGCGACCTCAGATGCTTCTGACTCCATAGGAGGAGGTGGGAGGCGAGTCGCGACATGCGACGGGAGCGTAGACCACCTTGACGGTTGATGTACGCAACGGTCGCAGTGTTGTCCGTACGGACCAGTACGTGCTTGTGTCTGAGAAACCCCTTGAGGCGACACAAAGCTAGACGTACTGCTTGCAACTCTAGGCAGTTGATGTGCCAATGCAGCTGGGGCCCCGTCCACAGACCCGAGACTGCATGCCCGTTGTACGTGGCCCCCCAACCCATGGCAGAGGCATCCGTGAAAACTACAGCATGCCTGGAAACCTGGACTAAGGGCACTCCGGCCCGTAGAAACACAGGATCCGACCATGGGAAGAAGGTTTAGCGACAGCGCGGGGTAACTTTGACCCGGAGCGTGCCGCTCTGCCACGCCCACCTCGGGACTCGATCGTGAAGCCAGCGCTGAAGCGGTCTCATATGTAATAGGCCGAGCGGCGTTACTGCGGCTGCGGCTACCATATGCCCCAGGAGCCTCTGAAATTGTTTCAGTGGAACCGCTGTCCTGCCTCGAAAGGACCTGAGGCAGGTGAGCACTGACTGGACGCGCTCCTCCTTGAGGCGCGCAGTCCAGGCGACCGAGTCCAGATCCATACCGAGATAAGAGATCCTCTGCACGGGGCAGAGTTTGCTCTTATCCCAGCTGACCTGAAGCCCCAACCGGCTGAGGTGCCGAAGCACCATGTCCCTGTGATCGCACAACACCTCGCGACGAGATAGTTGAGAATGTGAACGCCTTGTTCTCTCCTGGGAACAATGGCCGCCTCCGTGACCTTCGTGAAGACACGGGGCGACAGGGCCAGCCGGAAGGGTAGGACTTCGTACTGACATGCTCGACCCTCGAACGCAAACCGTAGAAACGGTCTGTGTCGAGGAAAAATCGAGACGTGAAAGTATGCGTCCTTCAGGTCAATCGCTGCAAACCAATCCTGGGGACGGATGCATTCGAAAATGCGCTTCTGCGTGAGCATTTTGAACGGGAGTTTGTGCAGGGCCCGATTCAAAACTCGCAGGTCCAGGATTGGTTGTAACCCACCGCCTTTCTTGGGTACAATGAAGTAGGGGCTGTAAAACCCAAACCTCATCTCGGCAGGAGGGACCGACTCGATCGCGTCCTTCACCAGCAGGACATCAATCTCTTCCCACAAGACAGGGGCCCCCACTGACTGCACACGGGTGAAGTGGACGCCCCTGAACTTGGGAGGCCGGCGTGCAAACTGAATTGCATAGCCGAACCGGATGGTGCGGCTGAGCCATCGGGACGGACCCGGAAGCGCTAGCCAGGCTTCCAGATACTGTCTCAACAAACCCACCCGAACCACCGGCGTACCCGCGGAGGGGCAGCAAGGTGGAAGACAGGGACCCGGCTCTGGTGGCATTGTAGCGACCGAGAGCGGGGTCTGGGCGTTTTAACTTGACACCAACCTGCTTCCACCTGTGGGCAGACAGCAGAGAAGGCCCGTGGGCATTCTGCTGCGGGCTGCCCAGTGGCGAGGGGAAGAGACGAGGAACGAGGCCCTGACTCCTCGTGACCTGGTCTCTGCGCCTCCGGGCCCAGCTGCAGACAGGAGCGATGCAGCCGAGGCTGCGTCACTGCTATCCGCGAGCTGGGGAGAGGGGAACGGGAGTGGTGCCGTTCGGGGGCGGCGCGCACTGCCATTCTGACCCTCTCGGACGGAGGAGACTGGTCTTACTGGTCTGCCAGACTCGACCGTGAGGGGAAACGAGGAGCGAGGCCCGGGGGCGTCGAGTCCTGGTTTACGCCTCCTCACCCAGCGAGAGACGAGAGTGACAAGGCCGTAGCCCTCACTGTCATCTGAGCACTGGGGCCCGTGAGTGACTCAGAGGAAGTGGACTGCTCAAACTTTGGGTACCACTGACTGGATGACCAGCGGCGGAACAGAAATGAAATTCTCCACCCGGCCCTCCCCCGGGGGAAGGAGTGGTGATGACACGCACTCCTGAAGAGCAGACATCACATACTCCGGGTCGCTCCTCTCAGGGTCGTTTCCCTTCCGTTTGCTGGGGGGAAACGAACTCCGAGCGGGCTGGTTTTGAGGCGCTTCTGGACCATTAGTGTGGACATCGTCTGACCGAGGGCCAGCGCTGTGACTAATCACGGTCAGTCACTAAGCGCAGCTCCACCCCGAATCAGAACTACCCACGTGAGAGCGGAAAAACTTCTGCAGATTTAGGCATGTTTGGCTTGCCATTTTGGCACCAAAATGCTTCCATACTGCCAAAAAATTTCATACGCATCCAGGCACTTTAGACCCAGGAAGTGTGGCTGTCAAGTCTGAATCTTCAGCACGAGGACCCACCATTACAGTAGGAACTCAGCATCATTTTCAGAGTATAACAGCCCTCTCTCCGATGTAGCGATCGACATCTGTCCTCCCCTGGGGCCCCGAATGACATGCTTGGTCCCTCATGAGAAGGACCAAAATCCCATTCAAAGCCTCGACGGCACACGGCACGCTGAGCGGCTCAAGCCTTTACGAGAAAGGGGAGACGAACAATGTGCCGACGTGGTCATGCACTCATGAGAGAACATGAACCACCCATGAATGCAGTCTCAACACACTGATTAAGCATGTGAAACAGCGATCATGGCCGTCAACCAGGCATGCAAGACAGTGAACGTGGCCATCGCCTCGATGACACACGGCACGCTGAGCGTTCAACCCCTCAGGCAGGACGAACAACGTGCCGACGTGGTCATGCTCTCATGTAGAGAGCACAAACCACCCACGGACACAGTCTCAGCATGTTTGTGATGCGCTAGAGGAGTGAGTGGTTCGTGCTCACTGTAACCCTCAGATCACCAATGTTATTCGCCAAAGTAGCCCTCTTCCGGTGCACCAGAAGAGAAACTAGATCGGGAAATAAGCAAAGGGACTCACCTCATAGAGGCACGCGAGTCTTGATCTTGACCGCGCATCTTGAGCGCCGAATGACGCGCGCCGGGTTGCCATGACAACCCGCGCTGTCAACCGGCGCTCGACGGCACACGACACGCTGAGCGGCTCGAGCATTTAAAAAGGGGAGACGAACAACGTGCCGACATGGTCATGCACTCCTGAGAGAACATGAACCACCCACGAACGTAGTCTCACACACTGATTAGGCATGTGAAACAATGAACGTGGCCGTCAAATGAGGACAGGAAACGATCGCATCCAGAAACACACGAGTGAAACGTCATCCTGAAAAGGACGCGATCTTCACTCGTGTTGCTCTTTCAGGAAGAAAGTACTCTCTTTATTGTGCTGAAGCACACAGGGACCCAACGCGGCAACACAGCAGGGAAACTGCAAGCCCGCTGTGCGCACTCAACCGTTTACCAGCTGTCGGTCAGCTCCGAAGCTAAAAGCACTATGCATGCGTTGCTTCCGCCTTTATACCCGCGCTGGTAGGCGGGCTGCGGAATGCAAATCCTGCATGCCAATTTTCATTGGCTCGTTTTAATTCACTCGTAGGCAATTGGTCTCCCTAGCGTGATCCCAATTCGTCAGGGAACTCCCCAGACGACACGTCGGAGTTCCCAGGACGAAAGGGAACAAATGTCAGAGCATGTCAGAACACCTCCAGGGCCCAGAAAACCCCTCAGACCCCAGAGGGTTAATTGAGTCTAGGGCTTCAGGGAGTTTAGATTTGAGTTTTTGTGTTTGTGCACTAATGGGCCACCGTAGTCTTGGCTCAATTTGAGCACTCTGCAATGTAAGTCTATGGGATTTTTATGATTTTTAATATTAATTTTTAAGAAAACTGAAAGTCAAACCAGTCTGAAAAGATATAGCACACCAAGTCAGAACAGTCTGAAAGTCTGACCCGAGTTTGGAGTTTGTAGAGTTAACCTGTTAAGCTGCAACCCCACTTTTGAAAAATCCCCAGAAATGACATACCCAAACTGAAACAGATACAGTTCAAGAACCCTTTGTACTAAAAGCACAAGTATGATCTCATTTGAAAGCTGACACCTGGCAGTTTATTGTAAATGTAGAATTAATTATTGTCATAATGAAAACAATTGTTATAAATAGTTTCAAAGTTTTGTAAAGTTATTAGAAATTTATTTTTATGAAACATCCTCATGAAAATAAAATTGAAGTTGGCACTGTAGCAGTCTAGAAATGCACTACAGCTAAAGCCATATGTCTGACCATGTTATATTTAAAATCTGGAGATGATAAGTCTAAAACTCTGTATTTAGTTAAATGTTTTTCAAGATCATGTCATGTGACTTTTTTAGAGTCTTATCAAAATATGCAACTGATGTTTGTCATCATCTAAGCATCCATTCAGTCTAATGTCTCTATTTTTTTGTGGTGCAAACGAGCCCCATTCAGTCTCAGTCTCCCCCTGCACACATTCACACCTCTCCAGCCTGGTTATGGCTCTAAATATGCATTTCTTTTGTCTGCATTATAGTTACTAACGACTGACTATTCACATGCTATTCATAGAGTTTCAATCCCTAATTTCTTTTATCAAAGTTCTCAATTCAAATGCCCTTCTTGAATAAAGAAACATTTCAGTAAGCATTGCTATTTAGAAAAAAATCATAAAAGAATAACTGCTAACTTAGGTGGCAGGTGCACCTGGGCTAGCTAGCATGTTAGCTTAGCACACCATCAATACACAACCATTTATGAGATTAAAACCATGTTTGTGCTCCAAACTTCCTTTATAACGCAAGTCGAGTGTTTTAAATAATCTTCTGTGATCTAATTTGGCTTCAGTTAAAAAAATTAGACAAAAAATATATTATTTTATAGTATTCTGCACAATGATAAAGTCTATATCGATTAGCATTACATTATAAATATAATCTATTATTATGAAAATACCTGGCATGGCTTGAAGAACACAGGCAAATCAAATATCATTGCAATCATGTTTATTGTCTTCAAAAAGTCTATATCTGCATGTTACAGCGATCTGTGTTAGCTGTGTGTGTATCAGTGACGTCCTCGAATGTCACATGATCATGGCTCTTCTTCATGTTCCATATGTGACCCGTCACGGAAACCAGGGACACAAGTCGGCAGCACAACTTTCGAGCAAAATGAGAAAGAAGCGTTTTTTTTTCAAAATTGGTGATTTCCGTTTTTTTGCAGAATCTGTTAGTTGAGATCACGAAGAAGCCTCTCCATGTTTGAGATAGCAGTATTGGTATATTTAAAAGCGTACATTTTGATGTTGAAATCGGCTTGTTTTTCGGAGATTCTAGCACGCAGTAGGGGCGTGTCATTGTCGGTGCGTATTTCCATACTGAATAAGCCGGCGTGGCTACTTATTATGCAGCGCTCTGGCCGGCTCTATCTGATTTCAAAATTCAATGAAGATGGACGCCAATAACATTACGATGTCCAGCAATCGATTTAAATAGTAGGTTACAGGCAGGGGCCACTTGTGCTTTTAGGGGGCACACCTTTAACATTCATCTTAACCTATTTTCAGTATTATTTCAAGTCATTTTTCACCATGTCATGCATGACTGCAATCTCTAGAAAAAGCTAATAAATAATATTAGCTAAGCTAATAAAACAATTTCAATTCAAATGAATGTTTCATTATGTTTAATTGTAGTGTGATATAATGATCAATAATAACACATTTTTAGCATCTAAGCACATCTAGGCACTTTTTTACACCTGGGGTGGGCGATATGGCAATAATATCACAATTTTTGTTTTGTTTTTCAGAAAAAATCACGATTTTATCATGATTCTTTTTCGTGTTGGTTTTACTATTTTGCATGTGACTGAGCATTACAGCCAAACTAATGTCCCTATTTTAAAAACAAAGCCTTATAACAAAATATAGGTAACAAAATATAAAATAAAAAAGAATGGCAGACATTTAGGTCAAAGTGGCGAAGCTAA
Organism: Rutilus rutilus; assembly: GCF_951802725.1. Classification (NCBI taxonomy): domain Eukaryota; kingdom Metazoa; phylum Chordata; class Actinopteri; order Cypriniformes; family Leuciscidae; genus Rutilus; species Rutilus rutilus. Next base: position 24,471,984 of record NC_140213.1, on the reverse strand, counting down.
AATCTTTGTCACTATTTTCTTTGTTATTAAAAATTAAGAACAGAGATACATATTACACATACACAACTTAATATACAAATGAAATAAACAGTGCTTTATTTTTTCAGCTATAGGTGTATTTAACAGTAGAATTGAAGAAAGTAATTAAATGGACAAATATGAAAATAAAACACAACAGACTTAAAGTTCTCAGTCAAGAGCAGTGAATGATTTCCTCTGTGTGTTTTGTTGTTTTATTAACATTAACGGCATAGTTCTCCCCCCAAAAAGTCAAGAGAGTAAATTATAAGTTGTTTTAAACCTGAATAAGTTTCTTTCTTCTGTTGAAAATAAACGTTATTTGAAAGAATGTCAGTAACCAAACAGTTGATGTACCCCTGTGACTTCCATAGTATATTTTTTGCCTACTATGTATGTCAATGGGGACCAGCAACTGTTTGGTTTTGGGTGAACTATCTCTTTAAGAACAAGCGGCAGCATGTTTATTATTAGGGCTACTGTCTCTGTAAGAACTGCACGCGACGCGTCTAATATACACGCATATATATATGACAAGCAGATTTTAATTAATTTTCTCTGTTTGCTTTCACTTTAGACATAACCAACTTTGTTTATGTAAACATTGTCTGTATTTGACAGTATTAGCGCAATATTAGACTCACAAGATAACTTAGTCCAGTAACAGGCTTTTAGTGCATGTGCGCGTCGAGTGTACGCGCTCAGTAAAGCGCATATTTGAACAGCGCATCAGCAGCGAATGACATGTTTAACCGGCAAGGCTTTAAAGCACATGCAAATAATGAACTTTTGTGAACTGCAGTGTCCCGTTCCTCTGCGTTAACATTTGATGTGAATATACGTCGTGCTGCAGTGTAGACTATAGATGAAGGCGCCGCAACTGATAAAATGCGCAGTTGTAAGACTTTCCCTCTCTGCCGTGCGTGCGCGCGCTTATCGGTTGGTTTGGACGACAGTCTCGCATGCGTGGTCGCTCTAGGTTCTGGGAGATTTTTAACTAATTTGCGCCATAACTAGTGGTCCATCCAGTAGTTAAGAGCCTGAATTGTTTATAGTAATTCTGAAATTTAGTGCACATGAGTGAAAAAAAAATAGAGCACAGAAGAATGTCTATTTTTGCGTGAGATTTCTTTGTTGAGCGTGAGAGCGTGAGATTGAGGCTGAATGCGTGAGAGTTGGCAACCCTGAATCTCACACACACAGATGCGCTCACTAACTCACACACACTCTCACACACACGCACATACACTCACACAAGCCCACACGCACTCACACAAACTTTTTCACACACACACAGACACGTTCACTAACTCACTCAGACACACACACACACACACACACACTCAGAGTTTCTGAATTTAGAGTTTATAAGTGTATAAATTGATGAGTTTATAAGTGTACAAGTTTTTGAGTTTAGAGTTTATAAGTTTAAATGAGTTTAGAGTTCAGAGTTTATTAATTTATGAGTTTAAGAGTTCATAAGTCTATGAATTCATGAGTTTATTAGTTAATTAGTTATTAAATTTAAGTTAATTAGTTTATAAATGTATGAGATTAGAGTTTATTAGTTTAAATGAGTTTCATTGGCTAATATATATAGAACGGCAGTTTGGTTTAGTCTTCAAGGTGTTTAGATTTTAATTTTTGTCGGTTGGTGAGTTTGAATCTGGATTTGAATTTTTTAGAACTCCCCAATGTAAGTCAATGGGAGTTTTTCCGAGTTTTGATCGTCATTTGTAGGAAAACAGTAAGTCCGATCAGTCTGAAAAGATAAAGCAACTCGAGTCAGAACAGTTTGAAGGTCTGAGCCGAGTTTGGAGTATGTAGAGTTAAAGCTCTAGGAGGAGATTGAGTGTAATTTTTTGGTAAGAAGAATAATAATAACTAGATGCGAAAGTTCGTCGAGACAAACTTTAAGTTGGCTTGAGAAAGTTTGGACCGGAAAGTTTTTTGCTAGGCGGTTGTTAGGATGTTATGGGTGGTCGCTATGGTGTTGCTAGGCGGTTGCTAAGGTATTCTGGGTGGTTGCTAGGCGGTTGCTAGGGTATTTTGGGTGGTTGCTAGGGTGTTTTGGGTGGTTGCTAGGGTGTTTTGGGTTGTTGCTAGGCGGTTGCCAGGGTCTTTTGTGTGGTTGCTAGGGTGTTCTGGGTGGTTGCTAGGATATTTTGGGTGGTTGCTAGGGTCTTTTGGGTGGTTGCTAGGGTATTTTGGGTGGTTGCTAGGCGGTTGCTAGGGTGTTTTGGGTGGTTGCTAGGCGGTTTTGGGTGGTTGCTAGGCGGTTGCTAGGGTATTTTGGGTGGTTGCTAGGGTGTTCTGGGTGGTTGCTAGGCAGTTGCTAGGGTGTTATGGGTTGTTGCTATGGTGTTGCTAGGCGTTGCTAAGGTATTCTGGGTGGTTGCTAGGTGGTGGCGAGGGTGTTCTGGGTGGTTGCTAGGCTGTTTTGGGTGGTTGCTAGGGTATTCTGGGTGGTTGCTAGGGTCTTTTGGGTGGTTGCTAGGCGGTTGCTAGGGTCTTTTGGGTGGTTGCTAGGGTCTTTTGGGTGGTTGCTACGGTGTTCTGGGTGGTTGCTAGGGTCTTTTGGGTGGTTGCTAGGCGGTTGCTAGGGTCTTTTGGGTGGTTGCTAGGGTCTTTTGGGTGGTTGCTAGGGTCTTTTGGGTGGTTGCTAGGGTGTTTTGGGTGGTTGCTAGGTGGTTGCTAGGGTGTTCTGGGTGGTTGCTAGGGTGTTTTGGGTGGTTGCTAGGGTATTTTGGGTGGTTGCTAGGGTCTTTTGGGTGGTTGCTAGGGTGTTCTGGGTGGTTGCTAAGCGGTTGCTAGGGTGTTCTGGGTGGTTGCTAGGGTCTTTTGGGTGGTTGCTAGGCGGTTGTTAGGGTCTTTTGGGTGGTTGCTAGGCGGTTGCTAGGGTATTTTGGGTGGTTGCTAGGGTGTTCTGGGTGGTTGCTAGGCGGTTGCTAGGGTGTTCTGGGGGGTTGCTATGGTATTGAGGGCGGTTGATATGGTGTTACTAGGTGGTTGGTAGTTGTCACAGATGGTTACTATGGAGTTTTTATAGAGTTCTTAGCATGATCTTGGCATGATTCAACACTTAACTTATTGCTATTAGCATGTAGCTATTCACTGCTAGCATGTGTAGCATGTTGGAAGTGCTGTTTGCTAGCATGAGTCAAAAGAGCCACAACTCATCCCTATACGATGTTCTGATACAGAGATATAGGTCTTGCAAAACGGTTGCTAGGGTACTCAAGTTTGGTTGCTATGGAGTTGCTTGGGAGCTGGAAGCATTAAACTTAAGAAGTTTAAAGTGGTTTGAAGTTTAAAGTAGTTTAAAGTAGTTTGAAGTTTATGATAGATATATAAATAAGTTAGATAGATACACACACACAAACACACACACACACACACACACACACACACACACACACACACACACACACACACACACACACACACACTCACTCACTCAGACTACCTCGCTCACACACTCACTCAGACACACACACACACTCAGAGTTTATGAGTTTAGAGTTTATAAGTGTACGAGTTTTTGAGTTTAGAGTTTATAAGTTTAAATGAGTTTAGAGTTCAGAGTTTATTAATTTATGAGTTTAAGAGTTCATAAGTCTATGAATTCATGAGTTTATTAGTTAATTAGTTATTAAATTTAAGTTAATTAGTTTATAAGTGTATGAGATTAGAGTTTATTAGTTTAAATGAGTTTCATTGGCTAATATATATAGAACGGCAGTTTGGTTTAGTCTTCAAGGTGTTTAGATTTGAATTTTTGTCGGTTGGTGAGTTTGAATCTGGATTTGAATTTTTTAGAACTCCCCAATGCAAGTCAATGGGAGTTTTTCCGAGTTTTGATCGTCATTTGTAGGAAAACCGTAAGTCCGATCAGTCTGAAAAGATAAAGCAACTCGAGTCAGAACAGTTTGAGTGTCTGAGCCGAGTTTGGAGTATGTAGAGTTAAAGCTCTAGGACGAGTTTGAGTGGAATTTTTTGGTAAGAAGAATAATAATAATAACTAGATGCGAAAGTTCGTCGAGACAAACTTTAAGTTGGCTTGAGAAAGTTTGGAGCAGAAACTTTTTTGCTAGGTGGTTGCTAGGATGTTATGGGTGGATGCTATGGTGTTGCTAGGGTATTTTGGGCGGTTGCTAGGGTGTTCTGGGTGGTTGCTAGGCGGTTGCTAGGGTGTTATGAGTGGTTACTAGGATGTTTTGGGTGGTACTAGGGTGTTGCTAGGGTATTTTGGGTGGTTACTAGGGTGTTCTAGGTGGTTGCTAGGCGGTTGCTAGGATATTTTGGGTGGTTGCTAGGGTCTTTTGGGTGGTTGCTAGGCGGTTGCTAGGGTATTTTAGGTGGTTGCTAGGATATTTTGGGTGGTTGCTAGGGTCTTTTGGGTGGTTGCTAGGGTGTTCTGGGTGGTTGCTAGGCGGTTGCTAGGATATTTTGGGTGGTTGCTAGGCTGTTTTGGGTGGTTGCTAGGGTATTCTGGGTGGTTGCTATGGTGTTGCTAGGGTATTTTGGGCGGTTGCTAGGGTGTTCTGGGTGGTTGCTAGGTGGTTGCTAGGGTGTCCTGGGTGGTTGCTAAGGTCTTTTGGGTGGTTGCTAGGCAGTTGCTAGGGTTTTCTGGGTGGTTGCTAGGCTGTTTTGGGTGGTTGCTAGGCGGTTGCTAGGATATTTCTGATGGTTGCTAGGGTCTTTTGGGTGGTTGCTAGGCGGTTGCTAGGATTTTTTGGGTGGTTGCTAGGGTCTTTTGGGTGGTTGCTAGGCGGTTGCTAGGGTATTTTAGGTGGTTGCTAGGATCTTTTGGGTGGTTGCTAGGCGGTTGCTAGGGTCTTTTGGGTGGTTGCTAGGATATTTTAGGTGGTTGCTAGGCAGTTGCTAGGGTTTTCTGGGTGGTTGCTAGGCTGTTTTGGGTGGTTGCTAGGCGGTTGCTAGGATATTTCTGATGGTTGCTAGGGTCTTTTGGGTGGTTGCTAGGGTGTTGCTAGGGTATTTTGGGTGGTTACTAGGGTGTTCTAGGTGGTTGCTAGGCGGTTGCTAGGATATTTTGGGTGGTTGCTAGGGTCTTTTGGGTGGTTGCTAGGCGGTTGCTAGGGTATTTTAGGTGGTTGCTAGGATATTTTGGGTGGTTGCTAGGGTCTTTTGGGTGGTTGCTAGGGTGTTCTGGGTGGTTGCTAGGCGGTTGCTAGGATATTTTGGGTGGTTGCTAGGCTGTTTTGGGTGGTTGCTAGGGTATTCTGGGTGGTTGCTATGGTGTTGCTAGGGTATTTTGGGCGGTTGCTAGGGTGTTCTGGGTGGTTGCTAGGTGGTTGCTAGGGTGTCCTGGGTGGTTGCTAAGGTCTTTTGGGTGGTTGCTAGGCAGTTGCTAGGGTTTTCTGGGTGGTTGCTAGGCTGTTTTGGGTGGTTGCTAGGCGGTTGCTAGGATATTTCTGATGGTTGCTAGGGTCTTTTGGGTGGTTGCTAGGCGGTTGCTAGGATTTTTTGGGTGGTTGCTAGGGTCTTTTGGGTGGTTGCTAGGCGGTTGCTAGGGTATTTTAGGTGGTTGCTAGGATCTTTTGGGTGGTTGCTAGGCGGTTGCTAGGGTCTTTTGGGTGGTTGCTAGGATATTTTAGGTGGTTGCTAGGCAGTTGCTAGGGTTTTCTGGGTGGTTGCTAGGCTGTTTTGGGTGGTTGCTAGGCGGTTGCTAGGATATTTCTGATGGTTGCTAGGGTCTTTTGGGTGGTTGCTAGGCGGTTGCTAGGATTTTTTGGGTGGTTGCTAGGGTCTTTTGGGTGGTTGCTAGGCGTTGCTAGGGTATTTTAGGTGGTTGCTAGGGTCTTTTGGGTGGTTGCTAGGCGGTTGCTAGGGTCTTTTGGGTGGTTGCTAGGATATTTTAGGTGGTTGCTAGGGTCTTTTGGGTGGTTGCTAGGCGGTTGCTAGGGTCTTTTGGGTGGTTGCTAGGCGGTTGCTAGGGTGTTTTGGGTGGTTGCTAGGATGTTATGGGTGGTTGCTAGGGTCTTTTGGGTGGTTGCTAGGCGGTTGCTAGGTCTTTTGGGTGGTTGCTAGGATATTTTGGGTGGTTGCTAGGGTCTTTTGGGTGGTTGCTAGGGTGTTCTGGGTGGTTGCTAGGCGGTTGGTAGGGTGTTCTGGGTGGTTGCTAGGGTCTTTTGGGTAGTTGCTAGGCGGTTGCTAGGATATTTTGGGTAGTTGCTAGGGTCTTTTGGGTGGTTGCTAGGATATTTTCGGTGGTTGCTAGGGTCTTTTGGGTGGTTGCTAGGCGGTTGCTAGGGTATTTTGGGTGGTTGCTAGGATATTTTTGGTGGTTGCTAGGGTCTTTTGGGTGGTTGCTAGGATATTTTGGGTGGTTGCTAGGTGGTTGCTAGGGTCTTTTGGGTGGTTGCTAGGTGGTTGCTAGGGTGTTATGGGTGGTTGCTAGGTGTTGCTAGGCGGTTGCTAAGGTATTCAGGGTGGTTGATATGGTGTTACTAGGTGGCTGGTAGTTGTCAGAGATGGTTACTATGGAGTTTTTATAGAGTTCTTAGCATGATCTTGGCATGATTTAACACTTAACTAATCACTATTAGCATGTAGCTATTCACTGCTAGCATGTGTAGTATGTTGGAAGTGATGTTTGCTAGCATGAGTCAAAAGAGCCAAACCTCATCTCTATACGATGTTCTGATACAGAGATATAGGTCTTACAAAACGGTTGCTAGGGTACTCGAGTTTGGTTGCTATGGAGTTGCTTGGGAGCTGGAAGATTTAAACTTAACAAGTTTATAGTGGTTTGAAGTTTACAGTAGTTTACAGTAGTTTGAAGTTTGACAGATAGATAAATAAGTTAGATAGACACACACACACACACACACACACACACACACACACACACAAACAAACACACAAACACACACACACACACCCACTAACTCGCTCACACACTCACTCATAAACTCAGTGTGTGTGTCTGAGTTTAGAGTTTATAAGTGTATAAATTGATGAGTTTATAAGTGTATGAGTTCTTGAGTTTTGAGTTTATAAGTTTAAATCAGTTTAGAGTTTATAAGTTTAAATGAGATTAAGAGTTCAGAGTTTATTAATTTATGAGTTTAAGAGTTCATAAGTTTATGAATTCATGAGTTTATAAGTTAATTAGTTTATAAGTGTTTATAGTTTAGAGTTTATTAGTTTAAATGAGTCTCAATGGCTCATATAGTATATAGAACGGCAGTTTGGTTTAGTCTTCAAGGTGTTTAGATTTAAATTTTTGTCGGTTTGAATTTTTTAGAACTCCCCAATGTAAGTCAATGGAGTTTTTGAATGAGTTTTTTCGAGTTTTGATCGTCATTTTTAGGAAAACCGTAAGTCCGATCAGTCTGAAAAGATATAGCATACCGAGTCAGATCAGTTTGAGTGTCTGAGCCGAGTTTGGAGTATGTAGGGTTAAAGCTCTAGGACGAGTTTGATATAGATTTTTTTAGGGTCAGAAGAATAATAATAACTAGATGCGAAAGTTCGTCGAGACAAACTTTAAGTTGGCTTGAGAAAGTTTGGACCAGAACGTTTTTTGCTAGGCAGTTGCTAGGATGTTATGGGTGGTCGCTATGGTGTTGCTAGGCGGTTGCTAGGGTATTTTGGGTGGTTGCTAGGCGGTTGCTAGGGTATTCTGGGTGGTTGCTAGGGTGTTTTGGGTGGTTGCTAGGCGGTTGCTAGGGTCTTTTGGGTGGTTGCTAGGCGGTTGCTAGGGTGTTTTGGGTGGTTGCTAGGGTGTTTTGGGTGGTTGCTAGGCGGTTGCTAGGATATTTTGGGTGGTTGCTATGGTATTTTGGGTGGTTGCTAGGCGGTTGCTAGGGTCTTTTGGGTGGTTGCTAGGATATTTTGGGTGGTTGCTAGGGTCTTTTGGGTGGTTGCTAGGCGGTTGCTAGGGTCTTTTGGGTGGTTGCTAGGGTGTTCTGGGTGGTTGCTAGGCAGTTGCTAGGGTGTTATAGGTGGTTGCTATGGTGTTGCTAGGCAGTTGCTAGGATATTTTGAGTGGTTGCTAGGGTGTTTTGGGTGGTTGCTAGGCGGTTGCTAGGGTATTTTGGGTGGTTGCTAGGGTGTTTTGGGTGGTTGCTAGGCGGTTGCTAGGGTATTCTGGGTGGTTGCTAGGGTGTTTTGGGTGGTTGTTAGGGTATTCTGGGTGGTTGCTAGGGTGTTTTGGGTGGTTGCTAAGGTGTTTTGGGTGGTTGCTAGGCGGTTGCTAGGGTATTCTGGGTGGTTGCTAGGGTGTTTTGGGTGGTTGTTAGGGTATTCTGGGTGGTTGCTAGGGTATTTTGGGTGGTTGCTAGGGTATTCTGGGTGGTTGCTAGGGTGTTTTGGGTGGTTGCTAGGGTGTTTTGGGTGGTTGCTAGGCGGTTGCTAGGATATTTTGGGTGGTTGCTAGGGTCTTTTGGGTGGTTGCTAGGCGGTTGCTAGGGTCTTTTGGGTGGTTGCTAGGGTCTTCTGGGTGGTTGCTAGGCGGTTGCTAGGGTATTTTGGGTGGTTGCTAGGGTGTTTTGGGTGGTTGCTAGGCGGTTGCTAGGGTATTCTGGGTGGTTGCTAGGGTATTCTGGGTGGTTGCTAGGGTGTTTTGGGTGGTTGCTAGGGTGTTTTGGGTGGTTGCTAGGCGGTTGCTAGGATATTTTGAGTGGTTGCTAGGGTGTTTTGGGTGGTTGCTAGGCGGTTGCTAGGGTATTCTGGGTGGTTGCTAGGGTGTTTTGGGTGGTTGCTAGGGTCTTTTGGGTGGTTGCTAGGCAGTTGCTAGGGTTTTTGGGTGGTTGCTAGGGTATTCTGGGTGGTTGCTAGGGTGTTTTGGGTGGTTGCTAGGGTGTTTTGGGTGGTTGCTAGGGTGTTCTGGGTGGTTGCTAGGCGGTTGCTAGGGTGTTATGGGTGGTTGCTAGGCTGTTCTGGGTGGTTGATAGGCGGTTGCTAGGGTGTTATGGGTGGTTGTTATGGTGTTGCTAGGCGGTTGCTAAGGTATTCAGGGCGGTTGATATGGTGTTAATAGGTGGCTGGTAGTTGTCACAGATGGTTACTATGAAGTTTTTATAGAGTTCTTAGCATGATCTTGGCATGATTTAACACTTAACTAATCACTATTAGCATGTAGCTATTCACTGCTAGCATGTGTAGTATGTTGGAAGTGCTGTTTGCTAGCATGAGTCAAAAGAGCCAAACCTCATCTCTATACGATGTTCTGATACAGAGATATAGGTCTTACAAAACGGTTGCTAGGGTACTCGAGTTTGGTTGCTATGGAGTTGCTTGGGAGCTGGAAGATTTAAACTTAAGAAGTTTATAGTGGTTTGAAGTTTACAGTAGTTTACAGTAGTTTGAAGTTTGACAGATAGATAAATAAGTTAGATAGACACACACACACACACACACACAAACACACACACACACACACACACACACACACACACACACACAGACACACACAGACACACACAGACACACTAACTCGCTCACACACTCACTCATAAACTCAGTGTGTGTGTCTGAGTTTAGAGTTTATAAGTGTATAAATTGATGAGTTTATAAGTGTATGAGTTCTTGAGTTTTGAGTTTATAAGTTTAAATCAGTTTAGAGTTTATAAGTTTAAATGAGATTAAGAGTTCAGAGTTTATTAATTTATGAGTTTAAGAGTTCATAAGTTTATGAATTCATGAGTTTATAAGTTAATTAGTTTATAAGTGTTTATAGTTTAGAGTTTATTAGTTTAAATGAGTCTCATTGGCTCATATAGTATATAGAACGGCAGTTTGGTTTAGTCTTCAAGGTGTTTAGATTTAAATTTTTGTCGGTTTGAATTTTTTAGAACTCCCCAATGTAAGTCAATGGGAGTTTTTGAATGAGTTTTTTCGAGTTTTGATCGTCATTTGTAGGAAAACTGTAAGTCCGATCAGTCTGAAAAGATATAGCATACCGAGTCAGATCAGTTTGAGTGTCTGAGCCGAGTTTGGAGTATGTAGCGTTAAAGCTCTAGGAGGAGTTTGATATAGATTTTTTTAGGGTCAGAAGAATAATAATAATAAGTTTAAATAGGATTTCAATATGTTGGCTTTCTCAAGCCAACTTAATAAGTTTAAATAGGATTTCAATATGTTGGCTTTCTCAAGCCAACTTAATAATAAGTTTAAATAGGATTTCAATATGTTGGCTCTCTCAAGCCAACTTAATAAGTTTAAATAGGATTTCAATATGTTGGCTTTCTCAAGCCAACTTAATAAGTTTAAATAGGATTTCAATATGTTGGCTTTCTCAAGCCAACTTAACTAGATGCGAAAGTTCGTCGAGACAAACTTTAAGTTGGCTTGAGAAAGTTTGGACCGGAAAGTTTTTTGCTAGGCGGTTGTTAGGATGTTATGGGTGGTCGCTATGGTGTTGCTGGGCGGTTGCTAAGGTATTCTGGGTGGTTGCTAGGCGGTTGCTAGGGTATTTTGGGTGGTTGCTAGGGTGTTTTGGGTGGTTGCTAGGCGGTTGCTAGGGTCTTTTGTGTGGTTGCTAGGTGGTTGCTAGGGTGTTCTGGGTGGTTGCTAGGATATTTTTGGTGGTTGCTAGGTTCTTTTGGGTGGTTGCTAGGCGGTTAATAGGGTCTTTTGGGTGGTTGCTAGGGTCTTTTGGGTGGTTGCTAGGCGGTTGCTTGGGTGTTTTGGGTGGTTGCTAGGATATTTTGGGTGGTTGCTACCCAGATAGCATACATATCCGGGCCTCATCTGGGCCAACTATGGCACATGTGGCTCAGTTCTGGCAACGGCAAAGGTTATATGGGCCGTCTCTGGCCCACACACATCAAGCCGGTTTTAGTGTGAGTCGTGGCATGCTGTTCATGGGCCAGATCTGGCCCGTGTGCAACAAACCGGCTTTAGTTTGAGTCGTGGCTTGCTGTGTGTGGGCCAGATCTGGCCCGTGTGCAACAAACCGGCTTTTGTTTGAGTCGTGGCTTGCTGTGTGTGGGCCAGATCTGGCCCGTGTGCAACAAACCGGCTTTAGTTTGAGTCGTGGCTTGCTGTGTGTGGGCCAGATCTGGCCTTTGTGCAACAAACCGGCTTTAGTTTGAGTCGTGGCTTGCTGTGTGTGGGCCAGATCTGGCCCGTGTGCAACAAACCGGCTTTAGTTTGAGTCGTGGCTTGCTGTGTGTGGGCCAGATCTGGCCTTTGTGCAACAAACCGGCTTTAGTTTGAGTCGTGGCTTGCTGTGTGTGGGCCAGATCTGGCCCGTGTGCAACAAATCGGCTTTAGTTTGAGTCGTGGCTTGCTGTGTGTGGGCCAGATCTGGCCTTTGTGCAACAAACCTGGATTGTTGTGTGTGGGCCAGATATGATATTTAGTATGATATTAATTCATAGTTATTAAGTTTTAAAATGTAAAAGAAGAAGGCTGACTTTTGTTCTTTTCCCTTTGTTTGTCTTAGATCTGATAAAGAATCATTGGATTAAGTCATCCTTTCTTTTTCATAATCCGACAGATTTGTCTGTATAATTAAGATACTATTCTGTTCTTTAACTTTGACACTGAACTTGAGGAATTCTGTAATAGCAGTCATTCTGGTCATTCATTAGTAATCAGTAACCTAGATATGAATAGCTTATTCTAGATTGCCAAGGGCATGTTGTTTATTTGTTAATTTATATATTGGACAATGATGGAAATAAACTAGGATACTGACATTTGCAATTAATGTTTACAGCCTTATGAAAAGCAGCAATCAATTAGATCAAAAGTAATCAGAAAAAAAATTTCAGTCACCTGCAACATCTGAATATTCAATCAATAATTTTTTTGGACTAATGTAGTTTGCACATGCACACAGATTATCTGTTATCTTTGTGGGCACTCTCAATAGACATCTTTAAATGTGCAGTCTGTAAGAATGTCTGTGAGCTAGTGGTGGAAATAGGTACTGCAGTCCAAATTCAAGTTATGGGAGATTGTTGTTTACCCCGTCCCCTCCTCTTCAGACTCGACCCTCATGCAGGTTGCCAGTTTAAGGTCACGCAACAGGAACGAGCGCAATTGACAATGGAAGCCGAGGAGACTTACTTATAAGTTTATGAGTTGATTTATCCATGTTATTATATGCTCTTGGTCATACCCTTACAATGACCTGGGGGTCCGCCAACATTTTTTTGGTGAGCACAAAGTCAGCGGCTTGATACGGTTGGACCTAAACTGGGAACTTCCGCCAATAGCTTTATGAATTATGAAAAGGTTCCTCCAGTGCGAAAGCCCTTTATGACGTTTGTATACCAGTTAAAGGCAGCAATGCACTAATCTGGCTTTAACACACAGTTGTCTTCATTAAAAGTAGGAACACTTCTTATCAGTGCTGATGCCACCAGTGCTGATTTTCCATGTCGGAGAACTTTAAAATGGCACTTTATGACAAAAAGATTGCCCAACCCCTGTTGTTGAACAATTTTAAAATAGTTTGCACTGTCACTAATTTGTAAATGTGATGAATGGAACCTTTTTTTATCGATTTATAATGTATGTGTGAAGTGCTTAAGTGGAGTAAAACATATTTTAAGGAAATCAGTTTGCATTGTTTTAACAATTAAATACAACTGAAATTCCAAGTTGCAGGAAATATTCCATTATTTAGCTCAATTTACACCACTAAATAAGCATTTGTTACAGCATTATATTCTTTCATTTTACTAAGTTAAAGGCAATCACTTTGCATGATTTTTTGAGGGAGCTTAACAAATAACAATTTACTGTGTAAAAGAGTCTGAAAGCACAGAATAAAATTAAAAATTGTGAGATGGACTTATTGACAAACAAAAACAAAGTTAAATACAAATAGGTTGAATGTAAAAATCGATCGTGTGAACATTACATCCAACAACACAACATGTTCTTCCCATAAATCCCATGACTTTCTTCTGTTATGTAACTACAAAATTGAAAAATTACCAGCAATATTATCTGATTTTCACAGGCAATCCCTCTTGGCATGATATTCTTTGAGTCTTTGATATTCAAGCACAACTTTTCACCTCATAAATATTTTATTTGGAATAACTGTAATATCTTATACATGTGTGTGCGTATATATGTGTGTGTGTGTGTATATATATATATATATATATATATATATATATATATATATATATATATTAAATATATTAAATATATTAAATATTACAGTTATTCCAAATAAAATATTTATGAGGTGAAAAGTTCCGTATCAAACTGTAATATGTAACTGTCTATATTTTTTCATAATTGGTTTGATAAAAATATCTTGTTAGTTAGTCAGTTAATCAATCCTCAAGGTTTGTTGTTTTCATATAAGGAGTTTTTATATCACTTTCAATTTCCTGTTTCTCCCAAAGAATTTTCATTATTTATGGTGTTCAATCCCATCAGGTGCTCTTGCTTTATTGAGAGGAACTCAACCTCTACAGTCTCTATGAGTTTGGTCAATACTCCTGTTGGCAAATTGTGCTTTGCTTCTCCCTGTAAAAACAATCGATCAGTCCGTTCACTTTTTCAGCAAAACATTGTTACTTTACCGTCTGTGACCGCTTACTGGAATAATGCAGTTCCACATCTTTTTCTTTTTTTTAACCAATAAAGTAAAAGAGATTTCTTTTAAAATAATTCATAAATACTACCCTGCAAGTCACTACCTCAAAAAGTTCAAAAAGGATATTTCCTCCAGTTGTTCTTTCTGTGACAACTCTGACGAAACTGTAGTTCATCTTTTTATTTTTTTTGGTATTGTCCATTTACCAAAATGTTTTGGCAAGATGTCTTAGGATTTATAAGCCTGAAATCTATAATGAATGTGTGTTGTATTGGAAGGATGTGGTCCTAGGCTTTGTAGATTATAATCAATCTAAAAAAAGGTCATTTTTATGTAATTAATCTGATTAGCAAAGTTTCATATTCATAAATCTAAATATTTAAATATGAAACCTCTTTTTCTTACATTTTTTAAATAACTTGAAAAATACCTCTTTTCAATTAAGTTGTCTGAGAACAAAAAGGCCTTAAAAACATTATCTGTTTGCAGGGGTGTAGTTTGTGGGGGTTGGGGGGGAGATAACCCCCCCAATATTTAAATCTATGCATTACAACCCCCCCAATATTTATACATGAAACATGAAAAATATGCAGAACCCAAACTTCAACCCCCCCAATGTTCAAATCAAATCTACACCCTTGTCTGTTAATTCTTTTCCTTTTTTCAGTGTCATGTAATTCTCATATATGATTTATCAATATGTTTAATTTACATGATTCCCCCCTTTGTGATTTTTATTTTATTTTTATTTGTTTTAGTTCTGTTGTTGTCTGTTATTATGTATATTTTTGTAAGCATAAAAAAAAAAAAAAAATTCCCTCTTCGGAGCATCACAAAATGGCAATTTTACCCATCAACCCCGCGAAGCTCTATTAACCAATCACAGCAGTTTTATTATTATTAATAATTGAATGCCAGGATAATTTAACAAGGTATGCTGTGTGATGATATACATTTTATATATGTATAAATATTAAAATATATAAACTTTGGTGCCAGACTCGCGTGCAAAGCCCGCGAAAACAATAGGTAGCGAAAACGGAAGTTTGGCCAGTCAGAGCCAGCGCGTGCACACATCCTGACTGTCTACTCCCTGCTGAGAGGAATAACTTGAGTTTTCTGGAGGTAAGTACTTTAATTATTCGATATACTTCACAAATTATAACTACAATTATCAATGACGTTTAAAAACATGAACTAAGTAAATTATACAATCTATTAACAGAGGCAAACAACCTGTTGCTGTTAAATCTGTTACGTCACTTGTGCGTGCGCATGTCTGTCATGTTAACGTTTGGCCCTACTTATTAATGATAATTACAATAAAGTATTTTAAAAAACTATGAATCACAGATGCGAAAGGGAACTGAATTCGTTAAACATAAGTTACTCCTGAAGCGCGGCCTCTTCTCAGACAGCGCGTGAACACTGCTCAAGCACCCACAGAAATGGCCGAACGACACGGGAAAATACGATATTCTCTTTTAACCTCACAGCGGTTCTCGGCGCGTGTATGGCCGAAAACATAAATATATGTGCCCATGTTATCATTATATCTGCCTGAGAAGTTTTCCTTTGTAGCTTAGATGACATTATTTTGAGACCATTTTGTCCTGTAACGTTAAAAATTCAGGGCTTTTCAGAGATACCAAATGTTTGGAGTTTGCATCATGACAACCCCCCTATCCTGACTGACACTGACTGGATGATTAAATTCAGCACTCTTATAGAAATATGATTTGATCAATTACATTTTTTTTTTGTAATAAATTCACATCTTTGGGGTTTTAAATAAGAATATGACGTTCTGTTATGAGACATGCATCTGTTTTATTCATGTCCACTGTAGAGGACACCGGGACATGCTTGTCAGGCATTTTAGGAGACAAGTGAATAGGAAAGAAATGCTAAATATTTATATGAAATATGAGCTATTATAAAAATGTTGTCTATTTATTACTCGTTATAGCTACTTTTTTTCCATTACATGTTTCCTAAAAACACATTACTATTCAAATTAGAGACAATGAAAATATACATATCGCATATAATGGAAAACCAAATTTTTGGCCATGTTTACAAATAATGTATATATATATATATATATATATATAAACATTAACAAAACTTGTTTTCCCTTATGGGTCTCAGGGAGGATATTGGATTAGGTCTTACAATTACAGCAACCTTAGAAACGTGGTGCTGTCTGTCATTAACGTCAATTAAACAACCAAAGTAAACACGGTATTCTTATGAACTGTTATACAGCCTAGCATAACAAGAATTTCTCCTTCAATACGCAAAAAAGCCCCAACAGCGTTCATAACTCAGGCAGTTTGTTCTTAGGTTAATTGTGGCCAACACACCACTAAAAGTAAGAAAAACAAGGGAGAAAAACAACATTATCAATGACTTCACAGAATTCCCAATCAAAATAAATAAACACAATTCCAACAGCTTCCCTTTCACCCTTTCATTTCCGCTGTTAAAAGACGGACACCGCTGACCAGTTAGGGTAGAACAACCTATGAGAAATGGGACAGGAGGGGAGACAGTGGACACAATGGAGGGAGAGAAACACACACCCTTTTTTTTTATTTTTATTTTTTTATTTTTATTCCAAGTAATATCAATCAGCAGCTGGGTTGTTTTGATTAAGTAATAATAACTCAAAGTTTACTGAATGTGTGTATATATATATTGATAAAATTAATTCTGTTCAGTCATGTTTCTTATTTTTCTCCATTTTGCTTTTGTGTCAACAGCAGCTAAATGACCCCCAAAAGCTCTTTTAAGAGCTCTTTCAACCATTAAGCATCTTTATCCATGTAAGTATATTTTTGAGACACTTAAGTTAGTATTTGGGCTTAGCCTATATTCTTTAAAGCTACATCATCAGCCATGTTTTAACAGCTTGAGATGTTTCCCTTATTTGCACTTTATCTTAGCTGTCCATGTTAATGTTTATTTATCTGCCTTTACCAGTTCAAAATTGTGACTAATTGAAAATTATCTGAAAAGATGAGAAACATGGGCATAATTAATGCAGTTTCTCGTGTTACCATAATATTTTGCTAGTCAATAAATTAAAATCCATGATTTTTTTTACCACAATTTGATTAATCAATTCATTTCTTTGACTACTGCACGTCTATACAGACCTAGGTAATAGTTGATATTACAGTAGTTACTCAGTCTTATTTTACCCATTTTTCTTGTCTGCAAACAGATCATTGTGACTGTGGTGAGCAGGGTGTGGCTGAGAGTGAGAGAACGGAGGCTGGTGAGTGATTGATAATGAGCAACGTACAGGTGTCACTCATCAGTAATCACACTGGCCTCCAGCTGTTCTCTCAAAGCCCTCAGCCTCGGCCTGCTCGCCACAGTCATCCTTTGCTATAAGATGTTTTTAAGCACATTCTTAGTTTCACTTTAGATTTATTTTATATATTCATATTAGATTAATTTGCAGCATACACCTCATTCAACATTTTGGACTACTGTAGTGGTTACCTGTAATATATTCTTTTTATTGTTTCCTTTTTTAGATTTTGCATCATCCTCCACTGTTTTTTTTCTTTTCTCTAACCATCCCTTATTTCAACCAAGGTAAGTTGTCTTTTTTTTTTAAGCATCACTTAAAGGTGTTTACAGTTGTATAGTTATTTTCTCTTTAGTGTATATGTGCTTGTCATGGAAGCATAAATGAATTTATTATATTAAACAGAACTTTTAACAAGGTGAATTAGACTGATGACAGGTATACCTGCGTTTTAACACAAAAGGTCTTTGGATTTCCACTTACTTCTAAAATGAATGCTTAATTCGTGGTTATTATTATTTTTAATGAAAACAACTCATCAATAAAGATGTACAATGCTAAATTTGCTTACCGTATATCTAACATTAAAGGGATACTTCAGGATTTAGCATTAAGCTTTGTATCAGTAGAAAACCTGTAGTATTTTCAAATTACCATGCTTTCCCCCCTCATATCCCCCTGAGACGAGAGATTTGTATGTTTGTTTTTTGTTTTTTTTTGGTCTGGAAAAAATCCTCTGACGCAAAAATCATAATTTTGCGTCATCTGAGGATTTTTTGTCCAAAGGCTAAAGACTACAGCCAGTAGAAGGCGCTGTTCCGCATGTTTTCAACCCGCCCATATGAGGATGCGATCTCACTCACAGCATGAACACAGATAGTGTCAGCTATCTTTTATTTGGAAGCTAAGCTAACAGACTCTTGTTCTGTGGAGAAAGCTGAGTAGTAGGAGAAAGTATTAGGGGTTACCATCCTCTTTTTCCCGGACATGTCCGGCCGTCGAGATCGTCCAAAATGTCCGGGATTCGGCTTTTGCTTTCTGCAGTCATCCATTCATTGTTTACATGCACACCTTTTGTTTCAATCTAACTGAATTCACTCCGATTGGTGAATCTGAATGTAGTGTTTACATGAACGCTAAACAAGTGATCGTTGCTGTGGATTGATTGATAAGGAAATTCCCGCTCCTCTGTGAGATACGAGAACGGTGCATCTCACCATTGTTGCTCATCATCAGTAAACAAGCCACCAGCCTTGTGTCGCTCTCACTCGTCCTGCTCGCCACAGTAAACCTAATCAATGGAGGATGTAGAACGCAAAAGCCGAATCCAGGAAATTTTGGGCGATCTCGAAATCCCTGTCAGACTCGTCACGGAGACTCAATAGTAGCTAGCCTTGTGTTTAACTGCACTCTCTCACCGGTAGGCGTGGCTTCCTAGGGCAGTGAAGCAAGTGCATTCTGGGAGTTGTAGTTTTTCATCCCCAAAAGCTAAAAATAAATTTTCTGGCTTTTCTCAGTCTAGAAGGCTCCAAATTCAAAAATAATTTCACATTTCTACTACATAAATTACCCATTTTAAATACACATTCATCTTTCCAGAGCTGAAATATCCC
Organism: Rutilus rutilus; assembly: GCF_951802725.1. NCBI lineage: Eukaryota > Metazoa > Chordata > Actinopteri > Cypriniformes > Leuciscidae > Rutilus > Rutilus rutilus. Next base: position 24,453,494 of record NC_140213.1, on the reverse strand, counting down.
TTTAATGAAGCAAACTTTACATTTAATATTAGTCCTAGAGCAGAAAAAGTTTAATACATTTAAAATACTATAATCACTTGACGCCATTAAACGGCTATTATCGTGCAAAAACTGCAACAAATCCATTATTCATGATTAAAAATCTAAACCAAAAGATTACTTTTAGTATCATAATTATTAAACCGTAATGAATTAAAATTAACTCACCTAATATAGGCGGGACTCAAAAGAGGTCCACGCTTCCAGTCAGCACCTCCTGTCTTTCACAATTTTTTTTTTCTTTTTTTTTTTTTTTCAAATGAATAAAACACTTTAAGATTCAAAATTAACACTAGAATGCCAAAATATTATATTTAAAAAAAAATACCGACATTAAAGACCCTAGAACGCAATTTTACTCTTTGGTTATGAATGCAGCTTGGAAAAAACTGCTAATTCATTATTTAGGAATAAGATTCAACAAGATTTAGTTTAGTATCACAATTCAAGTGTGATAAAGTTTATGAATACAAATTTATTCACCTTGTTTGCACATATCTTATAACTCTTATCTTATTACACTCATCTCGCAAAGTCGTGATAGCTACACTACACGGAAAGCCAGCTAAAAAAAATCTAGTATGATGCACATGATTTGATAGATGTGTAAAGAATCAATGCAGGAAAAAGGAGAAAAAAAGAAAAACAAAACCAACTAGATTCAATCCACTGTAGCGTTAGTATGATGACACATGATCAGATATTGTTTTTGCAAAAAAAAAAATTGTTTTTATTTTAAATGTATGGATTTATACTGTTCTACCAAACTCTTGTCTCTTTTGACCTGTCTGTAAATACCTGTAATACAGAATAATACTCTTGACTTGTATATTGTTTAATCACTGTCATTTAATGTTTATTTGTTGATTGTAAAGGATGACAGAATTTTACTGTGAACTATCCCTTTAATTTAACTTGCTCTCCTAATCTGCTGTTTCTCTCTCATTATAGGGTAGTGAACATCCTGAGCTTGAACTCATTAGGGATATTCCATGCATATTTTATTTGTGACTCTGTATTGTGTTCACTAGTGATGAATTACAATGAACGCAGCAATCTTAGGAAAAGGGCCCTCAAAAGAGTTGACACTTTTCTTAAATCAGTGAATCATGAGGTGTATGACCATACTGATAATCTTAACAACTCTCCTGTTACCATTCCTCCTGGTGGCATTCCCTCTGACTGCAGACCTTCAGATCTGAATCCTACTTGCATCTCTGTTAGTGAGAATACAAACAGTAGCTATGATTGTAGCAGTACTGGCGAAACAAACGATGAAAGTGATCTCAGAAGCAGCATTACTGACTGGGCACTTCGTTTTGGTGTATCTCTCATTGCACTTTCTGCTTTATTGGCAATTCTTAAAGTGCATTTACCATTCCTGCCAAAAGATGGAAGGTCACTGTTAAAAACGAAAACAGAGTACAATGTGGAGATGATTGCCGGTGGATCTTTCCACTATTTTGGTATTGTCAATGCTTTCAGAAACACGTTGAGAAGTGTATGTTCTTATTTTACAGACGGGCACACATTTAACATGCAGCTAAATTTTGACGGCATCCCACTTTTCAAAAGTTCTTCAGTTCAACTTTGGCCTATTCTTGGCATGTTCAAAGGTCTATCTAAGAAACCTGTTGTCGTAGGGTTGTTTTGTGGGACCACTAAGCCAAAAAATCTTTGACTATCTCAGTCACTTAGTTTGTGAGTTGCAGAGTTTAAGAAGAGGTTTTGTTTTTGGTGGCAAGACTTTCTTTGTCAAGGTAACGTCTATCATGTGTGACGCTCCAGCACAAGCCTTTATCAAAGGTATAAAATCTCACACAGGATACTATGGCTGTGACAAATGTCAGCAGAAAGGTTCCTATGTGAAACACCGCATGACATTTCCTGAGAACGATGCCTCCTATAGAACAGATGAAGCTTTTCGACTGGGATTAGATGAGGAACACCATCTAACACACTGTCCTCTTCTAGAAACTGACATTGACATGGTAACGGGTTTTCCTCATGATTACATGCACCTTGTGTGTTTGGGTGTAGTGAGACGTCTAACGGATCTGTGGTGTGGTGCAGTGGGCCCCCTGCGTACAAGACTTTCGAGCATTCAAGTCTTGGGTATCTCTGAGAGACTGGTAGCATTGAAGGAGTTCATTCCAGCAGAGTTTGCCAGAAAGCCTAGGGCTCTCAGTGAGAGACTTCGTTGGAAGGCAACTGAATTCCGTCAACTGTTGCTGTACACAGGCCCTGTTGTTTTAAAGAGTGTGTTGCCTCGCCAGGTTTATGATAACTTTATGCTGTTGTCTGTTGCCATCTACATCTTGGCAAATTCAAAATATTGTATCGAAATGAATGATTTGGCTCACTCCTTTTTGGTATCATTTGTTGAGCATTATGGCTTGTTGTATGGCAAAGAGATGGTGGTATACAACATTCATGGCTTGGTACATCTTGCTAGTGATGTTAAAGTGCATGGTCCTTTAGATGGCATATCTGGCTTCCCCTATGAAAATTATCTTGGTGAGCTTAAGAGATTGGTAAGGAAACCTCACAATCCACTTGCACAGATAATCCGCAGGCTGTCAGAACATGAGGAAAGGAACTGTTATTCCACTGATGAAATATCACTGATGTGCCCCCATAAAAATGGACCTGTACCACAAACACTGACAGAAGCAGTACATCAGTTCAGACAGCTTACTGTTGATGGTGTCATGCTGCGAATATCGAGCAAAGATGATTGCATTTCTATTCATGGCAAAGTGATTTCAGTAAAAAACATCATTGCTTATGGGGGTAAAGAGTATGTTATGTTTCAAGAGTATAGAGAGAAAGAGGCCTTATACACTTACCCTCTTGACTCCAGAAACATGGGAGTATTCATCGTGTCCAATTTGTCAACAGTGATGCACTTTACTGAGCTCACAAAGCCCTGGCAGAAGTGTGTGAGGTTGCCTCTGGGAGACAAATTTGCAGTCTTCCCTCTGACTCACACATCTTAATAATATCACCAATTAATGTACATAGTTCTTGAGAAGCAGCAACACCATTTCTGGATTATATTGTGGGACATGCTTTTGTAAGTGGCATTTATATGAATTCGTTTTTTAAATGAATCTAAATGAAGTCTAAAATTAATTACAACTCTTGTTTTTTTCAGCCAATGTATCATATCGTAATCTTTGTAACCACAAATGAAGTCGAGGTTGTCCCCCATAATTGGGTAAGGGACAATGTTTGTATGTGGCCTCCATACAAATATGAAGATAGAGTTAAAGCCATAAAATCAATGGTAAAGCCAGGACCATCCTGGACTCCCTTCAAAATCCGGATTATTTTTACTAGAGGTACATATCCTTAGCTTCCATGGGTCAGATTTACTAACAGGTTGCACCAGCATAAACCGTCTTTTGGTGTCGGGATTTATTAAAGACACTAAAGGTGTGAACAGTTGTTTTTGCGGCTGACCTTGTTGCATATGCGGTTTTAAGAGTTTCCCTTTCAAACTCATGCTGAATCATTCAGATTAATTTAAATGAATCATGCAAGGTGATTAACTAAGGTTTGTGCTAGTTAATTTCCTGGTATTTGCACCATTGTTTACCTCCCCCCAAAAAAGAGATTGTGCCTATTTAGTAAATCTGGCCTATATATATATAAAATTTCTTCATTTTCTCCTATTATTTATTCATAATTTCTCTTTAATGTTTTTTTTAGTTTGCTTCACAGAAACCTTGTTGTTTATCTATACAGAAACATATGAAGAAGCTCGCCAAAAACTACCAGAGGCAGAAATAAACACAGACCTTACAGACGTGGACTCGCCCCCCGTGAGAAGAAAAAGACACATGTAAATACAGCACATACAGAGCAGAGTATGGCTGCTGAATGAGGACAATCAATTGAATAATTGATTTTTTTCTTCAGTAAAAGGGCACGTTATTTCGATGATAGTGAAACTGAGGATGAAGCAAACTTTCCACTTCCAGCAGCGCCAGAAGTGCAAATCAACCCCATCAGGAAATGTAAGATTGGCCAATTTGTGCCACAGTTATAGTTCTATTAATTTGTTTTATTAACACATTTGTTTTTTTGTGAATTCGTTTGAGGAATGCTATCATCAGTTCTGGAAATACACTTTTGTCTTTGAATTTAGTAGGGCTGTCACAAACGATTCTTTTTTTGTAATCCGTTTATTATGCTCTGCTTGCATGCTCTGATAATATCTTTCTAGGACAATCTATGAAATCTGATTCTGTTGCATAGAACTGAATAAAGAATAATATATTAATTTGAATATATATATATATTTATTTTATTATGGACCTATTTTCTGTCCAATTTTTGTGTTACTTTCAAAATAATTGTGGCTATTTTTGTTTGACTTATTTTTTTTAATTCAGGAAAATGATTGATTATTTTTGCCAAGTGCATCCAGAAGTTTCGGTTTCGGCCCAGAATTTTAATTTCGTTGCATCCCTACTTAATACATATTATGTAAAAACAATGAGGCATACAATTGGTTTAAATAAAGCAGGGCTCGACATTAAGCCTTGTCATGTGCTTGTCCTTCGGACAAGTAAATCGGTCATTCACTTGGATTTTTTTGTGTTGTAAATATAATTTATTTTGAAGCAATATTCTCATCAATGTTAAATCAGCTTTGACGAATCTAAATCTGCATATTTTTACATTTAAAGGGGTCATATAATGCCATTTTTGTACAAGCTAATATGATTCTTTAGGGTCTAAATTAAAAGTTTGTAATATACTTTAATTAAATTCTCATTAGTATTGTAAGAACTAATTTTACCTGGTCAAAAACAGCTGTTTTCAGCACGCCGTTTAAGTGCATGTGTCTTTAAATGATAATGAGCTGTGCTGACCCCGCCCCTCTGTTATGTGCGTACACCTTTTGAAATAACACAATAACCATAACGCGCTGTTCATTATAAACGTGGGATTATGAATTATATTGAGAACGCCGTACATAGAAAACATGCCGTAATGTAAACAGCCGCATTCATCGTGAAGCGTGCTAATGATTTGCAAAGATTAATATAAATATTAATATAAAGGTTAATAAAACATTACACTCACTTCTTCTGGAGGTGCAGCAGGAACACGAATAGTTGGTACCGATCCTTTTTTCAGGAGCAGCTTCTTAGCAAGAGCAGCTTCTTAGCAAAACCAGCTTTACTGACCCTCGTTTGTAAAGCAGTCTGGTGTGTGAAATGATTCGCGCAAACATGAAAGCATTGACGTTGATCTTGGGGAATATTCCCTTCGAAAACAAACTCAGCCACTGCATCTTCAGTGGTTCGGATTTAGGAACATCAAAATGATGCTGTGTTCCTTATTACACCCAAGAACAGAACACCACAATCGCTTAGACGCCATTCTGCTCATAGACAGTGCTCCAGTCCAGCATATCAACAGTGACCGCGTCGGTCCGCACGGGCTATGATTGACAGCTCGCTCACGAGCGAGGGTGGGTCTGTGTTGAAACGCTGCTGTCAATCAACAATCGTGGGAGGGGCGTCGATTTTTGTGACGTCACATGGTCGAACGGCTTGATTTGAGAGAGGGGAAAACATATGAAGATTAAAAAAAAAACACTGGATGGATTTTTATCATTTTATGATGGTTGTGTACAGGCACTGCCAACACACATTTCAGTACAATCAACTTGTAAAAGTGCATGTACCATTATATGACTCATTTAAAAGGCATTTTTCCCCTAATCGTATTAAATGTCTGCTCCATCGTTCATTTTAAATTCTTACATTTGAACAATTACTTTTTGAATAATGAGACACTATAGGGATTTTATAAATTATCGCAGTATGTTTACTGAGTTTCTATGTGTGCTGCACTCATTAGGTTTGATTTCTCGAGAGGTTAAGCAAGCCACAACAGTGAAAACCTTGCTGACCGTACATTATTATCATTCACTTTCGATCGCCACACACATTAAATTATTGTAGAATCATTTTCCCTCTTGTTTTCCTGTACAGGTACCAGCAGAGCAGGGAATTACTCTCAACCACTGGCCAGAGAGGATGCAGAGACTATGAATTGTGAGTATTTGAAAACACTGGGCATGTGAGTTACAGAGTAGATGTGCTTCAATTTGATAATAGTTAGACTTAAACTTGCCTCAAAGCTCCTGAACACTGACCTCTCCAAATCCTCCCTCTTGTTTTCCTGTACAGGTACCAGCAGAGCAGGGAATTACTCTCAACCACTGGCCAGAGAGGATGCAGAGACTATGAATTGTGAGTATTTGAAAACACCGGGCATGTGAGTTACAGAGTAGATGTGCTTCAATTTGATAATAGTTAGACTTAAACTTGCCTCAAAGCTCCTGAACACTGACCTCTCCAAATCCTCCCTCTTGTTTTCCTGTACAGGTACCAGCAGAGCAGGGAATTACTCTCAACCACTGGCCAGAGAGGACGCAGAGACTATGAATTGTGAGTATTTGAAAACACTGGGCATGTGAGTTACAGAGTAGATGTGCTTCAATTTGATAATAGTTAGACTTAAACTTGCCTCAAAGCTCCTGAACACTGACCTCTCCAAATCCTCCCTCTTGTTTTCCTGTACAGGTACCAGCAGAGCAGGGAATTACTCTCAACCACTGGCCAGAGAGGATGCAGAGACTATGAATTGTGAGTATTTGAAAACACCGGGCATGTGAGTTACAGAGTAGATGTGCTTCAATTTGATAATAGTTAGACTTAAACTTGCCTCAAAGCTCCTGAACACTGACCTCTCCAAATCCTCCCTCTTGTTTTCCTGTACAGGTACCAGCAGAGCAGGGAATTACTCTCAACCACTGGCCAGAGAGGACGCAGAGACTATGAATTGTGAGTATTTGAAAACACTGGGCATGTGAGTTACAGAGTAGATGTGCTTCAATTTGATAATAGTTAGACTTAAACTTGCCTCAAAGCTCCTGAACACTGACCTCTCCAAATCCTCCCTCTTGTTTTCCTGTACAGGTACCAGCAGAGCAGGGAATTACTCTCAACCACTGGCCAGAGAGGATGCAGAGACTATGAATTGTGAGCATTTGAAAACACTGGGCATGTGAGTTACAGAGTAGATGTGCTTCAATTTGATAATAGTTAGACTTGAACTTGCCTCAAAGCTCCTGAACACTGACCTCTCCAATTCCTCCCTCTTGTTTTCCTGTACAGGTACCAGCAGAGCAGGGAATTACTCTCAACCACTGGCCAGAGAGGACGCAGAGACTATGAATTGTGAGTATTTGAAGAAAACACAGGAGATGTACTAGTCCAGTCGTTTTATGAAAAAAGGTAGGACAAATTGCAACAGAAGCAAATTCAACAGATTTTTGTATCCTGAATATGTCCTGAGTAAGGGGAAAAAAGCCCAGAAGAATCCCTTTAGGGGAAAGTTTAGAAAGACCCAAATATAGCCTATTCATTATTTTTCTCATGATTAGGGTAACATTTTTAACCTGTATATCATCATGAGAATTACTGAGTTGATTTTTTAAATGTTGTTAACATGGGCAAACGGTGCATAATCTAATTATGTATGTGCTAATTTGCATAAATACCACAACAGATCTAAACATTGGGTATAGCCAAGTGAAAATGTCTTGTTGGCATATAACAGTAAAAGACTTGATGTTAAGGTCTGAATGGAACCTGTTTAGGCTACCCATGAGCATTAATACATAGATGGAAGTACTTTAAACCAGCCTTTATTACTTAATATTGCAGAGATGGGGTTTGGGGATGGGTCTGTGGGACTGTTTCTGGGAGATGAGTCTGAGGGAACAGGAGAGAAGGGGTAAGGAAAATGCAGAAGACAAAGGAAGGTAAAATAAAAAAGTGAACCCTCAGTAACAGTCCCCGGGACCCAGCCCCAAACCCCATCTCTGCAATAATAATGGTTTAAAGTACTACTTCCTTTATGTATAATCCCAAATGGGATTCTTCAGGGCTTTTTTTTTTTTTTTTTTTTTTTTTTACTCAGGATATATTGAGGATACAAAATTAGTTTAGTTTGCTTCTGTTGCAATTCGTCCTAGGTTGACCCCCATTTTGGCTTAGAATGACTGGATTATAATGTTTTTTTTATCTTAGAATGTTTATAGCTGTGTCTGAAACCGTTCACTCATTTACTAATCCCTATATAATAGTGTATGGCGTTTGAGTGCACTATATCTGCAAGGAGTGAACGAAAGTAAGTGAGTGAATTCGGACGCTGACGTTTACACTGCGCGTCGGAGAGCTGGAGCTGTCGCAGTAAAGGCTTTGTCACACGTGATAAAACTCCTTTTATCTTACATGTTACTTGCTTTATAAAATAAAATTAACAACAATCATATTGAATATTTTGTAATACCTCTGTGCCAGCTTTGTAGTTTCATCGATTGAAATTGTTAAACTCACGCTCACAGATGACAGGATAAGGATTAAATCAATGTTAAAGCAAAAATAAGATAAGTTGTAAAGTAATCTCTGGTTTAAACTCACTCGCTCCCGGACTTTCATGCGAGCTCAGTCCTCTACGCATTGGATTGTGGGAAATTGTGCTTCAGCAAGTGTACATCGGATGTACGCTCTAGTTCAGAGAGGATTGTGGGTAAAAGTAGTGAACAAATGTAGGGAATGATGTCGTTCACTCAGAATTCGGACACCACTACAAAATGGCCGACACCCTAAATAGTGGATAGGGAGTGATTTCAGACACAGCTTATATCTTTGTGTTTTGTGTTAAAGGAGAACTCCGGTCAATTTTAACATTGAGCTCTTTTTTTTTTTTTTGTAAATTTGGAGTGCTGTCAGTACAGAGAACGACAAAAATCGGTGTTGCTTACACCGTGTTATACTCTTTTTTTTTTTTTTTTTTTAATTTCCACCCTGTTGACTTAAATGGGGCACGTTTTAAACCTGCTTTTAGCCTCTTAAAGGGATACTCCACTTTTTTCGGAAATAAGCTCATTTTACATCTCCCCCAGAGTTAAACAGTTGAGTTTTACCGTTTTAGAATCCATTCAGCCGAACTCCGGGTCTGACGGTACCACTTTTAGCATAGCTTAGCACAGATCATTGACTCTGATGAGTCCAGTAGCATTTCTTTCAAAATGACCAAAGAGTTTCAATATTTTTCCTATTTAAAACTTGACTCTTCTGTAGTTAAACCGTGTACTAAGATCGACGGAAAATGAAAAGTTGCGATTTTCTAAGCCTATATGACTAGGAACTACTCTCATTCCGGCGTAATAATCAAGGAACTGTGCGGCTGTACCATGAGTGCAGCAGGCGTAATGATATGACGCAGCGCCTGAAAATAGTCCCCAGCTCGGTAACTTCTTCCAACGTGACCGGGACTAAGTTTGTCTAACCTATTAGACCTATTTTCAGGCGCTGCGTCATATCATTGCGCCTGCTGCACCCATGGTACAGCCGCACAGTTCCTTGATTATTACGCCGGAATGAGAGTAGTTCCTAGTCATATAGGCTTAGAAAATCGCAACTTTTCATTTTCCGTCGATCTTAGTACACGGTTTAACTACAGAAGAGTCAAGTTTTAAATAGGAAAAATATTGAAACTCTTTGGTCATTTTGAAAGAAATGCTACTGGACTCATCAGAATCAATGATCTGTGCTAAGCTATGCTAAAAGTGGTACCGTCAGACCCGGAGATCGGCTGAATGGATTCTAAAACGGTAAAACTCAACTGTTTAACTCTGGGGGAGATGTAAAATGAGCATATTTCCGAAAAAAGTGGAGTATCCCTTTAACATCCTTGATGTGTCATTACAAGTGCACAGCCATGTGAGTGATTCCTTTAGAGTGATCACGGGTGAATCTGACTGCAGTAGATGTGAAAGATATGAATAAAAGTGATGTTAATTCAGCCAGCGCACATACCTGTATTTACTTCCTGTTTTCGGTCGAAGTCCACAGTAGTTGATTGTCGACTCTCGACAATCGACTACTGTGGGCTTCGACCGAAAAAAGGAAGTAAATACAGGTATGTGCGCTGGCTACAAATTTACAAAAAAAAATTAGCTCAATGTTAAAATTGACCGGAGTTCTCCATTAATATCTAATGTTAGCCAAATTCAGGGGTGACATTTATTTATGGCTTGTTTTGATGCCATCAGGGTGCCAAAAACAAATCCACAGCAACCAAAGGAGGACATCAACACCATTGAAACAGACATCAGTAACCCGTAAATTTACGATAAAACCTTTTCTTCCCATTTAACCCATAATTTACCCATATACAGTCAGGTCCATAAATATTGGGACATCGACACAATTCTAATCTTTTTGGCTCTAAACACCACCACAATGGATTTGAAATGAAATGAACAAGATGTGCTTTAACTGCAGACTTTCAGCTTTAATTTGCGGGTATTTACATCCAAATCAGGTGAACGGTGTAGGAATTACAACAGTTTGTATATGTGCCTCCCACTTTTTAAGGGACCAAAAGTAATGGGAGAGATTAACTATCATAAATCAAACTTTGCAGTCAATTACAGCCTGAAGTCTGGAACGCATAGACATCACCAGATGCTGGGTTTCATCCCTGGTGATGCTCTGCCAGGCCTCTACTGCAACTGTCTTCAGTTCCTGCTTGTTCTTGGGGCATTTTCCCTTCAGTTTTGTCTTCAGCAAGTGAAATGCATGCTCAATCGGATTCAGGTCAGGTGATTGACTTGGCCATTGCATAACATTCCACTTCTTCCCCTTAAAAAACTCTTTGGTTGCTTTCGCAGTATGCCTCGGGTCATTGTCCATCTGCACCGTGAAGCGCCGTCCAATGAGTTCTGAAGCATTTGGCTGAATATGAACAGATAATATTGACCGAAACACTTCAGAATTCATCCTGCTGCTTTTGTCAGCAGTCACATCAATAAATACAAGAGAACCAGTTCCATTGGCATCCATACATGCCCATGCCATGACACTACTACCACCACCATGCTTCACTGATGAGGTGGTATGCTTTGGATTATGAGCAGTTTCTTTCCTTCTCCATACTCTTCTCTTCCCATCACTCTGGTACAAGTTTATCTTAGTTTCATCCGTCCAAAGAATGCTTTTCCAGAACTGGTCAGGCTTTTTTAGATGCTTTTTGGCAAAGTCTAATCTGGCCTTTCTGTTCTTGATGCTTATGAATGGTTTGCACCTTGTGGTGAACCCTCTGTATTTGCTCTTGTGAGATTGTAGACTTTGACAATGACACGCCTAGCTCCTGGAGAGTGTCCTTCACTTGGCTGGATGTTGTGAATGGGTTTTTCTTTACCATGGAGAGGATCCTGCGATCATCTACCACTGTTGTCTTCCGTGGACCTCCAGGCCTTTTTATGTTGCTGAGCTCACCAGTGCATTCTTTTTTCTCAGAATGTACCAAACTGTTGATTTGGCCACTCCTAATATTAATGCTATCTCTCGGATGGATTTATTTTGTTTTTGAAGCCTAATGATGGTCTGTTTGACTTGCATGGAGTGCTCCTTTGAACGCATGATGTAGGTTCACAGCAATAGATTCCAAATGCAAATACTACACTTCGAATCAACTCCAGACCTTTTACCTGCTTAATTGATTAAGAAATAACAAAGAAATAGCCCACATCTGTCCATGAAATCGTTTTTGATTCAATTGTCCAATTACTTTTGGTCCCTTGAAAAAGGGGGGGTGGCTCTCTCAAGAGCTGTAATTCCTAAACCCGTCCTCCAATTTGGATGTAAATACCCTCAAATTAAACCTGAGAGTGTGCACTTTCAGCCCATATCCATTAAATAACTATAGCTTGAATATGTTTTGGTAAATACCTGAAAAAATAAAAATTGTGCCTGTGTCCCAATATTTATGGACCTGACTGTAACGTGTGCTAAAATCTACTGCTAAACTTTGGCCTTTCCCACTAATTAGCCTTGACAGCAAGGAATCGCACCTCACACTTTAGACATGGAGAGGCAGAAGTCTTAAGTTGTAAGTAATACTGTGTCAGTTCACTAACACTGCATTCAAATCTTACAGGTTTACCCATATTTCCAAAATACTGTTACACAACATGCATTCTTTCACAACAATTTAAGTTCTAAAACTGACCGTGTTTAACTCATTAACCTATTAAACCAAATTATGTACAACCAAATCTGCAGAGCTATAGAGTAAAAAAAGAGTTTTACTTCCTTGTACTGTTATTTTACATGTTCAAACTAATATATTGTTGTGGTGTTCCACTCTTTAGCATCATCCCACACTGGTTTCAGTGAAGGTTAGTACTGACATTTTTTTTTTTAATGCTTTTTTTTGTTTTTAACACAGTAATATGCTTTTTTTCATAGCTTTTTCTTTTTTATAGCTTGGATACGCAAAATTCTTGCAAACCAAGAAATGATCAAAGAACAGATGGGAACGTTGGTTAAATTGGTCTACGATCTCAAAAAATTATCAACTACAGAAGACAACCCAACTTTAAACACAGACTGTTTTCCACTGTCAAGTTTTCAACAACTTCAAGTCATTGAGGGGCAGCTGCAGCAGGAAGACTACAAGACAGCTGTGGTAAGATTTCATATTTCAATAGAACAATTTAACTCATCAATTAACTGTGTCAGTGTTTTCATCTTTTGTTCATTGTACATGGTAAAAAATGTAGTCAACCACGTGTTAAAATCATATCTGTACTGGCTGGGCCGGTTCGACATGGAATGGTTAAGCAACAAGAAAGGTTTGGCTTGGTGAAGAAGCGGCAATTGTACTCACTCTAACTGATTTGCTGAAGTCAAAATGTGGATGGTCATAGTTAGCACTAACCAATGAGATTGATGGTTGCGAATAAGTTCCCCCTACTGCTGAAGGAACTGAAATGAATGTAAATTAGCTAATGATTTTCTCATCCTCAAGTCATCCTAGGTGTATATGACATTATTCTTTCAGACCAATACAATGTTATATTAAAAAAATGTCCTGGCTCTTCCAAGCTTTATAATGGCAGTGAATGGCTGTATATTTTCCAAGGCCTGTCTGCTGGAAGCTATTTATTTTTCTTATACGAACGCATCGCTTCGCTTCAAAGAGCCTTTATTAACCTCCCCAGAGCTGTGTGGAGCACTTTTATGATGGATGGACACACTTTTATGCACTTCAAAACAGAAACGGCTATTCGGCTATTCTACTATCCTTTGTTCTGGGTGGTTGCTAGGCAGTTGCTAGGGTGTTATGGGTGGTTGCTATGGTGTTGCTAGGGTATTTTGGGTGGTTGCTAGGGTGTTTTGGGTGGTTGCTAGGGTGTTTTGGGTGGTTGCTAGGCGGTTGCTAGGTGGTTGCTAGGGTGTTCTGGGTGGTTGCTAGGATATTTTTGGTGGTTGCTAGGGTCTTTTGGGTGGTTGCTAGGCGGTTGCTAGGGTCTTTTGGGTGGTTGCTAGGGTCTTTTGGGTGGTTGCTAGGCGGTTGCTAGGGTATTTTAGGTGGTTGCTAGGGTGTTCTGGGTGGTTGCTAGGCAGTTGCTAGGGTGTTATGGTGGTTGCTATGGTGTTGCTAGGCGGTTGCTAAGGTATTTTGGGTGGTTGCTAGGGTGTTCTGGGTGGTTGCTAGGCAGTTGCTAGGGTATTATGGGTGGTTGCTATGGTGTTGCTAGGCGTTGCTAAGGTATTCTGGGTGGTTGCTAGGTGGTGGCTAGGGTGTTCTGGGTGGTTGCTAGGCTGTTTTGGGTGGTTGCTAGGGTGTTCTGGGTGGTTGCTAGGGTCTTTTGGGTGGTTGCTAGGCGGTTGCTAGGGTGTTTTGGGTGGTTGCTAGGATATTTTGGGTGGTTGCTAGGGTGTTCTGGGTGGTTGCTAGGTGGTTGCTAGGGTCTTTTGGGTTGTTGCTAGGCGGTTGCTAGGGTTTCTGGGTGGTTGCTAGGGTATTCTGGGTGGTTGCTAGGCGGTTGCTGGGATATTTTGGGTGGTTGCTAGGGTCTTTTGGGTGGTTGCTAGGCGGTTGTTAGGGTGTTTTGGGTGGTTGCTAGGCGGTTGCTAGGGTATTTTGGGTGGTTGCTAGGGTGTTCTGGGTGGTTGCTAGGCGGTTGCTAGGGTGTTCTGGGGGGTTGCTATGGTATTCAGGACGGTTGATATGGTGTTACTAGGTGGTTGGTAGTTGTCACAGATGGTTACTATGGAGTTTTTATAGAGTTCTTAGCATGATCTTGGCATGATTTAACACTTAACTAATCGCTATTAGCATGTAGCTATTCACTGCTAGCATGTGTAGCATGTTGGAAGTGCTGTTTGCTAGCATGAGTCAAAAGAGCCAAAACTCATCTCTATACGATGTTCTGATACAGAGATATAGGTCTTTCAAAACGGTTGCTAGGGTACTCAAGTTTGGTTGCTATGGAGTTGCTTGGGAGCTGGAAGCATTAAACTTAAGAAGTTTAAAGTGGTTTGAAGTTTAAAGTAGTTTAAAGTAGTTTGAAGTTTATGATAGATATATAAATAAGTTAGATAGATACACACAAACAAACACACACACACACACACACACACACTCAGACTACCTCGCTCACACACTCAGTCAGACACACACACACTCAGAGTTTATGAGTTTAGAGTTTATAAGTGTACGAGTTTTTGAGTTTAGAGTTTATAAGTTTAAATGAGTTTAGAGTTCAGAGTTTATTAATTTATGAGTTTAAGAGTTCATAAGTCTATGAATTCATGAGTTTATTAGTTAATTAGTTATTAAATTTAAGTTAATTATTTTATAAATGTATGAGATTAGAGTTTATTAGTTTAAATGAGTTTCATTGGCTAATATATATAGAACGGCAGTTTGGTTTAGTCTTCAAGGTGTTTAGATTTGAATTTTTGTCGGTTGGTGAGTTTGAATCTGGATTTGAATTTTTTAGAACTCCCCAATGTAAGTCAATGGGAGTTTTTCCGAGTTTTGATCGTCATTTGTAGGAAAACCGTAAGTCCGATCAGTCTGAAAAGATAAAGCAACTCGAGTCAGAACAGTTTGAAGGTCTGAGCCGAGTTTGGAGTATGTAGAGTTAAAGCGGAGGAGATTGAGTGGAATTTTTTGGTAAGAATAATAATAATAATAACTAGATGCGAAAGTTCGTCGAGACAAACTTTAAGTTGGCTTGAGAAAGTTTGGACCGGAACGTTTTTTGCTAGGCGGTTGTTAGGATGTTATGGGTGGTCGCTATGGTGTTGCTAAGGTATTCTGGGTGGTTGCTAGGCGGTTGCTAGGGTATTTTGGGTGGTTGCTAGGGTGTTTTGGGTGGTTGCTAGGCGGTTGCTAGGGTCTTTTGGGTGGTTGCTAGGTGGTTGCTAGGGTGTTCTGGGTGGTTGCTAGGATATTTTTGGTGGTTGCTAGGGTCTTTTGGGTGGTTGCTAGACGGTTGCTAGGGTCTTTTGGGTGGTTGCTAGGGTCTTTTGGGTGGTTGCTAGGCGGTTGCTAGGGTATTTTGGGCGGTTGCTAGGATGTTCTGGGTGGTTGCTATGCAGTTGCTAGGGTGTTATGGGTGGTTGCTATGGTGTTGCTAGGCGGTTGCTAAGGTATTTTGGGTGGTTGCTAGGGTGTTCTGGGTGGTTGCTAGGCAGTTGCTAGGGTGTTATGGGTGGTTGCTATGGTGTTGCTAGGCGTTGCTAAGGTATTCTGGGTGGTTGCTGGGTGGTGGCTAGGGTGTTCTGGGTGGTTGCTAGGCTGTTTTTGGTGGTTGCTAGGGTATTCTGGGTTGTTGCTAGGGTCTTTTGGGTGGTTGCTAGGCGGTTGCTAGGGTGTTTTGGGTGGTTGCTAGGGTGTTTTGGGTGGTTGCTAGGCGGTTGCTAGGGTCTTTTGGGTGGTTGCTAGGGGTCTTTTGGGTGTTGCTAGGGTGTTCTGGGTGGTTGCTAGGGTCTTTTGGGTGGTTGCTAGGCGGTTGCTAGGGTGTTTTAGGTGGTTGCTAGGATATTTTGGGTGGTTGCTAAGGTATTTTGGGTGGTTGCTAGGGTGTTCTGGGTGGTTTCTAGGCGGTTGCTAGGGTCTTTTGGGTGGTTGCTAGGGGTCTTTTGGGTGTTGCTAGGGTGTTCTGGGTGGTTGCTAGGGTCTTTTGGGTGGTTGCTAGGCGGTTGCTAGGGTGTTTTGGGTGGTTGCTAGGATATTTTGGGTGGTTGCTAAGGTATTTTGGGTGGTTGCTAGGGTGTTCTGGGTGGTTGCTAGGCGGTTGCTAGGGTGTTCTGGGGGGTTGCTATGGTATTATTCTGGGTGGTTGCTAGGTGGTGGCTAGGGTGTTCTGGGTGGTTGCTAGGCTGTTTTGGGTGGTTGCTAGGGTCTTTTGGGTGGTTGCTAGGCGGTTGCTAGGGTGTTTTGGGTGGTTGCTAGGATATTTTGGGTGGTTGCTAGGCGGTTGCTAGGGTCTTTTGGATGGTTGCTAGGGTCTTTTGGGTGGTTGCTAGGCGGTTGCTAGGGTATTTTGGGTGGTTGCTAGGGTCTTTTGGGTGGTTGCTAGGGTGTTCTGGGTGGTTGCTAGGCGGTTGCTAGGGTCTTTTGGGTGGTTGCTAGGCGGTTGCTAGGGTGTTCTGGGTTGTTGCTAGGCTGTTTTGGGTGGTTGCTAGGATATTCTGGGTGGTTGCTAGGCGGTTGCTAGGATATTTCTGGTGGTTGCTAGGGTCTTTTGGGTGGTTGCTAGGCAGTTGCTAGGATATTTTGGGTGGTTGCTAGGGTCTTTTGGGTGGTTGCTAGGCGGTTGCTAGGGTGTTTTGGGTGGTTGCTAGGGTCTTCTGGGTGGTTGCTAGGCGGTTGCTAGGGTGTTTTGGGTGGTTGCTAGGGTCTTTTGGGTGGTTGCTAGGCGGTTGCTAGGTAGTTCTGGGGGGTTGCTATGGTATTCAGGGCGGTTGATATGGTGTTACTAGGTGGTTGGTAGTTGTCACAGATGGTTACTATGGAGTTTTTATAGAGTTCTTAGCATGATCTTGGCATGATTTAACACTTAACTAATCGCTATTAGCATGTAGCTATTCACTGCTAGCATATGTAGCATGTTGGAAGTGCTGTTTGCTAGCATGAGTCAAAAGAGCCAAACCTCATCTCTATACGATGTTCTGATACAGAGATATAGGTCTTGCAAAATGGTTGCTAGGGTACTCAAGTTTGGTTGCTATGGAGTTGCTTGGGACCTGGGAGCTTTAAACTTAAGAAGTTTAAATTGGTTTAAAGTTTAAAGTAGTTTGAAGTTTATGACAGAGAGATAGATAGATAAATAAGTTAGATAGATACACACACACACACACACACACACACACTCACACAGACTACCTCGCTCACACACTCACTTAGACACACACACACACACACACTCAGAGTTTATGAGTTTAGAGTTTATAAGTGTATAAACTGATGAGTTTATAAGTGTATGAGTTTTTGAGTTTAGAGTTTATAAGTTTAAATGAGTTTAGAGTTCAGAGTTTATTAATTTATGAGTTTGAGTTCATAAGTCTATGAATTCATGAGTTTATTAGTTAATTAGTTATTAAATTTAAGTTAATTAGTTTATAAATGTATGAGATTAGAGTTTATTAGTTTAAATGAGTTTCATTGGCTAATATATATAGAACGGCAGTTTGGTTTAGTCTTCAAGGTATTTAGATTTGAATTTTTGTCGGTTGGTCAGTTTGAATCTGGATTTGAATTTTTTAGAACTCCCCAATGCAAGTCAATGGGAGTTTTTCCGAGTTTTGATCATCATTTGTAGGAAAACCGTAAGTCCGATCAGTCTGAAAAGATAAAGCAACTCGAGTCAGAACAGTTTGAGTGTCTGAGCCGAGTTTGGAGTATGTAGAGTTAAAGCTCTAGGAGGAGATTGAGTGTAATTTTTTGGTAAGAAGAATAATAATAATAATAATAATAAGTTTAAATAGGATTTCAATATGTTGGCTTTCTCAAGCCAACTTAACTAGATGCGAAAGTTCGTCGAGACAAACTTTAAGTTGGCTTGAGAAAGTTTGGACCAGAACGTTTTTTGCTAGGCGGTTGCTAGGATGTTATGGGTGGTCGCTATGGTGTTGCTAGGCGGTTGCTAGGGTATTCTGTGTGGTTGCTAGGCAGTTGCTAGGGTGTTTTGGGTGGTTGCTAGGCTGTTTTGGGTGGTTGCTAGGGTGTTCTGGGTGGTTGCTAGGCGGTTGCTAGGATATTTTGGGTGGTTGCTAGGATCTTTTGGGTGGTTGCTAGGCGGTTGCTAGGATCTTTTGGGTGGTTGCTAGGCGGTTGCTAGGGTCTTTTGGGTGGTTGCTAGGCGGTTGCTAGGGTCTTTTGGGTGGTTGCTAGGGTCTTTTGGGTGGTTGCTAGGCGGTTGCTAGGCTGTTTTGGGTGGTTGCTAGGATGTTTTGGGTGGTTGCTAGGATATTTTGGGTGGTTGCTAGGGTCTTTTGGGTGGTTGCTAGGCGGTTGCTAGGGTGTTTTGGGTGGTTGCTAGGATGTTTTGGGTGGTTGCTAGGGTCTTTTGGGTGGTTGCTAGGCGGTTGCTAGGGTGTTTTGGGTGGTTGCTAGGATATTTTGGGTGGTTGCTAGGCGGTTGCTAGGGTGTTTTGGGTGGTTGCTAGGATATTTTGGGTGGTTGCTAGGGTCTTTTGGGTGGTTGCTAGGGTGTTCTGGGTGGTTGCTAGGCGGTTGCTAGGGTGTTTTGGGTGGTTGCTAGGATATTTTGGGTGGTTGCTAGGGTCTTTTGGGTGGTTGCTAGGGTGTTCTGGGTGGTTGCTAGGCGGTTGCTAGGGTGTTCTGGGTGGTTGCTAGGGTCTTTTGGGTAGTTGCTAGGCGGTTGCTAGAAAATTTGGGGAGTTGCTAGGGTCTTTTGGGTGGTTGCTAGGCGGTTGCTAGGCGGTTGCTAGGATATTTTCGGTGGTTGCTAGGGTCTTTTGGGTGGTTGCTAGGCGGTTGCTAGGGTGTTTTGGGTGGTTGCTAGGGTGTTTTGGGTGGTTGCTAGGGTCTTTTGGGTGGTTGCTAGGCGGTTGCTAGGCGGTTGCTAGGATATTTTCGGTGGTTGCTAGGGTCTTTTGGGTGGTTGCTAGGCGGTTGCTAGGGTATTTTGGGTGGTTGCTAGGATATTTTTGGTGGTTACTAGGGTCTTTTGGGTGGTTGCTAGGCGGTTGCTAGGGTGTTTTGGGTGGTTGCTAGGGTCTTTTGGGTGGTTGCTAGGCGGTTGCTAGGGTGTTATGGGTGGTTGCTAGGCTGTTCTGGGTGGTTGATAGGCGGTTGCTAGGGTGTTATGGGTGGTTGCTATGGTGTTGCTAGGCGGTTGCTAAGGTATTCAGGGCGGTTGATATGGTGTTACTAGGTGGCTGGTAGTTGTCACAGATATGGTTACTATGGAGTTTTTATAGAGTTCTTAGCATGATCTTGGCATGATTTAACACTTAACTAATCACTATTAGCATGTAGCTATTCACTGCTAGCATGTGTAGTATGTTGGAAGTGCTGTTTGCTAGCATGAGTCAAAAGAGCCAAACCTCATCTCTATACGATGTTCTGATACAGAGATATAGGTCTTACAAAACGGTTGCTAGGGTACTCGAGTTTGGTTGCTATGGAGTTGCTTGGGAGCTGGAAGATTTAAACTTAAGAAGTTTATAGTGGTTTAAAGTTTAAAGTAGTTTAAAGTAGTTTGAAGTTCATGATAGATATATAAATAAGTTAGATAGATACACACAAACACACACACACACACACACACACACTCAGACTACCTCTCTCACACACTCAGTCAGACACACACACACTCAGAGTTTATGAGTTTAGAGTTTATAAGTGTACGAGTTTTTGAGTTTAGAGTTTATAAGTTTAAATGAGTTTAGAGTTCAGAGTTTATTAATTTATGAGTTTAAGAGTTCATAAGTCTATGAATTCATGAGTTTATTGGTTAATTAGTTATTAAATTTAAGTTAATTATTTTATAAATGTATGAGATTAGAGTTTATTAGTTTAAATGAGTTTCATTGGCTAATATATATAGAACGGCAGTTTGGTTTAGTCTTCAAGGTGTTTAGATTTGAATTTTTGTCGGTTGGTGAGTTTGAATCTGGATTTGAATTTTTTAGAACTCCCCAATGTAAGTCAATGGGAGTTTTTCCGAGTTTTGATCGTCATTTGTAGGAAAACCGTAAGTCCGATCAGTCTGAAAAGATAAAGCAACTCGAGTCAGAACAGTTTGAAGGTCTGAGCCGAGTTTGGAGTATGTAGAGTTAAAGCTCTAGGAGGAGATTGAGTGTAATTTTTTGGTAAGAATAATAATAATAATAACTAGATGCGAAAGTTCGTCGAGACAAACTTTAAGTTGGCTTGAGAAAGTTTGGACCAGAACGTTTTTTTGCTAGGCGTTTGCTAGGATGTTATGGGTGGTCGCTATGGTGTTGCTAGGCGGTTGCTAGGGTCTTTTGGGTGGTTGCTAGGGGGTTGCTAGGGTATTCTGGGTGGTTGTTAGGGTGTTTTGGGTGGTTGCTAGGCGGTTGCTAGGGTGTTTTGGGTGGTTGCTAGGCGGTTGCTAGGGTTTTTGGGTGGTTGCTAGGGTATTCTGGGTGGTTGCTACTGTGTTTTGGGTGGTTGCTACGGTGTTTTGGGTGGTTGCTAGGGTGTTTTGGGTGGTTGCTAGGCGGTTGCTAGGATATTTTAGGTGGTTGCTAGGGTCTTTTGGGTGGTTGCTAGGCGGTTGCTAGGGTCTTTTGGGTGGTTGCTAGGATATTTTGGGTGGTTGCTAGGGTCTTCTGGGTGGTTGCTAGGCGGTTGCTAGGGTATTTTGGGTGGTTGCTAGGGTGTTTTGGGTGGTTGCTAGGCGGTTGCTAGGATATTTTGAGTGGTTGCTAGTAGGGGTGTCCATGGTTAACCGATTAACCGATTAACCGTTAAAAATTGCGTAACCGAGTGAAACATTTTGCTCGGTTAAGTGGCGTCAATGGCGTGCACTGAATTTAGTTGTAATACATTTTTGCACCACCAGAGACCGCTAGACCAGTTTTCTAATATGAAGCGGGCAAAGAAAGCGCGCGTCCGAGAGTGAAGGCTGTGCGAGAGTGAAGGCTGTGCGCGAGCGTGCGCGAGCCAGAAACAAACATAGTATCCGCGCCACTGATGGCAGCACAATAATATCTGTCTGCAGAGCCGCAGAGCCACAGCTTTACCCCAGCAGTTTTACCTCGAGCATGCGCAATTTCATCACAACAGTTTTACCCGCAGAGTCCGTTTACCGTTACATTAACCCATACAATTTGTATTATGCATTTCCTAAACATGTACTTGCTAATCAAACACTTTATCTGAACAAACTACTAATCTATAAAACACAATCGGTCTTCCGACCTTTTACTATTGTGTTGATATGCGCGAGGGAGAGAGAGCAATACAGCGCTCGTGTTGTTTGAAGGCGGTGAGAGTGCGCGCGCGCGGCCGGGGCTCTCTCACTGTTTGTTCTTATGCGCCCTGTCCACTGATCTAAATAATTAGTTGTTACGATGACTTATTTGTTCCCTCGTTTTAATAAATCGTGGACACGTTGAACAAATTCCCTCCCTCATTTTGATTTAACGAATTACAACGTGGCCAAAAACAGTTTGATACTATTAATTAGTGAATGCTAAAGACCTATTTTTTGTGAATTGGTGAATATTCAGGTGAATTATTTCATGGCCACGAATTAATAATTATTAAACTGTTTTTCTTACCTGTGAAGATAGCTCTTCAGTGAAGGCCGACTATTCTCGTACAGCTTTTTATTCCTTTTTTTGGTGTGTGTGTGTGATGTGAACGGGTGAATATTCAGGTGAATTGTTTCGTGGCCACGAATTAATAATACCTCCGCACGTTTTACAAGACCCTTCTCGATCGCAGCGGCAACGAGCACTTTGATCACTTGATTTAAAAAACAAAACATTTCAGCGCTAGATCGCCAAAAAAAAAAAAAAAAACGAACGAACGAAATGAATGCTCTGCTAGTTAACTGGAGATGTTTTGTTTATTTGTATTGGTATTCCTGCCGCGAGATGTTTCAAAAGTGGTGGGGACAATACAATATCGACCTTAGAAAATAGTGGTGGGGTCGTGGGGATATGTCTCACCCGCGGCGCGCACACTATGGTTAACCGAGTATTAACCGCTAAGGGCCTCGGTTAACGGTTAATGAAAAACTTGAAAACGTGCAGCCCTAGTTGCTAGGGTGTTTTGGGTGGTTGCTAGGCGGTTGCTAGGGTATTTTGGGTGGTTGCTAGGGTGTTTTGGGTGGTTGCTAGGCGGTTGCTAGGGTATTCTGTGTGGTTGCTAGGGTGTTTTGGGTGGTTGTTAGGGTATTCTGGGTGGTTGCTAGGGTGTTTTGGGTGGTTGCTAGGGTGTTTTGGGTGGTTGCTAGGCGGTTGCTAGGGTATTCTGGGTGGTTGCTAGGGTGTTTTGGGTGGTTGTTAGGGTATTCTGGGTGGTTGCTAGGGTGTTTTGGGTGGTTGCTAGGGTGTTTTGGGTGGTTGCTAGGCGGTTGCTAGGGTATTCTGTGTGGTTGCTAGGGTGTTTTGGGTGGTTGTTAGGGTATTCTGGGTGGTTGCTAGGGTGTTTTGGGTGGTTGCTAGGGTGTTTTGGGTGGTTGCTAGGCGGTTGCTAGGGTATTCTGGGTGGTTGCTAGGGTGTTTTGGGTGGTTGTTAGGGTATTCTGGGTGGTTGCTAGGGTGTTTTGGGTGGTTGCTAGGGTATTCTGGGTGGTTGCTAGGGTGTTTTGGGTGGTTGCTAGGTGGTTGCTAGGATATTTTGGGTGGTTGCTAGGGTCTTTTGGGTGGTTGCTAGGCGGTTGCTAGGGTCTTTTGGGTGGTTGCTAGGATATTTTGGGTGGTTGCTAGGGTCTTCTGGGTGGTTGCTAGGCGGTTGCTAGGGTATTTTGGGTGGTTGCTAGGGTGTTTTGGGTGGTTGCTAGGCGGTTGCTAGGGTATTCTGGGTGGTTGCTAGGGTGTTTTGGGTGGTTGCTAGGGTATTCTGGGTGGTTGCTAGGGTGTTTTGGGTGGTTGCTAGGGTGTTTTGGGTGGTTGCTAGGCGGTTGCTAGGATATTTTGAGTGGTTGCTAGGGTGTTTTGGGTGGTTGCTAGGCGGTTGCTAGGGTATTCTGGGTGGTTGCTAGGGTGTTTTGGGTGGTTGCTAGGGTCTTTTGGGTGGTTGCTAGGCAGTTGCTAGGGTTTTTGGGTGGTTGCTAGGGTATTCTGGGTGGTTGCTAGGGTGTTTTGGGTGGTTGCTAGGCGGTTGCTAGGGTCTTATGGGTGGTTGCTAGGTGGTTGCTAGGGTGTTCTGGGTGGTTGCTAGGCGGTTGCTAGGGTGTTATGGGTGGTTGCTAGGCTGTTCTGGGTGGTTGATAGGCGGTTGCTAGGGTGTTATGGGTGGTTGTTATGGTGTTGCTAGGCGGTTGCTAAGGTATTCAGGGCGGTTGATATGGTGTTAATAGGTGGCTGGTAGTTGTCACAGATGGTTACTATGAAGTTTTTATAGAGTTCTTAGCATGATCTTGGCATGATTTAACACTTAACTAATCACTATTAGCATGTAGCTATTCACTGCTAGCATGTGTAGTATGTTGGAAGTGCTGTTTGCTAGCATGAGTCAAAAGAGCCAAACCTCATCTCTATACGATGTTCTGATACAGAGATATAGGTCTTACAAAACGGTTGCTAGGGTACTCGAGTTTGGTTGCTATGGAGTTGCTTGGGAGCTGGAAGATTTAAACTTAAGAAGTTTATAGTGGTTTGAAGTTTACAGTAGTTTACAGTAGTTTGAAGTTTGACAGATAGATAAATAAGTTAGATAGACACACACACACACACAAACACACACACACACACACACACACACAGACACACACAGACACACACACACTAACTCGCTCACACACTCACTCATAAACTCAGTGTGTGTGTCTGAGTTTAGAGTTTATAAGTGTATAAATTGATGAGTTTATAAGTGTATGAGTTCTTGAGTTTTGAGTTTATAAGTTTAAATCAGTTTAGAGTTTATAAGTTTAAATGAGATTAAGAGTTCAGAGTTTATTAATTTATGAGTTTAAGAGTTCATAAGTTTATGAATTCATGAGTTTATAAGTTAATTAGTTTATAAGTGTTTATAGTTTAGAGTTTATTAGTTTAAATGAGTCTCATTGGCTCATATAGTATATAGAACGGCAGTTTGGTTTAGTCTTCAAGGTGTTTAGATTTAAATTTTTGTCGGTTTGAATTTTTTAGAACTCCCCAATGTAAGTCAATGGGAGTTTTTGAATGAGTTTTTTCGAGTTTTGATCGTCATTTGTAGGAAAACTGTAAGTCCGATCAGTCTGAAAAGATATAGCATACCGAGTCAGATCAGTTTGAGTGTCTGAGCCGAGTTTGGAGTATGTAGAGTTAAAGCTCTAGGAGGAGTTTGATATAGATTTTTTTAGGGTCAGAAGAATAATAATAACTAGATGCGAAAGTTCGTCGAGACAAACTTTAAGTTGGCTTGAGAAAGTTTGGACCAGAACGTTTTTTTGCTAGGCGGTTGCTAGGATGTTATGGGTGGTCGCTATGGTGTTGCTAGGCGGTTGCTAGGGTATTTTGGGTGGTTGCTAGGCGGTTGCTAGGGTATTCTGGGTGGTTGCTAGGGTGTGTTGGGTGGTTGCTAGGTGGTTGCTAGGGTCTTTTGGGTGGTTGCTAGGGTTTTTGGGTGGTTGCTAGGGTGTTTTGGGTGGTTGCTAGGGTGTTTTGGGTGGTTGCTAGGCGGTTGCTAGGATATTTTGGGTGGTTGCTAGGGTCTTTTGGGTGGTTGCTAGGCGGTTGCTAGGGTCTTTTGGGTGGTTGCTAGGCGGTTGCTAGGGTATTTTGGGTGGTTGCTAGGGTGTTTTGGGTGGTTGCTAGGCGGTTGCTAGGATATTTTGAGTGGTTGCTATGGTGTTTTGGGTGGTTGCTAGGCGGTTGCTAGGGTATTTTGGGTGGTTGCTAGGGTGTTTTGGGTGGTTGCTAGGTGGTTGCTAGGGTATTCTGGGTGGTTGCTAGGGTGTTTTGGGTGGTTGCTAGGGTCTTTTGGGTGGTTGCTAGGCAGTTGCTAGGGTATTCTGGGTGGTTGCTAGGGTGTTTTGGGTGGTTGCTAGGGTGTTTTGGGTGGTTGCTAGGGTGTTTTGGGTGGTTGCTAGGCGGTTGCTAGGATGTTTTGGGTGGTTGCTAGGGTCTTCTGGGTGGTTGCTAGGGTGGTTGCTAGGCGGTTGCTAGGGTGTTATGGGTGATTGCTAGGCTGTTCTGGGTGGTTGATAGGCGGTTGCTAGGGTGTTATGGGTGGTTGCTATGGTGTTGCTAGGCGGTTGCTAAGGTATTCAGGGCGGTTGATATGGTGTTAATAGGTGGCTGGTAGTTGTCACAGATGGTTACTATGGAGTTTTTATAGAGTTCTTAGCATGATCTTGGCATGATTTAACACTTAACTAATCACTATTAGCATGTAGCTATTTACTGCTAGCATGTGTAGTATGTTGGAAGTGCTGTTTGCTAGCATGAGTCAAAAGAGCCAAACCTCATCTCTATACGATGTTCTGATACAGAGATATAGGTCTTACAAAACGGTTGCTAGGGTACTCGAGTTTGGTTGCTATGGAGTTGCTTGGGAGCTGGAAGATTTAAACTTAAGAAAGTTTATAGTGGTTTGAAGTTTACAGTAGTTTACAGTAGTTTGAAGTTTGACAGATAAATAAGTTAGATAGACACACACACACACACACACACACACACACACACACACACACACACACACACACACACACTAACTCGCTCACACACTCACTCATAAACTCAGTGTGTGTGTCTGAGTTTAGAGTTTATAAGTGTATAAATTGATGAGTTTATAAGTGTATGAGTTCTTGAGTTTTGAGTTTATAAGTTTAAATCAGTTTAGAGTTTATAAGTTTAAATGAGATTAAGAGTTCAGAGTTTATTAATTTATGAGTTTAAGAGTTCATAAGTTTATGAATTCATGAGTTTATAAGTTAATTAGTTTATAAGTGTTTATAGTTTAGAGTTTATTAGTTTAAATGAGTCTCAATGGCTCATATAGTATATAGAACGGCAGTTTGGTTTAGTCTTCAAGGTGTTTAGATTTAAATTTTTGTCGGTTTGAATTTTTTAGAACTCCCCAATGTAAGTCAATGGAGTTTTTGAATGAGTTTTTTCGAGTTTTGATCATCATTTTTAGGAAAACCGTAAGTCCGATCAGTCTGAAAAGATAGAGCACACCGAGTCAGATCAGTCTGAGTGTCTGTGCCGAGTTTGGAGTATGTAGAGTTAAAGCTCTAGGAGGAGATACATATAGTTTTTTTTCCGGTCAGAAGAAGAATAATAATAAGTTTAAATAGGATTTCAATATGTTGGCTTTCTCAAGCCAACTTAATAAGTTTAAATAGGATTTCAATATGTTGGCTTTCTCAAGCCAACTTAATAAGTTTAAATAGGATTTCAATATGTTGGCTTTCTCAAGCCAACTTAACTAGATGCGAAAGTTCGTCGAGACAAACTTTAAAGGGATAGTTCGCCCAAAAATGATATTTAAGCCATGATTTACTCACCCTCAAGCTGTTCGAGATGTATATGTCAATCTTTTTTCAGACGAACACATTTTCAGTTATTTTAGAAAATGTCTTAGATCTTTCAGTGGTTATAGTGTGAAGCTATGGGGTCCAGCTCGTTGAAGTCCGCAAATGTGCATGCATCCTTCACAAAAGTAATCCATCCGGCTCCAGGGGGATAAACGAAGGCCTTCCGAGGGTAATCCGTGCGGTTTTGTCTTAAAAATATACATATTTAAAACTTTATAAACGAAAATAACTGGCTTCCGGTCGCGGTCGACGCGCGTTCACGGAGATGGATGCTGGCATATGACGTACGACGTAGCGTAGGAAGCGTCGTGACGTAGAACGAACGTAGAGTTTTGTTTTGCTCTGCTCTCTGGTTGCGCTGTCACGTTCGTACTACGTCACGACGCTTCCATCTCCATGAACGCGCGCCGACCGCCACCGGAAGCCAGTTATTTTCGTTTATAAAGTTTTAAATATGTATATTTTTACTACAAAACCGCACGGATTACCCTCGGAAGGCCTTCGTTTATCCCCCTGGAGCCGGATGGATTACTTTTGTGAAGGATGCATGCTCATTTGCGGACTTCAACGAGCTGGACCCCATTGCTTCACACTATAACCACTAAAAGATCTAAGACATTTTCTAAAATAACTGAAAATGTGTTCGTCTGAAAAAAGATTGACATATACATCTCGAACGGCTTGAGGGTGAGTAAATCATGGGCTAAATATAATTTTTGGGCGAACTATCCCTTTAAGTTGGCTTGAGAAAGTTTGGAGCAGAACGTTTTTTGCTAGGCTGTTGCTAGGGTGTTGCTAGGGTATTTTGGGTGGTTGCTAGGGTGTTCTGGGTGGTTGCTAGGTGGTTGCTAGGGTCTTTTGGGTGGTTGCTAGGGTGTTTTGGGTGGTTGCTAGGGTATTTTGGGTGGTTGCTAGGGTGTTTTGGGTGGTTGCTAGGATGTTTTGGGTGGTTGCTAGGGTCTTATGGGTGGTTGCTAGATGGTTGCTAGGGTGTTTTGGGTGGTTGCTAGGATATTTTGGGTGGTTGCTAGGGTCTTTTGGGTGGTTGTTAGGTGGTTGCTAGGGTGTTTTGGGTGGTTGCTAGGGTCTTTTGGGTGGTTGCTAGGGTTTCTGGGTGGTTGCTAGGGTGTTCTGGGTGGTTGCTAGGTGGTTGCTAGGGTGTTTTGGGTGGTTGCTAGGATATTTTGGGTGGTTGCTAGGCGGTTGCTAGGGTCTTTTGGGTGGTTGCTAGGCGGTTGCTAGGGTCTTTTGGGTGGTTGCAAGGCGGTTGCTAGGGTCTTTTGGGTGGTTGTTAGGGTCTTTTGGGTGGTTGCTAGGGTGTTCTTGTTGGTTGCTAGGCGGTTGCTAGGGTCTTTTGGGTGGTTGCTAGGCGGTTGCTAGGGTGTTCTGGGTGGTTGCTAGGCTGTTTTGGGTGGTTGCTAGGATATTCTGGTTGGTTGCTAGGCGGTTGCTAGGATATTTCTGGTGGTTGCTAGGGTCTTTTGGGTGGTTGCTAGGCGGTTGCTAGGATATTTTGGGTGGTTGCTAGGGTCTTTTGGGTGGTTGCTAGGGTCTTTTGGGTGGTTGCTAGGCGGTTGCTAGGGTTTCTGGGTGGTTGCTAGGGTGTTCTGGGTGGTTGCTAGGGTCTTTTGGGTGGTTGCTAGGCGGTTGCTAGGGTTTCTGGGTGGTTGCTAGGGTCTTTTGGGTGGTTGCTAGGCGGTTGTTAGGGTGTTTTGGGTGGTTGCTAGGCGGTTGCTAGGGTATTTTGGGTGGTTGCTAGGGTGTTCTGGGTGGTTGCTAGGCGGTTGCTAGGGTGTTCTGGGGGGTTGCTATGGTATTGAGGGCGGTTGATATGGTGTTACTAGGTGGTTGGTAGTTGTCACAGATGGTTACTATGGAGTTTTTATAGAGCTCTTAGCATGATCTTGGCATGATTCAACACTTAACTAATTGCTATTAGCATGTAGCTATTCACTGCTAGCATGTGTAGCATGTTGGAAGTGCTGTTAGCATGAGTCAAAAGAGCCAAAACTCATCTCTATACGATTTTCTGATACAGAGATATAGGTCTTGCAAAACGGTTGCTAGGGTACTCAAGTTTGGTTGCTATGGAGTTGCTTGGGAGCTGGAAGCATTAAACTTAAGAAGTTTAAAGTGGTTTGAAGTTTAAAGTAGTTTAAAGTAGTTTGAAGTTTATGATAGATATATAAATAAGTTAGATAGATACACACAAACACACACACACACACACACACACACACACACACACACTCACTCAGACTACCTCGCTCACACACTCACTCAGACACACACACACACACACACACACACACACACACACACACACACACACACACTCAGAGTTTATGAGTTTAGAGTTTATAAGTGTACGAGTTTTTGTGTTTAGAGTTTATAAGTTTAAATGAGTTTAGAGTTCAGAGTTTATTAATTTATGAGTTTAAGAGTTCATAAGTCTATGAATTCATGAGTTTATTAGTTAATAAGTTATTAAATTTAAGTTAATTAGTTTATAAATGTATGAGATTAGAGTTTATTAGTTTAAATGAGTTTCATTGGCTAATATATATAGAACGGCAGTTTGGTTTAGTCTTCAAGGTGTTTAGATTTGAATTTTTGTCGGTTGGTGAGTTTGAATCTGGATTTGAATTTTTTAGAACTCCCCAATGTAAGTCAATGGGAGTTTTTCCGAGTTTTGATCGTCATTTGTAGGAAAACCGTAAGTCCGATCAGTCTGAAAAGATAAAGCAACTCGAGTCAGAACAGTTTGAAGGTCTGAGCCGAGTTTGGAGTATGTAGAGTTAAAGCTCTAGGACGAGATTGAGTGTAATTTTTTGGTAAGAAGAATAATAATAATAACTAGATGCGAAAGTTCGTCGAGACAAACTTTAAGTTGGCTTGAGAAAGTTTGGACCGGAAAGTTTTTTGCTAGGCAGTTGTTAGGATGTTATGGGTGGTCGCTATGGTGTTGCTGGGCGGTTGCTAAGGTATTCTGGGTGGTTGCTAGGCGGTTGCTAGGGTATTTTGGGTGGTTGCTAGGGTGTTTTGGGTGGTTGCTAGGCGGTTGCTAGGGTCTTTTGTGTGGTTGCTAGGTGGTTGCTAGGGTGTTCTGGGTGGTTGCTAGGATATTTTTGGTGGTTGCTAGGTTCTTTTGGGTGGTTGCTAGGCGGTTGCTAGGGTGTTTTGGGTGGTTAATAGGATATTTTGGGTGGTTGCTAGGGTCTTTTGGGTGGTTGCTAGGCGGTTGTTAGGGTATTTTGGGTGGTTGCTAGGGTGTTTTGGGTGGTTGCTAGGGTGTTTTGGGTGGTTGCTAGGCGGTTGCTAGGGTCTTTTGTGTGGTTGCTAGGCGGTTGCTAGGTGGTTGCTAGGGTGTTCTGGGTGGTTGCTAGGATATTTCTGGTGGTTGCTAGGGTCTTTTGGGTGGTTGCTAGGCGGTTGCTAGGGTGTTTTGGGTGGTTGCTAGGATATTTTGGGTGGTTGCTAGGGTCTTTTGGGTGGTTGCTAGGCGGTTGCTAGGGTATTTTAGGTGGTTGCTAGGGTGTTCTGGGTGGTTGCTAGGTGGTTGCTAGGGTCTTTTGGGTTGTTGCTAGGCGGTTGCTAGGGTTTCTGGGTGGTTGCTAGGGTATTCTGGGTGGTTGCTAGGCGGTTGCTGGGATATTTTGGGTGGTTGCTAGGGTCTTTTGGGTGGTTGCTAGGCGGTTGTTAGGGTGTTTTGGGTGGTTGCTAGGCGGTTGCTAGGGTATTTTGGGTGGTTGCTAGGGTGTTCTGGGTGGTTGCTAGGCGGTTGCTAGGGTGTTCTGGGGGGTTGCTATGGTATTCAGGACGGTTGATATGGTATTACTAGGTGGTTGGTAGTTGTCACAGATGGTTACTATGGAGTTTTTATAGAGTTCTTAGCATGATCTTGGCATGATTTAACACTTAACTAATCGCTATTAGCATGTAGCTATTCACTGCTAGCATGTGTAGCATGTTGGAAGTGCTGTTTGCTAGCATGAGTCAAAAGAGCCAAACCTCATCTCTATACGATGTTCTGATACAGAGATATAGGTCTTGCAAAACAGTTGCTAGGGTACTCAAGTTTGGTTGCTATGGAGTTGCTTGGGAGCTGGAAGCATTAAACTTAAGAAGTTTAAAGTGGTTTGAAGTTTAAAGTAGTTTAAAGTAGTTTGAAGTTTATGATAGATATATAAATAAGTTAGATAGATACACACAAACAAACACACACACACACACACACACACACACACACACACACACACACACACAGACTACCTCGCTCACACACTCAGTCAGACACACACACACTCAGAGTTTATGAGTTTAGAGTTTATAAGTGTACGAGTTTTTGAGTTTAGAGTTTATAAGTTTAAATGAGTTTAGAGTTCAGAGTTTATTAATTTATGAGTTTAAGAGTTCATAAGTCTATGAATTCATGAGTTTATTAGTTAATTAGTTATTAAATTTAAGTTAATTAGTTTATAAATGTATGAGATTAGAGTTTATTAGTTTAAATGAGTTTCATTGGCTAATATATATAGAACGGCAGTTTGGTTTAGTCTTCAAGGTGTTTAGATTTGAATTTTTGTCGGTTGGTGAGTTTGAATCTGGATTTGAATTTTTTAGAACTCCCCAATGTAAGTCAATGGGAGTTTTTCCGAGTTTTGATCGTCATTTGTAGGAAAACCGTAAGTCCGATCAGTCTGAAAAGATAAAGCAACTCGAGTCAGAACAGTTTGAAGGTCTGAGCCGAGTTTGGAGTATGTAGAGTTAAAGCTCTAGGAGGAGATTGAGTGGAATTTTTTGGTAAGAATAATAATAATAATAATAAGTTTAAATAGGATTTCAATATGTTGGCTTTCTCAAGCCAACTTAACTAGATGCGAAAGTTCGTCGAGACAAACTTTAAGTTGGCTTGAGAAAGTTTGGGCCGCAAAGGTTGCTAGGGTGTTCTGGGTGGTTCCTAATGTATTTTTTAGGGTATTTTGGGCGGTTGCTAGGGTGTTCTGGGTGGTTGCTAGGTGGTTGCTAGGGTGTCCTGGGTGGTTGCTAAGGTCTTTTGGGTGGTTGCTAGGGTCTTTTGGGTGGTTGCTAGGGTCTTTTGAGTGGTTGCTAGGCAGTTGCTAGGGTGTTTTGGGTGGTTGCTAGGCGGTTGCTAGGGTGTTTTGGGTGGTTGCTAGGATATTTTGGGTGGTTGCTAGGGTCTTTTGGGTGGTTGCTAGGTGGTTGCTAGGGTGTTCTGGGTGGTTGCTAGGGTATTTTGGGTGGTTGCTAGGGTCTTTTGGGTGGTTGCTAGGGTGTTCTGGGTGGTTGCTAAGCGGTTGCTAGGGTCTTTTGGGTGGTTGCTAGGCGGTTGTTAGGGTCTTTTGGGTGGTTGCTAGGCGGTTGCTAGGGTATTTTGGGTGGTTGCTAGGGTGTTCTGGGTGGTTGCTAGGCGGTTGCTAGGGTGTTCTGGGGGGTTGCTATGGTATTGAGGGCGGTTGATATGGTGTTACTAGGTGGTTGGTAGTTGTCACAGATGGTTACTATGGAGTTTTTATAGAGTTCTTAGCATGATCTTGGCATGATTCAACACTTAACTAATTGCTATTAGCATGTAGCTATTCACTGCTAGCATGTGTAGCATGTTGGAAGTGCTGTTTGCTAGCATGAGTCAAAAGAGCCAAAACTCATCTCTATACGATGTTCTGATACAGAGATATAGGTCTTGCAAAACGGTTGCTAGGGTACTCAAGTTTGGTTGCTATGGAGTTGCTTGGGAGCTGGAAGCATTAAACTTAAGAAGTTTAAAGTAGTTTGAAGTTTATGATAGATATATAAATAAGTTAGATAGATACACACACACAAACACACACACACACACACACACACACACACACACACACACACACACACACACACACACTCACTCAGACTACCTCGCTCACACACTCACTCAGACACACACACACACTCAGAGTTTATGAGTTTAGAGTTTATAAGTAGCCTGGGTGCCAGCCCGAACCCCGCCCACAATATTTTTTGGTCGGGAAGTTCGGTCTGGACTCGCTCCGTTGAGGAGCTATTATGCCCGAACAAAAATTGTTCGGACCAATCAAATTGTCAGGGCGGGCTTTATACGATGATGGACAGATGAGCAATGCAACGTAATCGTCCACGTCACCAAAGAGCGCTTGATTTGAATTAGTTTACAACAAAGACGACTGCTGCTGGAGAATTGAGATTTCACGAGTTCACATTTACAAATAAGTCAGATAGAATAAATGCGTTTATAAGATTTCACACAAATAAGTCGATAGAATAAATGCGTATATGACGTGCTGTCCGAGGAGAGGGCTGTGGGCTCGGTAGCCATGCTCCCCCGTATTCCTGGTTGTGAGAGAACAAGACAATAGTGAGGATTCGGGGTGGTGGAGGGATGCTGAAAAACTGTCAAGGAGTGTTAGGTAAGTTTACAGAGTGAATATGCTTCCTCATGCTGATAGATAGGGTAACGTTAGACATGGTATTGTTTGATGACAAGTTTATATTGGATTGATTATTTGTACGTGCTCCTCCCGAACTTTGTTTATGAAACATCATGTGTAGATTCCGCCATCGCGTCTGTTATATCGACAGCGCATTCATTTTAAAAGAGGAACAGAGAGCCGCGACATTTTGTTGGTTGAAAATATGAATGAAGAACATGCGTCATTTACTCCGTTGCTCTGATTGGTATTAGGTCTATCCAATTGAGTGCAGAGTTTTTTTTTTCCTGGTTTGGTTGAGACACGCCCCATAATCAAATCTCTATGGAAAAGTATCAGACTCACATTCTGACTAGAATTGAGTATGACGACGTCAGGCTAGTTTATAAGTGTACGAGTTTTTGAGTTTAGAGTTTATAAGTTTAAATGAGTTTAGAGTTCAGAGTTTATTAATTTATGAGTTTAAGAGTTCATAAGTCTATGAATTCATGAGTTTATTAGTTAATTAGTTATTAAATTTAAGTTAATTAGTTTATAAGTGTATGAGATTAGAGTTTATTAGTTTAAATGAGTTTCATTGGCTAATATATATAGAACGGCAGTTTGGTTTAGTCTTCAAGGTGTTTAGATTTGAATTTTTGTCGGTTGGTGAGTTTGAATCTGGATTTGAATTTTTTAGAACTCCCCAATGTAAGTCAATGGGAGTTTTTCCGAGTTTTGATCGTCATTTGTAGGAAAACCGTAAGTCCGATCAGTCTGAAAAGATAAAGCAACTCGAGTCAGAACAGTTTGAGTGTCTGAGCCGAGTTTGGAGTATGTAGAGTTAAAGCTCTAGGACGAGTTTGAGTGGAATTTTTTGGTAAGAATAATAATAATAATAATAAGTTTAAATAGGATTTCAATATGTTGGCTCTCTCAAGCCAACTTAACTAGATGCGAAAGTTCGTCGAGACAAACTTTAAGTTGGCTTGAGAAAGTTTGGACCGGAAAGTTTTTTGCTAGGCGGTTGTTAGGATGTTATGGATGGTCGCTATGGTGTTGCTAGGCGGTTGCTAAGGTATTTTGGGTGGTTGCTAGGCGGTTGCTAGGGTATTTTGGGTGGTTGCTAGGGTGTTCTGGGTGGTTGCTAGGGTGTTCTGGGTGGTTGCTAGGATATTTTTGGTGGTTGCTAGGGTCTTTTGGGTGGTTGCTAGGCGGTTGCTAGGGTCTTTTGGGTGGTTGCTAGGATATTTTGGGTGGTTGCTAGGGTGTTCTGGGTGGTTGCTAGGCAGTTGCAAGGGTGTTATGGGTGGTTGCTATGGTGTTGCTAGGCGTTGCTAAGGTATTCTGGGTGGTTGCTAGGTGGTGGCTAGGGTGTTCTGGGTGGTTGCTAGGCTGTTTTGGGTGGTTGCTAGGGTCTTTTGGGTGGTTGCTAGGCGGTTGCTAGGGTGTTTTGGGTGGTTGCTAGGGTGTTTTGGGTGGTTGCTAGGCGGTTGCTAGGGTCTTTTGGATGGTTGCTAGGGTCTTTTGGGTGGTTGCTAGGCGGTTGCTAGGGTATTTTGGGTGGTTGCTAGGGTCTTTTGGGTGGTTGCTAGGGTGTTCTGGGTGGTTGCTAGGCGGTTGCTAGGGTCTTTTGGGTGGTTGCTAGGCGGTTGCTAGGGTGTTCTGGGTTGTTGCTAGGCGGTTTTGGGTGGTTGCTAGGATATTCTGGGTGGTTGCTAGGCGGTTGCTAGGATATTTCTGGTGGTTGCTAGGGTCTTTTGGGTGGTTGCTAGGCAGTTGCTAGGATATTTTTGGTGGTTGCTAGGGTCTTTTGGGTGGTTGCTAGGCGGTTGCTAGGGTGTTTTGGGTGGTTGCTAGGCGGTTGCTAGGGTGTTTTGGGTGGTTGCTAGGGTGTTTTGGGTGGTTGCTAGGCGGTTGCTAGGGTTTCTGGGTGGTTGCTAGGGTCTTTTGGGTGGTTGCTACGGTGTTCTGGGTGGTTGCTAGGGTCTTTTGGGTGGTTGCTAGGCGGTTGCTAGGGTGTTCTGGGGGGTTGCTATGGTATTCAGGGCGGTTGATATGGTGTTACTAGGTGGTTGGTAGTTGTCACAGATGGTTACTATGGAGTTTTTATAGAGTTCTTAGCATGATCTTGGCATGATTTAACACTTAACTAATCGCTATTAGCATGTAGCTATTCACTGCTAGCATATGTAGCATGTTGGAAGTGCTGTTTGCTAGCATGAGTCAAAAGAGCCAAACCTCATCTCTATACGATGTTCTGATACAGAGATATAGGTCTTGAAAAATGGTTGCTAGGGTACTCAAGTTTGGTTGCTATGGAGTTGCTTGGGAGCTGGGAGCTTTAAACTTAAGAAGTTTAAATTGGTTTAAAGTTTAAAGTAGTTTGAAGTTTATGACAGAGAGATAGATAGATAAATAAGTTAGATAGATACACACACACACACACACACACACACACACTCAGAGTTTATGAGTTTAGAGTTTATAAGTGAATAAACTGATGAGTTTATAAGTGTATGAGTTTTTGAGTTTAGAGTTTATAAGTTTAAATGAGTTTAGAGTTCAGAGTTTATTAATTTATGAGTATAAGAGTTCATAAGTCTATGAATTCATGAGTTTATTAGTTAATTAGTTATTAAATTTAAGTTAATTAGTTTATAAATGTATGAGATTAGAGTTTATTAGTTTAAATGAGTTTCATTGGCTAATATATATAGAACGGCAGTTTGGTTTAGTCTTCAAGGTATTTAGATTTGAATTTTTGTCGGTTGGTCAGTTTGAATCTGGATTTTAATTTTTTAGAACTCCCCAATGCAAGTCAATGGGAGTTTTTCCGAGTTTTGATCATCATTTGTAGGAAAACCGTAAGTCCGATCAGTCTGAAAAGATAAAGCAACTCGAGTCAGAACAGTTTGAGTGTCTGAGCCGAGTTTGGAGTATGTAGAGTTAAAGCTCTAGGAGGAGATTGAGTGGAATTTTTTGGTAAGAAGAATAATAATAATAACTAGATGCGAAAGTTCGTCGAGACAAACTTTAAGTTGGCTTGAGAAAGTTTGGACCGGAACGTTTTTTGCTAGGCGGTTGTTAGGATGTTATGGGTGGTCGCTATGGTGTTGCTAAGGTATTCTGGGTGGTTGCTAGGTGGTTGCTAGGGTATTTTGGGTGGTTGCTAGGGTGTTTTGGGTGGTTGCTAGGCGGTTGCTAGGGTCTTTTGGGTGGTTGCTAGGTGGTTGCTAGGATGTTCTGGGTGGTTGCTAGGATATTTTTGGTGGTTGCTAGGGTCTTTTGGGTGGTTGCTAGGCGGTTGCTAGGGTCTTTTGGGTGGTTGCTAGGGTCTTTTGGGTGGTTGCTAGGCGGTTGCTAGGGTGTTTTGGGTGGTTGCTAGGGTCTTTTGGGTGGTTGCTAGGCGGTTGCTAGGGTATTTTGGGTGGTTGCTAGGATGTTCTGGGTGGTTGCTATGCAGTTGCTAGGGTGTTATGGGTGGTTGCTATGGTGTTGCTAGGCGGTTGCTAGGGTGTTCTGGGTGGTTGCTAGGCAGTTGCTAGGGTGTTATGGGTGGTTGCTATGGTGTTGCTAGGCGTTGCTAAGGTATTCTGGGTGGTTGCTGGGTGGTGGCTAGGGTGTTCTGGGTGGTTGCTAGGCTGTTTTGGGTGGTTGCTAGGGTATTCTGGGTTGTTGCTAGGGTCTTTTGGGTGGTTGCTAGGCGGTTGCTAGGGTGTTTTGGGTGGTTGCTAGGGTGTTTTGGGTGGTTGCTAGGCGGTTGCTAGGGTCTTTTGGGTGGTTGCTAGGGGTCTTTTGGGTGTTGCTAGGGTGTTCTGGGTGGTTGCTAGGGTCTTTTGGGTGGTTGCTAGGCGGTTGCTAGGGTGTTTTGGGTGGTTGCTAGGATATTTTGGGTGGTTGCTAGGTTATTTTTGGTGGTTGCTAGGGTGTTCTGGGTGGTTTCTAGGCGGTTGCTAGGGTGTTCTGGGGGGTTGCTATGGTATTCAGGACGGTTGATATGGTGTTACTAGGTGGTTGGTAGTTGTCACAGATGGTTACTATGGAGTTTTTATAGAGTTCTTAGCATGATCTTGGCATGATTTAACACTTAACTAATCGCTATTAGCATGTAGCTATTCACTGCTAGCATGTGTAGCATGTTGGAAGTGCTGTTTGCTAGCAGGAGTCAAAAGAGCCAAAACTCATCTCTATACGATGTTCTGATACAGAGATATAGGTCTTTCAAAACGGTTGCTAGGGTACTCAAGTTTGGTTGCTATGGAGTTGCTTGGGAGCTGGAAGCATTAAACTTAAGAAGTTTAAAGTGGTTTGAAGTTTAAAGTAGTTTAAAGTAGTTTGAAGTTTATGATAGATATATAAATAAGTTAGATAGATACACACAAACAAACACACACACACACACACACACACACTCAGACTACCTCGCTCACACACTCAGTCAGACACACACACACTCAGAGTTTATGAGTTTAGAGTTTATAAGTGTACGAGTTTTTGAGTTTAGAGTTTATAAGTTTAAATGAGTTTAGAGTTCAGAGTTTATTAATTTATGAGTTTAAGAGTTCACAAGTCTATGAATTCATGAGTTTATTAGTTAATCAGTTATTAAATTTAAGTTAATTAGTTTATAAATGTATGAGATTAGAGTTTATTAGTTTAAATGAGTTTCATTGGCTAATATATATAGAACGGCAGTTTGGTTTAGTCTTCAAGGTGTTTAGATTTTAATTTTTGTCGGTTGGTGAGTTTGAATCTGGATTTGAATTTTTTAGAACTCCCCAATGTAAGTCAATGGGAGTTTTTCCGAGTTTTGATCGTCATTTGTAGGAAAACCGTAAGTCCGATCAGTCTGAAAAGATAAAGCAACTCGAGTCAGAACAGTTTGAAGGTCTGAGCCGAGTTTGGAGTATGTAGAGTTAAAGCTCTAGGAGGAGATTGAGTGGAATTTTTTGGTAAGAATAATAATAATAATAATAATAATAATAATAATAAGTTTAAATAGGATTTCAATATGTTGGCTTTCTCAAGCCAACTTAATAAGTTTAAATAGGATTTCAATATGTTGGCTCTCTCAAGCCAACTTAATAAGTTTAAATAGGATTTCAATATGTTGGCTCTCTCAAGCCAACTTAATAATAAGTTTAAATAGGATTTCAATATGTTGGCTTTCTCAAGCCAACTTAATAACTAGATGCGAAAGTTCGTCGAGACAAACTTTAAGTTGGCTTGAGAAAGTTTGGACCGGAACGTTTTTTGCTAGGCGGTTGTTAGGATGTTATGGGTGGTCGCTATGGTGTTGCTAGGCGGTTGCTAAGGTATTCTGGGTGGTTGCTAGGCGGTTGCTAGGGTATTTTGGGTGGTTGCTAGGGTGTTTTGGGTGGTTGCTAAGGTCTTTTGTGTGGTTGCTAGGCGGTTGCTAGGTGGTTGCTAGGGTGTTCTGGGTGGTTGCTAGGATATTTTTGGTGGTTACTAGGTTCTTTTGGGTGGTTGCTAGGCGGTTGCTAGGGTCTTTTGGGTGGTTGCTAGGCGGTTGCTAGGGTGTTTTGGGTGGTTGCTAGGCTGTTTTGGGTGGTTGCTAGGATATTTTGGGTGGTTGCTAGGGTCTTTTGGGTGGTTGCTAGGCGGTTGCTAGGGTGTTATGGGTGGTTGCTATGGTGTTGCTAGGCGGTTGCTAAGGTATTTTGGGTGGTTGCTAGGGTGTTCTGGGTGGTTGCTAGGCAGTTGCAAGGGTGTTATGGGTGGTTGCTATGGTGTTGCTAGGCGTTGCTAAGGTATTCTGGGTGGTTGCTAGGTGGTGGCTAGGGTGTTCTGGGTGGTTGCTAGGCTGTTTTGGGTGGTTGCTAGGGTCTTTTGGGTGGTTGCTAGGCGGTTGCTAGGTTCTTTTGGGTGGTTGCTAGGGTTTTTTGGGTGGTTGCTAGGCGGTTGCTAGGGTCTTTTGGGTGGTTGCTAGGGTCTTTTGGGTGGTTACTAGGGTGTTCTGGGTGGTTGCTAGGCGGTTGCTAGGGTCTTTTGGGTGGTTGCTAGGCGGTTGCTAGGGTGTTCTGGGTGGTTGCTAGGCTGTTTTGGGTGGTTGCTAGGATATTCTGGGTGGTTGCTAGGCGGTTGCTAGGATATTTCTGGTGGTTGCTAGGGTCTTTTGGGTGGTTGCTAGGCGGTTGATAGGATATTTTGGGTGGTTGCTAGGGTCTTTTGGGTGGTTGCTAGGCGGTTGCTAGGGTGTTTTGGGTGGTTGCTAGGGTCTTTTGGGTGGTTGCTAGGCGGTTGCTAGGGTGTTTTGGGTGGTTGCTAGGGTCTTTTGGGTGGTTGCTACGTTGTTCTGGGTGGTTGCTAGGGTCTTTTGGGTGGTTGCTAGGCGGTTGCTAGGGTGTTCTGGGGGGTTGCTATGGTATTCAGGGCGGTTGATATGGTGTTACTAGGTGGTTGGTAGTTGTCACAGATGGTTACTATGGAGTTTTTATAGAGTTCTTAGCATGATCTTGGCATGATTTAACACTTAACTAATCGCTATTAGCATGTAGCTATTCACTGCTAGCATATGTAGCATGTTGGAAGTGCTGTTTGCTAGCATGAGTCAAAAGAGCCAAACCTCATCTCTATACGATGTTCTGATACAGAGATATAGGTCTTGCAAAACGGTTGCTAGGGTACTCAAGTTTGGTTGCTATGGAGTTGCTTGGGAGCTGGGAGCTTTAAACTTAAGAAGTTTAAATTGGTTTGAAGTTTAAAGTAGTTTGCAGTTTATGACAGAGAGATAGATAGATAAATAAGTTAGATAGATACACACACACACACACACACACACACACTCACAGACTCACAGACTACCTCGCTCACACACTCACTCAGACACACACACACACACTCAGAGTTTATGAGTTTAGAGTTTATAAGTGTATAAACTGATGAGTTTATAAGTGTATGAGTTTTTGAGTTTAGAGTTTATAAGTTTAAATGAGTTTAGAGTTCAGAGTTTATTAATTTATGAGTTTAAGAGTTCATAAGTCTATGAATTCATGAGTTTATTAGTTAATTAGTTATTAAATTTAAGTTAATTAGTTTATAAATGTATGAGATTAGAGTTTATTAGTTTAAATGAGTTTCATTGGCTAATATATATAGAACGGCAGTTTGGTTTAGTCTTCAAGGTATTTAGATTTGAATTTTTGTCGGTTGGCGAGTTTGAATCTGGATTCGAATTTTTTAGAACTCCCCAATGTAAGTCAATGGGAGTTTTTCCGAGTTTTGATCGTCATTTGTAGGAAAACCGTAAGTCCGATCAGTCTGAAAAGACAAAGCAACTCGAGTCAGAACAGTTTGAAGGTCTGAGCCGAGTTTGGAGTATGTAGAGTTAAAGCTCTAGGAGGAGATTGAGTGTAATTTTTTGGTAAGAATAATAATAATAACTAGATGCGAAAGTTCGTCGAGACAAACTTTAAGTTGGCTTGAGAAAGTTTGGACCGGAAAGTTTTTTGCTAGGCGGTTGTTAGGATGTTATGGGTGGTCGCTATGATGTTGCTAGGTGGTTGCTAAGGTATTCTGGGTGGTTGCTAGGGTGTTTTGGGTGGTTGCTAGGCGGTTGCTAGGGTCTTTTGTGTGGTTGCTAGGTGGTTGCTAGGGTGTTCTGGGTGGTTGCTAGGATATTTTTGGTGGTTGCTAGCAAGGTTATTATAGTTTTGCTTTTTTAAATTAGTTTTTATTTTAATATCGTTTTCAATTTTGCTTTAAATTTAAGTTTAGTTTTAGTTAGTTTCATTAATGGTTTTGTTAGTTTAAGTTTAGTTTTTATTTTGCAAACACATTTCTATTTAGTTTTTATTTTATTTAGTTTCGGTTTTAGTTTTAGTAATTATAGTTTAGCAGAGCAAACAAAACATTTCCAAAGCGAGACGCAGAGTGACGCTTTTTTCAGAGTGACACTGGTACATACAACAAAAAAACAGCTAAATTAATCTGACAACCTGCTGTGAAGCCAGTGTGATTAAATAATGAAGTATCTATGCAGTGTGTGAGTGTGTGTGAGTGTGTACATGTTTTTCTAACGTGGTGGGGACTTAAACCTGAATGCACACACACTCATGGGGACCTGTGTCACTCTGGGCCTAAATTAAATCACACAGAATGAGTTTTTTTGAAAATGTGTGTGATGGGTCGGGTTAGTGCGTGTGTGTGTGTGTGTGTGTGTGTGTGTTGGGTCGGTTTAGAGGTCATTAGTGTGTGTGTGTGTGTGTGCGTGTGTGTGTGTGTGATGGGTCGGGTTAGTGTGTGTGATGGGTCGGGTTAGTGTGTGTGTGTGTGTGTGTGTGTGTGTGTGTGTGTGTGTGTGTGTGTGTGTGTGTGTGTGTGTGATGGGTCGGGTTAGTGTGTGTGTGTGTGTGTGTGTGTGTGTGTGTGTGTGTGTGTGATGGGTATGTTTAGGGGTCAGTTTAGTGTAAGGAGACAGAATATACAGTTTGTACAATATAACAACCATTACGTCAATGGAGAATCCCAACAAAGATAGTGTGAGAGAGAGAGAGAGAGAGAGAGAGAGAGAGAGAGGCTGAGGCTCTCTGCAGTAACCAGTACCCAACAGCCTCAGGACAGCAACGCCAAATCAAGCAGACCAAACCAAATTATCAACAAGCAGAAAGAAAAATATATTGAATACTGGAAAGAAACGACCAAAACACAAAGTAAAGTACAATGTTATCTGACCCTAAAAAGAGAATTCACACTGGCAAATTACCTGAGTACGATAAAATGTCCTAAACTAAGAAAAATGTTGACAACATACAGACTGAGTGAACACAGCCTGGCCATAGAGAAGGGTCGCCACAGACAGAGCTGGCTCCCACAAGAGGAGAGCCAGCTCCCAGTGAACTCTGCTCCCAGTGTGACAGGGGACAGGTCGAGACAGAGCTGCACTTTCTAACCTCATGCCCCAAATATAATACACTAAGACAAAAACACTTTGCAAACATTTCCATATCAGACACACAGAAACTCCCATATGTACTGGGAGAAATGCCCAAATGTGAAATAATTGCTGCAAAATATGTCTC
Source organism: Rutilus rutilus (assembly GCF_951802725.1). NCBI lineage: Eukaryota > Metazoa > Chordata > Actinopteri > Cypriniformes > Leuciscidae > Rutilus > Rutilus rutilus. Next base: position 24,411,381 of record NC_140213.1, on the reverse strand, counting down.
TTCATGCCATGAAATGAAGACAACCAGTGGAACCTCAGATGGATAAATTGTACAAATTTTCAAATAATTATTTTTTTGATTGTTTGATATTTTAGTAAAAAAAATTATAAATGTATTCATGCATTTGTTTACTGATTAATTTTATTGATTATTTGTTAATTGCCTATGTAATGGCCAATGCTTTGGCAATACTGTACAAGTCATGCCAATAAAGCTCATTTGAATTGAATTGAATTGAGAGAGAGAGAGAGAGAGAGAGAGAGAGAGAGAGAGAGAGAGAGAGAGAGAGAGAGTGTGTGTGAGTGGACATGTCTCCACATGGATAACAATATTATTAGCAGAAAATCTTTTGTAAAAACAAAGATAACAACAGCACCTTTCAGCCTGTCAACCTTCATGAAAGCATGACATCACAACATTAAAGGTATTTTTGTGCTTGACGGACTTGTTTTGCTGTTGCACCCGCGTCTCGCACGCAAATGAAAGGACATTCTAAAAACGCTTTGCTCAAGTTAAAAGAAGTTCAACTTGCGTCTCATTACCTCGAGTTATTATTTCCCATTCCACTGCCACGGACGCATCCTTTATGAACAGCCGCTTAGGACTAGCGATGTGTTCGCTGGTCCTTCATTGAGCGCGTCACAGGACAGCGGTTAATCGCCTCAGCAACTTCACGCGTGTGAAGCGCCATTACAGCATTTCCCTAAACAGCCACAGGTCAGACTTTCCACCAAAGTAAAGAGCTTATTAAATACGAAAACGATTATTTATTTTAGCTAATTATTATTTTATTTCAGTTAGTTTTTCAGTAACTGTTGTTAGTTTCGTTTAGTTTTAGTTTTTCATTTATTATAAATTTCTAATTTTATTTCAGTTTACGAAAATGTTTTTTGACCAATAGTTTTAGTCTTAGTTTCAGTTTTCGTTTACGAAAATAACCTTGGTTGCTAGGGTCTTTTGGGTGGTTGCTAGGTGGTTGCTAGGGTCTTTTGGGTGGTTGCTAGGCGGTTGCTAGGGTGTTTTGGGTGGTTGCTAGGGTCTTTTGGGTGGTTGCTAGGCGGTTGCTAGGGTATTTTGGGTGGTTACTAGGGTGTTCTGGGTGGTTGCTAAGCAGTTGCTAGGGTGTTATGGGTGGTTGCTAGGGTGTTTTGGGTGGTTGCTAAGATATTTTGGGTGGTTGCTAGGGTCTTTTGGGTGGTTGCTAGTCGGTTGCTAGGGTATTTTGGGTGGTTGCTAGGGTATTTTGGGTGGTTGCTAGAGTGTTCTGGGTGGTTGTTAGGCAGTTGCTACGGTGTTCTGAGTGGTTGCTATGGTGTTGCTAGGGTGTTCTAAGGTATTTTGGGTGGTTGCTAGGGTGTTCTGGGTGGTTGTTAGGCAGTTGCTACGGTGTTCTGAGTGGTTGCTATGGTGTTGCTAGGGTGTTCTAAGGTATTTTGGGTGGTTGCTAGGGTGTTCTGGGTGGTTGTTAGGCAGTTGCTAGGGTGTTCTGAGTGGTTGCTATGGTGTTGCTAGGGTGTCCTAAGGTATTTTGGGTGGTTGCTAGGGTGTTCTGAGTGGTTGCTATGGTGTTGCTATGGTGTTCTAAGGTATTTTGGGTGGTTGCTAGGGTGTTCTGGGTGGTTGCTATGGTGTTGCTAGGGTGTTCTAAGGTATTTTGGGTGGTTGCTAGGGTGTTCTGGGTGGTTGTTAGGCAGTTGCTAGGGTGTTCTGAGTGGTTGCTATGGTGTTGCTAGGGTGTTCTAAGGTATTTTGGGTGGTTGCTAGGGTGTTCTGAGTGGTTGCTATGGTGTTGCTAGGGTGTTCTAAGGTATTTTGGGTGGTTGCTAGGGTGTTCTGGGTGGTTGGTAGGCGGTTGCTAGGGTGTTCTGGGTGGTTGCTATGGTATTCAGGGCGGTTGATATGGTGTTACTAGGTGGTTGGTAGTTGTCACAGATGGTTACTATGGAGTTTTTATAGAGTTCTTAGCATGATCTTGGCATGATTCAACACTTAACTAATTGCTATTAGCATGTAGCTATTCACTGCTAGCATGTGTAGCATGTTGGAAGTGCTGTTTGCTAGCATGAGTCAAAAGAGCCAAAACTCATCTCTATACGATGTTCTGATACAGAGATATAGGTCTTGCAAAACGGTTGCTAGGGTACTCAAGTTTGGTTGCTATGGAGTTGCTTGGGAGCTGGAAGCATTAAACTAAAGAAGTTTAAAGTGGTTTGAAGTTTAAAGTAGTTTAAAGTAGTTTAAAGTAGTTTGAAGTTTATGATAGATATATAAATAAGTTAGATAGATACACACAAACACACACACACACACACACACACACTCAGACTACCTCGCCCACACACTCACTCACTCAGACACACACACACACACTCAGAGTTTATGAGTTTAGAGTTTATAAGTGTACGAGTTTTTGAGTTTAGAGTTTATAAGTTTAAATGAGTTTAGAGTTCAGAGTTTATTAATTTATGAGTTTAAGAGTTCATAAGTCTATGAATTCTAGGGCTGGTCCGAATACCATTTTTTGAGCTTCGAAGCTTCGATAGGAATTAACATCGAATATTCGAAGCTTCGGAGGGAGGGGGCTGAACATATTTTTCTCTCTAATAAAGGCAGGAATCTCGACTTCACGAGTGCAATGTCACAGTTGGTGCAATATAGACACGCGAGACGTGACACGTTCAGAATTAATAAACTTTTAATACAGAACAGCGCGAGCGGGAAGCGCGCGCGCCTCACGCGCAGGGCTCCGAGAACGTACACTGCACTAGTGATACAAAACACAGCCTAATATTTTTCTGAGTAACAAATAACTCTCAAATCAGAAATCAGCAGCACAGTAATTACTGACACAGTAAAGGGTAGGCTAATATATTGTTTCTATTCTATTTCCACAATGTCAAAGCAACACGTGCTTATAGCCTACAAGCTCAGGCATGCACTTCTGCCCATACAAACACCGCTGTTCTGCGCTCTAAAATAAGAGTATTGTATTTCGCCCAAAAATGCTAAAAAAATAACCGTGTGAGAGCGTTTTAGGCTATATCATGTTATAGCCAGATATGACGACGCTTACAGCACGCGTCACCGCAGATCAGCATCTATTCATCAAGCCAACGTGCAACTAATCAAAGTGAAAGTGGGTCGCAGATGCTTTAACACACAATCAACTTCATTAAAAGTAAAGAACCGAAATGATCTTACCAGGGCTGTTGCGCGCTCTCTTATTGCGGTCTTTGATTTAGAAATTTTAGCTGACGATCAGTAAAATGCAGCTGTTGCTGGTGACGTGCACTCCATTACATCTGCCTATAGCGCGGGATTTGAAGTTCGGATTCATATCCGTTTTGCAAAAACACATTTATGTGTTCATTGTTCATATTGACAAATCAGAGAGAGCTATCCATCTGAGAAAACGCATGACAGCCCCATTCAAGCGCGAATGGGAACCGTTTCTAGGAGGATGCCAGGTGTGAAAAAAAAAATAAAAAAATTAAAACGAATATTCGAATGTCAAATTTGAAAATCGAATACCAACCCACCGAACGAATATTCGAATACTCGAATATTCTGGTACAGCCCTAATGAATTCATGAGTTTATTAGTTAATTAGCTATTAAATTTAAGTTAATTAGTTTATAAATGTATGAGATTAGAGTTTATTAGTTTAAATGAGTTTCATTGGCTAATATATATAGAACGGCAGTTTGGTTTAGTCTTCAAGGTGTTTAGATTTAAATTTTTGTCGGTTGGTGAGTTTGAATCTGGATTTGAATTTTTTAGAACTCCCCATTGTAAGTCAATGGGAGTTTTTCCGAGTTTTGATCGTCATTTGTAGGAAAACCGTAAGTCCGATCAGTCTGAAAAGATAAAGCAACGCGAGTCAGAACAGTTTGAGTGTCTGAGCCGAGTTTGGAGTATGTAGAGTTAAAGCTCTAGGACGAGTTTCATATAGAAATTTTAGTCTCGGAATAATAATAATAAGTTTAAATAGGATTTCAATATGTTGGCTCTCTCAAGCCAACTTAACTAGATGCGAAAGTTCGTCGAGACAAACTAAGTTGGCTTGAGAAAGTTTGGACCAGAACGTTTTTTGCTAGACGGTTGCTAGGATGTTATGGGTGGTCGCTATGGTGTTGCTAGGCGGTTGCTAAGGTATTCTGGGTGGTTGCTAGGTGGTTGCTAGGGTGTTCTGGGTGGTTGCTAGGATGTTTTGGCTGGTTGCTAGGCGGTTGCTAGGGTGTTCTGGGTGGTTGCTAGGCTGTTTTGGGTGGTTGCTAGGGTATTCTGGGTGGTTGCTAGGCGGTTGCTAGGATATTTCTGGTGGTTGCTAGGGTCTTTTGGGTGGTTGCTAGGCGGTTGCTAGGATATTTTGGGTGGTTGCTAGGGTCTTTTGGGTAGTTGCTAGGCGGTTGCTAGGATATTTTGGGTAGTTGCTACGGTCTTTTGGGTGGTTGCTAGGCGGTTGCTAGGATATTTTCGGTGGTTGCTAGGGTCTTTTGGGTGGTTGCTAGGCGGTTGCTAGGGTATTTTGGGTGGTTGCTAGGGTCTTTTGGGTAGTTGCTAGGCGGTTGCTAGGATATTTTGGGTAGTTGCTAGGGTCTTTTGGGTGGTTGCTAGGTGGTTGCTAGGATATTTTCGGTGGTTGCTAGGGTCTTTTGGGTGGTTGCTAGGCGGTTGCTAGGGTATTTTGGGTGGTTGCTAGGATATTTTTGGTGGTTGCTAGGGTATTTTGGGTGGTTGCTAGGCGGTTGCTAGGGTGTTTTGGGTGGTTGCTAGGCGGTTGCTAGGGTGTTTTGGGTGGTTGCTAGGATATTTTGGGTGGTTGCTAGGGTGTTTTGGGTGGTTGCTAGGGTATTTTGGGTGGTTGCTAGGGTGTTCTGGGTGGTTGCTAGGCGGTTGCTAGGGTGTTCTGGGTGGTTGCTATGGTATTCAGGGCGGTTGATATGGTGTTACTAGGTGGTTGGTAGTTGTCACAGATGGTTACTATGGAGTTTTTATAGAGTTCTTAGCATGATCTTGGCATGATTCAACACTTAACTAATTGCTATTAGCATGTAGCTATTCACTGCTAGCATGTGTAGCATGTTGGAAGTGCTGTTTGCTAGCATGAGTCAAAAGAGCCAAAACTCATCTCTATACGATGTTCTGATACAGAGATATAGGTCTTGCAAAACGGTTGCTAGGGTACTCAAGTTTGGTTGCTATGGAGTTGCTTGGGAGCTGGAAGCGTTAAACTTAAGAAGTTTAAAGTGGTTTGAAGTTTAAAGTAGTTTAAAGTAGTTTGAAGTTTATGATAGATATATAAATAAGTTTGATAGATACACACACACACAAACACACACACACACACACACACACACACGCGCACACACACACACTCACTCACTCAGACTACCTCGCTCACACACTCACTCAGACACACACACACACACTCTCAGAGTTTATGAGTTTAGAGTTTATAAGTGTATAAATTGATGAGTTTATAAGTGTATGAGTTTTTGAGTTTAGAGTTTATAAAAGTTTAAATGAGTTTAAGAGTTCATTTGTCATTTGTCATTTGTAGGAAAACCGTAAGTCCGATCAGTCTGAAAAGATAAAGCAACGCGAGTCAGAACAGTTTGAGTGTCTGAGCCGAGTTTGGAGTATGTAGAGTTAAAGCTCTAGGAGGAGATTGAGTGGAATTTTTTGATAAGAATAATAATAATAATAATAATAATAATAAGTTTAAATAGGATTTCAATATGTTAGCTTTCTCAAGCCAACTTAACTAGATGCGAAAGTTCGTCGAGACAAACTTTAAGTTGGCTTGAGAAAGTTTGGACCGGAAAGTTTTTTGCTAGGCGGTTGTTAGGATGTTATGGGTGGTCGCTATGGTGTTGCTAGGCGGTTGCTAAGGTATTCTGGGTGGTTGCTAGGCGGTTGCTAGGGTGTTTTGGGTGGTTGCTAGGGTCTTTTGTGTGGTTGCTAGGGGGTTGCTAGGTGGTTGCTAGGGTGTTCTGGGTGGTTGCTAGGATATTTTTGGTGGTTGCTAGGGTCTTTTTGGTGGTTGCTAGGCGGTTGCTAGGGTCTTTTGGGTGGTTGCTAGGGTCTTTTGGGTGGTTGCTAGGCGGTTGCTAGGGTGTTTTGGGTGGTTGCTAGGGTCTTTTGGGTGGTTGCTAGGCGGTTGCTAGGGTATTTTGGGTGGTTACTAGGGTGTTCTGGGTGGTTGCTAGGCAGTTGCTAGGGTGTTATGGCTGGTTGCTAGGGTGTTTTGGGTGGTTGCTAAGATATTTTGGGTGGTTGCTAGGGTCTTTTGGGTGGTTGCTAGGCGGTTGCTAGGGTATTTTGGGTGGTTGCTAGAGTGTTCTGGGTGGTTGTTAGGCAGTTGCTACGGTGTTCTGAGTGGTTGCTATGGTGTTGCTAGGGTGTCCTAAGGTATTTTGGGTGGTTGCTAGGGTGTTCTGGGTGGTTGTTAGGCAGTTGCTACGGTGTTCTGAGTGGTTGCTATGGTGTTGCTAGGGTGTTCTAAGGTATTTTGGGTGGTTGCTAGGGTGTTCTGGGTGGTTGTTAGGCAGTTCCTAGGGTGTTCTGAGTGGTTGCTATGGTGTTGCTAAGGTGTCCTAAGGTATTTTGGGTGGTTGCTAGGGTGTTCTGAGTGGTTGCTATGGTGTTGCTATGGTGTTCTAAGGTATTTTGGGTGGTTGCTAGGGTGTTCTGGGTGGTTGCTATGGTGTTGCTAGGGTGTTCTAAGGTATTTTGGGTGGTTGTTAGGCAGTTGCTAGGATGTTCTGAGTGGTTGCTTTGGTGTTGCTAGGGTGTTCTAAGGTATTTTGGGTGGTTGCTAGGGTGTTCTGAGTGGTTGCTATGGTGTTGCTAGGGTGTTCTAAGGTATTTTGGGTGGTTGCTAGGGTGTTCTGGGTGGTTGCTAGGCGGTTGCTAGGGTGTTCTGGGTGGTTGCTATGGTATTCAGGGCGGTTGATATGGTGTTACTAGGTGGCTGGTAGTTGTCACAGATGGTTACTATGGAGTTTTTATAGAGTTCTTAGCATGATCTTGGCATGATTTAACACTTAACTAATCACTATTAGCATGTAGCTATTCACTGCTAGCATGTGTAGTATGTTGGAAGTGCTGTTTGCTAGCATGAGTCAAAAGAGCCAAACCTCATCTCTATATGATGTTCTGATACAGAGATATAGGTCTTACAAAACGGTTGCTAGGGTACTCGAGTTTGGTTGCTATGGAGTTGCTTGGGAGCTGGAAGATTTAAACTTAAGAAGTTTATAGTGGTTTGAAGTTTACAGTAGTTTGAAGTTTGACAGATAGATAAATAAGTTAGATAGACAGACACACACACACACACACACACACACACACACAGACACACACACACACACACACACACACACACACACACACACACACACTAACTCGCTCACACACTCACTCATAAACTCAGTGTGTGTGTCTGAGTTTAGAGTTTATAAGTGTATAAATTGATGAGTTTATAAGTGTATGAGTTCTTGAGTTTTGAGTTTATAAGTTTAAATCAGTTTAGAGTTTATAAGTTTAAATGAGATTAAGAGTTCAGAGTTTATTAATTTGATGAGTTTAAGAGTTCATAAGTTTATGAATTCATGAGTTTATAAGTTAATTAGTTTGTAAGTGTTTATAGTTTATAGTTTATTAGTTTAAATGAGTCTCAATGGCTCATATAGTATATAGAACGGCAGTTTGGTTTAGTCTTCAAGGTGTTTAGATTTAAATTTTTGTCGGTTTGAATTTTTTAGAACTCCCCAATGTAAGTCAATGGGAATTTTTGAATGAGTTTTTTCGAGTTTTGATCGTCATTTTTAGGAAAACCGTAAGT
>NC_140213.1:24266032-24398532 GCF_951802725.1 Rutilus rutilus | reverse complement strand
TCGTTAGGTGATAGGGCTAAGTAGAGCTGTGTGTCGTCTGCATAGCTGTGGTAAGCAATGTGGTTCTTTCTCATTATTTGGCTCAGTGGGAGCATATACAGGTTGAACAGGAGTGGCGCAAGAATTGAGCCTTGAGGGACTCCGCATGTCATGGATGTCCACTCAGACTTATGATCTCCTATACTCACATAATAACCTCTCCCATCTAAGTATGACCTGAACCATTTTAGGACTATCCCAGAAAGCCCCACCCAGTTTTCCAGCCTGTCCAGAAGTATGTTATGATCGACAGTGTCAAATGCAGCACTGAGGTCGAGTAGCACCAGCACTGATAATTTGCCTGAATCAGTATTTAAGCGAATATCGTTTATTATCTTTATGAGCGCTGTCTCTGTGCTGTGGTGCAGTCGGAAACTAGATTGAAAATTGTCAAAGTATCCATTCGAGCTTAAGAATTTGTTCAGCTGATTGAAGACAACTTTCTCAATTATCTTGCCTATGAAAGGAAGATTTGAGATCGGCCTATAGTTGCTTAATATGTTCTTATCCAGATTGTTCTTTTTCAGGAGGGGCTTGACAACTGCAGTTTTCAGGGAGTTTGGAAAACTCCCAGAGAGAAGTGAGGCATTTACCACTTCTAGAAGATCTGCTTCTAAACTGTTTAACACACTTTTGAAAAATGATGTGGGAAGTGTGTCAAGAGCGCAGGTTGATGTTTTAAGGTGCTGTACGGTTTCTTCCAAAATTTTGCCATCAATTTCTTTGAAGTCAGACATAGTAGCTACTTTCTCAGGTGGTTTGATCTGTCTGACCCCAGTGCAGCTCAAGGATGTGCTGATCACCTTTCTGATATTATTGATTTTCTCAGAGAAGAAAGAAGCAAACTCACTGCACTTGCTGTCTGAGAGCATTTCACTGGGAATCTGGCTTGGAGGGTTTGTCAGTCTCTCTACAGTAGCAAAAAGAGTGCGTGTGTTGTTTAAATTACTGTTTATAATATTTGAGAAGAAAGTCTGTCTAGCTTTGCCTAGTTCCATATTGAAAGCATGGATGCTGTCTTTGTAGATGTTATAATGGACTACAAGTTTTGTCTTCCGCCACATGCGCTCTACTTTTCTGCATTGTCTTTTCATATTTTGCACTGCTGTTGAGTTTCTCCAAGGTGCTTTTTGTCTGCCACTCTTCTTCCTGAGTTTAACAGGAGCAATATCATCAAATACACTTTTAACTTTTGAGTTAAAAGAATCTAGGACAAAATCAACAGAGTCTGCAGATATGCTTGGTGTTAAGGATATAGCCTTCATAAATAGTACACTAGTGTTCTCATTTAAGCATCTCTTCTTGACAGACACAGATCTAGCTTCAATGGCAGGAGAGATCAATATATCAAAGAAAATACAGAAATGATCAGACAGTGCTACATCCTTAATAACAATCGATGAAATGTTTAGACCCTTACTGATAAGTAAATCTAGAGTGTGTCCGCGATTGTGTGTGGGTCCATGTATATGCTGAGTCAGATCAAAAGTTTTTAAAACACTTTTGATTTCTTTTGCCATATTGTTCTCTGCACTATCTATATGGATGTTAAAATCTCCAGCAATGGCAAAACAGTCAAACTCTGAGGTAATTGTTGATAACAGTTCTGTAAAGTCCTCAGCGAAGGCTGGAGAGTATTTTGGAGGCCTGTAAATAATGATAAGTAAAATGCATGGAGCACCTTTTAACACAATACACAGATATTCGAAAGACAAGTAATTCCCAAATGATATTTGCTTACATTGATAGATATCTTTAAAAAGAGCAGCTAGACCCCCACCTCTCTTAACAGCTCTGCAGACACTCATAAAAGTAAAGTTAGGAGGGGCTGTTTCATTGAGGATTGTTGCACTGCAGCTGTCTTCTAGCCAGGTTTCATTCAGAAGCATAAAATCCAGATTGTTTGTGGTTATTAAGTCGTTGACTAGAAGTGATTTATTTTTAAGTGAGCGGATGTTAAAGAGTGCTAACTTAACAGACTTACTTTTCCCCACAGCAATATTAGTTTGACGTGTAACAGGCACCAGATTAGTTAGGTTTGCTGTACGGCTATTGAAGGCCTTAGACTTTCTATCTTGTAATAGAACAGCAATAGAGAAAGATACAGGCACACTGGGTTCCCGTTTGTTCTGTAAACATTTGAGAAAGTTACTGTTATCAAAACAGGGACCCGACACATATCACTGAGAGCTGGTATCAGTTGTTTTTGGTTCACCTCTAGCAGATGGAGGAGGGTGTGGGCCCTGGCGTTGTGGCAGAGGCCGAAGAGCTCTCACAGGAGGAGGGGGAGGGCGAGCTGGGCCCGCAAGTTAGTAAGATAGATAGATAGATTAGTAAGAAAGATAGATAGATAAGTTAGTTAGAAAGATAGATTAGTTAAAAAGAAAGAAAGAAAGAAAGAAAGAAAGAAAGATAGATAAGTTAGTTAGAAAAATAGATTGATTAGTTAGAAAGAAAGATAGATTAGTTAGAAAGAAAGAAAGAAAAAGAAAGAAAGAAAGAAAGTTAGTTAGAAAGATTGATAGATTAGTTAGTTGGAAAGAAAGAAAGAGAAAGAAAGAAAGAAAGAAAGAAAGAAAGAAAAGTTAGTTAGAAAGATTGATAGATTAGTAAGAAAGAAAGAAAGATAGATAAGTTAGTTAGAAAGATAGATAGATTAGTAAAAAATAAAGAAAGATAGATAAATTAGTTAGAAAGATAGATAGATTAGTAAGAAAGACAGAAAGATAGATAAGTTAGTTAGAAAGAAAGAAAGATTAGTTAGAAATAAAGATAGATAAGTTAGTTAGAAAGATAGATAGATTAGTAAGAAAGATAGATAAGTTAGTTAGAAAGATAGATAGATGAGTAAGAAAGAAAGAAAGAAAGATTAGTTAGAAATAAAGATAGATAAGTTAGTTAGAAAGATAGATAGATTAGTAAGAAAGATAGATAAGTTAGTTAGAAAGATAGATTAATTAGAAAGAAAGAAAGATAAGTTAGTTAGAAAGAAAGAAAGATTAGTTAGAAATAAAGATAGATAAGTTAGTTAGAAAGATAGATAGATTAGTAAGAAAGATAGATAAGTTAGTTAGAAAGATAGATAGATGAGTAAGAAAGAAAGAAAGAAAGATTAGTTAGAAATAAAGATAGATAAGTTAGTTAGAAAGATAGATAGATTAGTAAGAAAGATAGATAAGTTAGTTAGAAAGATAGATAGATAGATGAGCAAGAAAGAAAGAAAGAAAGATAGATAAGCTATTTAGAAAGATAGATAGATTAGTAAGAAAGAAAGATAGATAAGTTAGAAAGATAGATTAGTTAGAAAGAAAGAAAGATATACAAGTTAGTTAGAAAGAAAGAAAGATATATAAGTTAGTTAGAAAGAAAGAAAGAAAGATATATAAGTTAGTTAGAAAGATAGATAGATTAGTTAGAAAGAAAGAAAGATAGGCAAGGCAAGTTTATTTATATAGCACATTTCATACACAGTGGCAATTCAAAGTGCTTTACATAGAAGAAATTAAAATAATAAAAAGAATAAGAATAATTAAAACAGTTTATACAGATAAAAATAAAATACAGTACAGTTCAAACAGTCGGACGAACATTGGCACAGTGCTCATTCAGTAAATGCATAGCTAAACAGATGTGTTTTGAGTCTGGATTTGAATGTGATTACTGTAGGAGCACATCTGATCTCTTCTGGAAGCTGGTTCCAGCTGCGGCTGGCATAATAGCTAAAAGCGGACTCGCCATGCTTAGAGTGAACCCTTGGTATTTCTAGCTGATATGATCCTAATGATCTGAGTGATCTGTTGGGTTTATATTCAGTGAGCATATCTGCAATGTATTGAGGTCCTAGGCCATTGAATGATTTATATACCAGTAATAATACTTTAAAATCAATCCTAAATCTAACTGGGAGCCAGTGTAAAGACCTGAGGACTGGTGTGATGTGTTCATATTTTCTGGTTCTGCTCAGAATCCTGGCGGCAGCGTTCTGTATGAGCTGCAACTGTCTTATGGTCTTTTTGGGAAGGCCAGTGAGGAGTCCATTACAGTAATCCACCCTGCTGGTGATGAAAGCATGAGCAAGTTTCTCTAAGTCTTGTCTGGAAACAAAGCATCTAATTCTTGCAATATTTTTTAGATGATAGTATGCTGATTTTGTTATCGCTTTGACATGACTACTGAAACTAAGGTCTGACTCTAGTGTCACACCAAGATTCCTGACTTGATTTTTAGTTGTTTGACCCCTAGAGTGAAGGTATGCGTTCACCTTGAGAACTTCATCTTTGTTTCCAAACGCAAGACTTCAGTTTTGTCTTTGTTTAATTGAAGAAAGTTTTGACACATCCAACTGTTGACTTCATCAATGCATTGGCACAGGGAGTCAATGGGGCTGTAATCGTTAGGCGATAGGGCTAAGTAAATCTGTGTGTCGTCTGCATAGCTGTGGTAAGCAATTTGGTTCTTTCTCATTATTTGGCTCATTGGAAGCATGTACAGGTTGAACAGGAGTGGCGCAAGAATTGAGCCTTGAGGGACTCCGCATGTCATGGATGTCCACTCAGACTTATGGTCTCCTATACTCACATAATAACCTCTCCCATCTAAGTATGACCTGAACCATTTTAGGACTATCCCAGAAAGCCCCACCCAGTTTTCCAGCCTGTCAAGAAGTATGTTATGATCGACAGTGTCGAATGCAGCACTGAGGTCGAGTAGCACCAGCACTGATAATTTGCCTGAATCAGTATTTAAGCGAATATCATTTATTATCTTTATGAGCGCTGTCTCTGTGCTGTGATGTGGTCGGAAACCAGATTGAAAATTGTCAAAGTATCCATTCGAGCATAAGAATTTATTCAGCTGATTGAAGACAACTTTTTCAATGATCTTGCCTATGAAAGGAAGATTTGAGATCGGTCTATAGTTGCTTAATATGGTCTTATCCAGATTGCTCTTTTTCAGGAGGGGCTTGACAACTGCAGTTTTCAGGGAGTTTGGAAAACTCCCAGAGAGAAGTGAGGTATTTACCACGTCTAGAAGATCTGCTTCTAAACTGTTAAACACACTTTTGAAAAATGATGTGGGAAGTGTGTCAAGAGCACATGTTGATGTTTTAAGGTGCTGTACGGTTTCTTCCAAAATTGTGCCATCAATTTCTTTGAAGTCAGACATAGTAACTACTTTCTCAGGTGGTTTGATCTGTCTGACCCCAGGGCAACTCAAGGATGTGCTGATCACCTTTCTGATATTGTTGATTTTCTCAGAGAAGAAAGAGGCAAACTCACTGCACTTGCTGTCTGAGAGCATTTCACTGGGAATCTGGTTTGGCGGGTTTGTCAGTCTCTCTACAGTAGCAAAAAGAGTGCGTGTGTTGTTTAAATTGCTGTTTATAATATTTGAGAAGAAAGTCTGTCTAGCTTTGCCTAGTTCCATATTGAAAGCATGAAGGCTGTCTTTGTAGATGTTATAATGGACTACAAGTTTTGTCTTCCGCCACATGCGCTCTGATTTTCTGCATTGTCTTTTCATATTTTGCACTGCTGTTGAGTTTCTCCAAGGTGCTTTTTGTCTGCCACTCTTCTTCCTGGCTTTCACAGGAGCAATATCATCAAATACACTTTTAACTTTTGAGTTAAAAGAATCAAGGAGAAAATCAACAGAGTCTACAGATATGCTTGGTGTTAAGGATATAGCCTTCATAAATAGTACACTAGTGTTCTCATTTAAGCATCTCTTCTTTACAGACACAGATCTAGCTTCAGTGGCAGGAGAGATCAATATATCAAAGAAAATACAGAAATGGTCAGACAGTGCTACATCCTTAATAACAATCGATGAAATGTTTAGACCCTTACTGATAAGTAAATCTAGAGTGTGTCCACGATTGTGTGTGGGTCCATGAACATGCTGAGTCAGATCAAAAGTTTTTAAAACAGTATTGATTTCTTTTGCCATTTTGGTTTCTGCACTATCTATGTGGATGTTTAAATCTCCAGCAATGGCAAAACAGTCAAACTCTGATGTAATTATCGATACTAGTTCTGTAAAGTCCTCAGCAAAGGTTGGAGAGTATTTTGGTGGCCTGTAAATAATGATAAGTAAAATGCGTGGAGCACCTTTTAACACAATACCCAGATATTCGAAAGACAAGTAATTCCCAAATGATTTTTGCTTACATTGATAGATATCTTTAAAAAGAGCAGCTAGACCCCCACCTCTCTTAACAGCTCTGCAGACACTCATAAAAGTAAAGTTAGGAGGGGCTGTTTCATTGAGGATTGTTGCACTGTAGCTGTCTTCTAGCCAGGTTTCATTTAGAAGAATAAAATCCAGATTGTTTGTGGTTATTAAGTCGTTGACTAGAAGTGATTTATTTTTAAGTGAGTGGATGTTTAAGAGTCCTAACTTCACAGTCTTACTTTTCCCCACAGCAATATTAGTTTGACGTGTAAGAGGCACCAGATTAGTTAGGTTTGCTGTACGGCTATTGAAGGCCTTAGACTTTCTATCTTGTAATAGAACAGCAATAGAGGAAGATACAGGCACACTGGGTTCCCGCTTGTTCTGTAAACATTTGAGAAAGTTTCTGTTTTCAAAACGGGGACCCGACACACATCACTGAGAGCTGGTATCAGTTGTTTTTGGTTCACCTCGAGCAGATGGAGGAGGGTGTGGGCCCTGACGTTGTGTTAGAAACCGAAGAGTTCTCACAGGAGGGATAGGGCGAGCTGGGCCCGCAGGCTTTGCTGCAGGTTTCGAAGCTGGGGGTAATGGTGCTGGTCTTTTTTTGGTAGGTAACTGGGGGCTCGCAGCAAAAGAGTGGGATAGTCTGGTTCCAGCATGCACCAGTTCTTCCATTTTCTGTGAGAAGCACAGAAGGGGCGAGGCTGGAGAGAGGGAGAGAGTGTCTGGTGAAAGGGACTGTTGCTCTGCTGTTATCAGAGGCTGTGATATGCTGTCCTGGCTTCCCTGGCTGTTTTCCAGGAAGTCGTCCTTGGGTGTTGAATCTTCAAGCAGTTCTGATATGTCACAGTCTGTCTGTGGTGAGCTCTGTGGGCAGGGCTCAGCTGAGATTGTGTCCGTGAGCAGAGGTTGTTGTGGCGGATTGGTGTTATCATATCCATTTTGCTGCTGATGTGAAGTCCCGTGGTCATTCATACTGTGTCCAGGTGTGTGTGTGCCGTTCAGATTGAGTGGATAGGCACAAACTGCAGAAGGATGATTGAGGGAGAAGTAGATATTGTCCTTTAACACTCTTGAACCAAGTTTGTTTGGGTGATGGCCATCCCGATTAAACAGTTGTCTCTGACTCCAGAAAAGATTGAAATTGTCAATAAAGTTCACTCCTTTTATATTGCAGGTTTTTTGCAGCCATGTATTAAGCCCAAGCAACCGTGAAAACCTGTTTGTTCCTCTTGCTGGGAGTGGTCCACTGATGAATGTTTGAACTTTCAGTCTTTTAAGTGTTTCAAAAAGATCAATGAAATCCTTTTTAAGGAGTTCTGACTGCTCTTTATGAATATCATTCTTCCCCACATGAATGATGAGTCGATTTGCAGTCTTATGTTCCATCAGAATGTTCTGAAGTTCCCTGTTTACATCAGAAGTTGTTGCTTGTGGAAGGCAGCACGTAGTTGTATCCCTGCTGCTAATGTTTCTGATTATGGAGTCCCCCACTATCAGAGTCCTGGGCTCGGCTGCGCTCTGAGCTGAGTGTCGCTGTCTGCTTGACCTTGAGCGCCAGTTAGCACCAGTGTTAGCTACTGGCCCATTCAGTCTGTGTTCGATCACATTCATCACATTTGGGGATTCATCATTTACATTCATTAGCACTTCAAATCTGTTCTCAAGATGTATAGGCAGTGGTAGGAGACCAGTGTTTGTAATCCTTGTCAGAGCTGTATCTGGGGTAGAGGATGCTACTGTGGCAATATGTGATGCTCGTGACAGTCTGATGTCTCGAGTGCCTTTGGGTCTCCCTCCCTGTGTGTGCCATCGATTAGTAAGTCGATCGGCTTGTTTCTCTACCTGTCGAGGAGCACTAGTTTCATGGGACTCACCAGTATGCTGAGGGTGTCCATGACGAAGCTCTGTTGTGTGCTCCGTCTGGTTTGGTGGTCCCGTAAGTAACTTTGTTTCAAGAACTGCAATCCTTTGTAAAAGTCTGTGGCAGTTAGTGCAGCAAGTAGATTTCAGAAGAGGCATTTTCTCTTATCCTTGTAGGCAGTTGTGTTTTCCTTTCCCGGAATGTAAGCTGGTCGGGTAAAAGAATTCTCAGTTTTTGTAGTAATCCAAACTTTGTCGTATGAGCACTGTGCTGATTTGCTGAAGTTAAAATTAGGTGATAAAAGGAAATAAAATAAAGGAAATAGGAGATAAAATGTAAAAGCGATAGAGCAAAGCGCAAAGCGCGGAGCAGTAAGCGAGAGCGTCCGAACAGTAGCTGAGCAGGAAGTCTTAGATAAGTAGATAAGTTAGTTAGAAAGATAGATAGATTAGTTAGAAAGAAAGAAAGATAAGTTAGAGAGATAGATAGATTAGTTAGAAAGAAAAAAGATTAAGTTAGTTAGAAAGATAGATAGATTAGTAAAAAAGACAGAAAGATAGATAAGTTAGTTAGAAAGAAAGAAAGATTAGTTAGAAATAAAGATAGATAAGTTAGTTAGAAAGATAGATAGATTAGTAAGAAAGATAGATAAGTTAGTTAGAAAGAGATAGATAGATGAGTAAGAAAGAAAGATAGATAAGTTAGTTAGAAAGATAGATTAGTAAGAAAGAAAGATAGATACGTTAGTTAGAAAGACATAGATTAGTTAGAAAGAGAAAGAAAGATAGATAAGTTAGTTAGAAAGATAGATAGATTAGTAAGAAAGACAGAAAGATAGATAAGTTAGTTAGAAAGAAAGAAAGATTAGTTAGAAATAAAGATAGATAAGTTAGTTAGAAAGATAGATAGATTAGTAAGAAAGATAGATAGATAAGTTAGTTAGAAAGAGATAGATAGATGAGTAAGAAAGAAAGATAGATAAGTTAGTTAGAAAGATAGATTAGTAAGAAAGAAAGATAGATACGTTAGTTAGAAAGACAGATTAGTTAGAAAGAGAAAGAAAGATAGATAAGTTAGAAAAATAGATAGATCATTTAGTTAGAAAGATAGATTAGTTAGAAAGAAAGAAAGATAAGTTAGTTAGAAAGAAAGAAAGATTAGTTAGAAATAAAGATAGATAAGTTAGTTAGAAAGATAGATAGATTAGTAAGAAAGATAGATAAGTTAGTTAGAAAGATAGATAGATGAGTAAGAAAGAAAGAAAGAAAGATAGATAAGCTATTTAGAAAGATAGATAGATTAGTAAGAAAGAAAGATAGATAAGTTAGAAAGATAGATTAGTTAGAAAGAAAGAAAGATATACAAGTTAGTTAGAAAGAAAGATATATAAGTTAGTTAGAAAGAAAGAAAGAAAGATATATAAGTTAGTTAGAAAGATAGATAGATTAGTTAGAAAGAAAGAAAGATAGATAGATAAGTTAGTTAGAAAGATAGATAGATAGATTAGTTAGAAAGAAAGAAAGATAAGTTAGAGAGATAGATATATTAGTTAGAAGGAAAAAAGATTAAGTTAGTTAGAAAGATAGATAGATAGATTAGTAAAAAAGAAAGAAAGATAGATAAATTAGTTAGAAAGATAGATAGATTAGTAAGAAAGAAAGAAAGAAAGATAGATAAGTTAGTTAGAAAGAAAGAAAGATTAGTTAGAAATAAAGATAGATAAATTAGTTAGAAAGAAAGAAAGATAAGTTAGAGAGATAGATAGATTAGTTAGAAAGAAAAAAGATTAAGTTAGTTAGAAAGATAGATAGATTAGTAAAAAAGAAAGAAAGATAGATCAATTAGTTAGAAAGATAGATAGATTAGTAAGAAAGAAAGAAAGATAGATAAGTTAGTTAGAAAGAAAGAAAGATTAGTTAGAAATAAAGATAGATAATTTAGTTAGAAAGATAGATAGATTAGTAAGAAAGATAGATAAGTTAGTTAGAAAGATAGATAGATGAGTAAGAAAGAAAGATAGATAAGTTAGTTAGAAAGATAGATTAGTAAGAAAGAAAGATAGATAGATACGTTAGTTAGAAAGACAGATAGATTAGTTAGAAAGAGAAAGAAAGATAGATAAGTTAGTTAGAAAGATAGATAGATCATTTAGTTAGAAAGATAGATTAGTTAGAAAGAAAGAAAGATATAATAGTTAGTTAGAAAGAAAGATAGATAAGTTAGTTAGAAAGAAAGATAGATTAGAAAGAAAGATAGATTAGATAGATAGGTAGATAGATAGAGTTTGAAGATAGATAGATAGATATATATAGATAGTTTGAAGATAGATAGATAGATAGATAGATAGATAGATAGATAGATAGATAGATAGATAGATAAAGTTTGAATATAGATAGATAGATATATAGATAAAGTTATGTTTTAGGTGGTTGCTAGGGTATTCTGGGTGGTTGCTAGGCGGTTGCTAGGATATTTCTGATGGTTGCTAGGGTCTTTTGGGTGGTTGCTAGGCGGTTGCTAGGATATTTTGGGTGGTTGCTAGGCGGTTGCTAGGATATTTTCGGTGGTTGCTAGGGTCTTTTGGGTGGTTGCTAGGCAGTTGCTAGGGTGTTCTGGGTGGTTGCTATGGTGTTGCTAGGTGGTTGCTAAGGTATTCTGGGTGGTTGCTAGGATGGTCTGGGTGGTTGCTAGGCGGTTGCTAGGATATTTTTGGTGGTTGCTAGGGTCTTTTGGGTGGTTGCTATGGAGATTTTAGGCCATTACTTATTGGCTGCTCGATAATATAAATCCTCTGAGGGAGAGAGAGAGGGAGAGACGCAGGGGTGTCAGGCCCTTTGTGTCTGTGTGTTAGACTTGTAGTCAAGACCGCCTAAACCGAGACCAAGACACTACCAAGACCAGAGGGTATCGAGACCAAGACAAGACCAAGACCAAGACCAAGACAGACCAAGTCAAGACCAAGACCAAGTCGAGACCAAGACCGAGACCAAGTCGAGACCGGAGGGAAAAAAATAGACTAGTGTTGAAGCTGAGCAATATGAATTCAAGAACAGCAGCATACTAGGGTTCAGCCGCAGTTTACATTCAATACATATTATATGGTATTACTTCAACTACACAGGCAGAACAATACAAAGACAGATTATGTCATGTGTGTGACTGTGAGCTCACTGTAAATGTTTTTGCAGGGTGAGATCAACTATGTGTAGCAATTGCATGGCGGCTGTTACTGCACTATTGGAGGATTGAGACTCCCTTAACTTTTGTGTACTGTTGAGGACTGACATGACTGGTACTGACTGGTTCATCTGACAAAACATCAAACACCTCCAACACCATCTTGCTCCTCCAACAACTGTCTAAAGAATGAGAAATATGTAACCAATTGAAATTATACTTAATGTGTAGATGAAATCGTAACATCAAATTAAAGATACGCAATTATAAACTTGGATTAGGCCTAGTCAACACAACGGAGATATGCAGATGATATTTAAAAGACCATTTATTTAGTCTAACACCATCTTAAATACAATACTGTAATCAAACAACACACACACACACATGCACACACACACACACACACACACACACACACACACACAGAGAGAGATATCAAAGACACAAATTCATCTAAGCAAATGCCTGCCTATCTCTGCCGATTTCAGAGTCTCCAAATTAATCCATTCTGCAACTTTTAAATACATAATAAAATGTTTAAAAACGAAATTATAGGCTTAAGTGCAGGATCCGAAAGTTGGTCGTTTTGTCGCTATGGTTACACACACACACACACCGTTGGCGGTGCGCTCAAAGTCATCTGTCAGTTGTGCAGTTACCCAAAATCTCCTGAATGAAGTTAAAACCCATCATGTCACTGATATGTGTTTTTTAAATCAAGTGATCAAAGTGCTCGTTGCTGCTGCGATCAGTGGCGCGGATAAAGTGTTTTCTCGTATATTGGGCGCACACGCCGCACTGTCTTCACTCGGACGCGCGCTTCAATCCGTTCCGTTGCGGATAATAATGTTGCATTATCGAACGTTGTGTCGTCGTGGATATTGTAGTAGCCTATTGTATTGCTAAATCCCCGACCACTATGTCGGTCTGAGACAGCGAGACCTAGACAAGACCGAGAGGTCCGAGACCAAGACAAGACCAAGACCAAAGACCGTCAAGGCCGTGACAAGACCGAGACCACGTAAAAGTGGTCTCGAGACATACATCACTACTGTGTGTGTGTGAAAACGTCGGTTTGGATTTGAATTTTTTTAGAATGCCCCATGTTAAGTCAATGGGAGTTTTTCCGAGTTTTGATCGTCATTTTTAGGAAAACCGTAAGTCCGATCAGTCTGAAAAGATAGAGCACACCTGGTCAGATCAGTTTGAGTGTCTGAGCCGAGTTTGGAGTATGTAGAGTTAAAGCTCTAGGAGGAGATAGAGTATAAATTTTTAGTAAGAAGAATAATAATAACTAGATGCGAAAGTTCGTTGAGACAAACTTTAAGTTGGCTTGAGAAAGTTTGGAGCAGAAAGTTTTTGCTAGGCGGTTGCTAAGATGTTATGGGTGGTTGCTTTGGTGTTGCTAGGGTATTTTGGGCGGTTGCTAGGGTGTTCTGGGTGGTTGCTAGGTGGTTGCTAGGGTGTCCTGGGTGGTTGCTAGGGTCTTTTGGGTGGTTGCTAGGCGGTTGCTAGGATATTTTCGGTGGTTGCTAGGGTCTTTTGGGTGGTTGCTAGGCGGTTGCTAGGGTATTTTGGGTGGTTGCTAGGGTATTTTTGGTGGTTGCTAGGGTCTTTTGGGTGGTTGCTAGGCGGTTGCTAGGGTGTTTTGGGTGGTTGCTAGGATATTTTGGGTGGTTGCTAGGGTCTTTTGGGTGGTTGCTAGGCGGTTGCTAGGGTGTTTTGGGTGGTTGCTAGGATATTTTGGGTGGTTGCTAGGGTCTTTTGGGTGGTTACTAGGGTGTTCTGGGTGGTTGCTAGGGTCTTTTGGGTGGTTGCTAGGCGGTTGCTAGGGTGTTTTGGGTGGTTGCTAGGATATTTTGGGTGGTTGCTAGGGTCTTTTGGGTGGTTGCTAGGGTGATTTGGGTGGTTGCTAGGGTCTTTTGGGTGGTTGCTAGGGTATTTTGGGTGGTTGCTAGGGTGTTCTGAGTGGTTGCTAGGCGGTTGCTAGGGTGTTCTGGGTGGTTGCTAGGGTCTTTTGGGTGGTTGCTAGGCGGTTGCTAGGGTGTTTTGGGTAGTTGCTAGGTGGTTGCTAGGGTGTTTTGGGTGGTTGCTAGGATATTTTGGGTGGTTGCTAGGGTCTTTTGGGTGGTTGCTAGGGTGTTCTGGGTGGTTGCTAGGCGGTTGCTAGGGTGTTCTGGGTGGTTGCTATGGTATTCAGGGCAGTTGATATGGTGTTACTAGGTGGTTGGTAGTTGTCACAGATGGTTACTATGGAGTTTTTATAGAGTTCTTAGCATGATCTTGGCATGATTTAACACTTAACTAATTGCTATTAGCATGTAGCTATTCACTGCTAGCATGTGTAGCATGTTGGAAGTGCTGTTTGCTAGCATGAGTCAAAAGAGCCAAAACTCATCTCTATACGATGTTCTGATACAGAGATATAGGTCTTGCAAAACAGTTGCTAGGGTACTCAAGTTTGGTTGCTATGGAGTTGCTTGGGAGCTGGAAGCATTAAACTTAAGAAGTTTAAAGTGGTTTGAAGTTTAAAGTAGTTTAAAGTAGTTTGAAGTTTATGATAGATATATAAATAAGTTAGATAGATACACACAAACACACACACACACACACACACACACACACACACTCAGACTACCTCGCTCACACACTCACTCAGACACACACACACACACACACACACACACACACACACACACACACACACACACACACACACACACACTCACTCACTCACTCACTCACTCACTCACTCACTCACTCACTCACTCACTCACTCAGACACACACACACACACACACACACACACACTCAGAGTTTTTGAGTTTAGAGTTTATAAGTTTAAATGAGTTTAGAGTTCAGAGTTTATTAATTTATGAGTTTAAGAGTTCATAAGTCTATGAATTCATGAGTTTATTAGTTAATTAGTTATTAAATTTAAGTTAATTAGTTAAGTGTATGAGATTAGAGTTTATTAGTTTAAATGAGTTTCATTGGCTAATATATATAGAACGGCAGTTTGGTTTAGTCTTCAAGGTGTTTAGATTTGAATTTTTGTCGGTTGGTGAGTTTGAATATGGATTTGAATTTTTTAGAAATCCCCAATGTAAGTCAATGGGAGTTTTTCCGAGTTTTGATCGTCATTTGTAGGAAAACCGTAAGTCCGATCAGTCTGAAAAGATAGAGCACACCGAGTCAGATCTGTTTGAGTGTCTGAGCCGATTTTGGAGTATGTAGAGTTAAAGCTCTAGGAGGAGTTTGAGTCAGATTTTTTAGTAAGAAGAATAATAATAATAACTAGATGCGAAAGTTCGTCGAGACAAACTTTAAGTTGGCTTGAGAAAGTTTGGACCGGAAAGTTTTTTGCTAGGCGGTTGTTAGGATGTTATGGGTGGTCACTATGGTGTTGCTAGGCGGTTGCTAAGGTATTCTGGGTGGTTGCTAGGCGGTTGCTAGGGTATTTTGGGTGGTTGCTAGGGTGTTTTGGGTGGTTGCTAGGGTGTTTTGGGTGGTTGCTAGGCGGTTGCTAGGGTCTTTTGTGTGGTTGCTAGGTGGTTGCTAGGGTGTTCTGGGTGGTTGCTAGGATATTTTTGGTGGTTGCTAGGGTCTTTTGGGTGGTTGCTAGGCGGTTGCTAGGGTCTTTTGGGTGGTTGCTAGGCGGTTGCTAGGGTCTTTTGGGTGGTTGCTAGGGTCTTTTGGGTGGTTGCTAGGCGGTTGCTAGGATATTTTGGGTGGTTGCTAGGGTCTTTTGGGTGGTTGCTAGGCGGTTGCTAGGGTGTTTTGGGTGGTTGCTAGGCGGTTGCTAGGGTCTTTTGGGCGGTTGCTAGGGTCTTTTGGGTGGTTGCTAGGGTGTTCTGGGTGGTTGCTAGGCGTTGCTAGGGTCTTTTGGGTGGTTGCTAGGATATTCTGGATAGTTGCTAGGCGGTTGCTAGGATATTTCTGATGGTTGCTAGGGTCTTTTGGGTGGTTGCTAGGCGGTTGCTAGGGTATTTTCGGTGGTTGCTAGGGGCTTTTGAGGGTGTTCTGGGTGGTTGCTAGGCAGTTGCTAGGGTGTTCTGGGTGGTTGCTATGGTGTTGCTAGGCGGTTGCTAAGGTATTCTGGGTGGTTGCTAGGATGGTCTGGGTGGTTGCTAGGCGGTTGCTAGGATATTTTGGGTGGTTGCTAGGGTCTTTTGGGTGGTTGCTAGGGTATTTTGGGTGGTTGCTAGGGTGTTCTGGGTGGTTGCTAGGCGGTTGCTAGGGTGTTCTGGGTGGTTGCTAGGGTCTTTTGGGTGGTTGCTAGGCGGTTGCTAGGGTGTTTTGGGTGGTTGCTAGGATATTTTGGGTGGTTGCTAGGGTCTTTTGGGTGGTTGCTAGGCGGTTGCTAGGGTGTTTTGGGTGGTTGCTAGGGTATTTTGGGTGGTTTCTAGGGTGTTCTGAGTGGTTGCTAGGCGGTTGCTAGGGTGTTCTGGGTGGTTGCTATGGTATTCAGGGCGGTTGATATGGTGTTACTAGGTGGTTGGTAGTTGTCACAGATGGTTACTATGGAGTTTTTATAGAGATCTTAGCATGATCTTGGCATGATTTAACACTTAACTAATTGCTATTAGCATGTAGCTATTCACTGCTAGCATGTGTAGCATGTTGGAAGTGCTGTTTGCTAGCATGAGTCAAAAGAGCCAAAACTCATCTCTATACGATGTTCTGATACAGAGATATAGGTCTTGCAAAACGGTTGCTAGGGTACTCAAGTTTGGTTGCTATGGAGTTGCTTGGGAGCTGGGAGCTTTAAACTTAAGAAGTTTAAATTGGTTTGAAGTTTAAAGTAGTTTAAAGTAGTTTGAAGTTTATGATAGATATATAAATAAGTTAGATAGATACAAACAAACACACACACACACACACACACACACACAGACTACCTCGCTCACACACTCACTCAGACACACACACACACACACACACACTCAGAGTTTATGAGTTTAGAGTTTATAAGTGTACAAGTTTTTGAGTTTAGAGTTTATAAGTTTAAATGAGTTTAGAGTTCAGAATTTATTAATTTATGAGTTTAAGAGTTCATAAGTCTATGAATTCATGAGTTTATTAGTTAATTAGTTATTAAATTTAAGTTAATTAGTTTATAAGTGTATGAGATTAGAGTTTATTAGTTTAAATGAGTTTCATTGGCTAATATATATAGAATGGCAGTTTGAATTAGTTTTCAAGGGATTTAGATTTAAATTTTTGTCGGTTGGTGAGTTTGAATTTTTTTAGAATGCCCAATGTTAAGTCAATGGGAGTTTTTCCGAGTTTTGATCGTCATCGTCAAGTCCGATCAGTCTGAAAAGATAGAGCACACCGAGTCAGATCTGTTTGAGTGTCTGAGCCGATTTTGGAGTATGTAGAGTTAAAGCTCTAGGAGGAGTTTGAGTCAGATTTTTTAGTAAGAATAATAATAATAATAACTAGATGCGAAAGTTCGTCGAGACAAACTTTAAGTTGGCTTGAGAAAGTTTGGAGCAGAACGTTTTTTGCTAGGCGGTTGCTAGGATGTTATGGGTGGTTGCTAGGGTATTTTGGGCGGTTGCTAGGTGTTCTGGGTGGTTGCTAGGTGGTTGCTAGGTGGTTGCTAGGGTGTCCTGGGTGGTTGCTAAGGTCTTTTGGGTGGTTGCTAGGGTATTTTGGGTGGTTGCTAGGGTATTCTGGGTGGTTGCTAGGCGGTTGCTAGGGTTTTCTGGGTGGTTGCTAGGCTGTTTTGGGTGGTTGCTAGGGTCTATTGGGTGGTTGCTAGGCGGTTGCTAGGATATTTTGGGTGGTTGCTAGGCGGTTGCTAGGGTCTTTTGGGTGGTTGCTAGGGTCTTTTGGGTGGTTGCTAGGCGGTTGCTAGGGTGTTTTGGGTGGTTGCTAGGATGTTTTGGGTGGTTGCTAGGGTCTTTTGGGTGGTTGCTAGGCGGTTGCTAGGGTGTTTTGGGTGGTTGCTAGGATATTTTGGGTGTTTGCTAGGGTCTTTTGGGTGGTTGCTAGGCGGTTGCTAGGATATTTTGGGTGGTTGCTAGGGTCTTTGGGGTGGTTGCTAGGCGGTTGCTAGGATATTTTAGGTGGTTGCTAGGGTCTTTTGGGTGGTTGCTAGGCTGTTGCTAGGGTCTTTTGGGTGGTTGCTAGGGTCTTTTGGGTGGTTGCTAGGCGGTTGCTAGGGTGTTTTGGGTGGTTGCTAGGATGTTTTGGGTGGTTGCTAGGGTCTTTTGGGTGGTTGCTAGGCGGTTGCTAGGGTGTTTTGGGTGGTTGCTAGGATATTTTGGGTGGTTGCTAGGGTCTTTTGGGTGGTTGCTAGGTGGTTGCTAGGGTGTTATGGGTGGTTGCTAGGGTGTTTTGGGTGGTTGCTAGGCGGTTGCTAGGGTGTTTTGGGTGGTTGCTAGGGATATTTTGGGTGGTTGCTAGGGTGTTCTGGGTGGTTGCTAGGCGGTTGCTAGGGTGTTCTGGGTGGTTGCTAGGGTCTTTTGGGTAGTTGCTAGGCGGTTGCTAGGATATTTTGGGTAGTTGCTAGGGTCTTTTGGGTGGTTGCTAGGCGGTTGCTAGGATATTTTCGGTGGTTGCTAGGGTCTTTTGGGTGGTTGCTAGGGTATTTTGGGTGGTTGCTAGGATATTTTTGGTGGTTGCTAGGGTCTTTTGGGTGGTTGCTAGGCGGTTGCTAGCGTCTTTTGGGTGGTTGCTAGGGTGTTTTGGGTGGTTGCTAGCGTGGTTGCTAGGCAGTTGCTAGGGTGTTATGGGTGGTTGCTATGGTGTTGCTAGGCGGTTGCTAAGGTATTCAGGGCGGTTGATATGGTGTTACTAGGTGGCTGGTAGTTGTCACAGATGGTTACTATGGAGTTTTTAGAGAGTTCTTAGCATGATCTTGGCATGATTTAACACTTAACTAATCACTATTAGCATGTAGCTATTCACTGCTAGCATGTGTAGTATGTTGGAAGTGCTGTTTGCTAGCATGAGTCAAAAGAGCCAAACCTCATCTCTATACGATGTTCTGATACAGAGATATAGGTCTTACAAAACGGTTGCTAGGGTACTCGAGTTTGGTTGCTATGGAGTTGCTTGGGAGCTGGAAGATTTAAACTTAAGAAGTTTATAGTGGTTTGAAGTTTACAGTAGTTTGAAGTTTATGACAGAGATAGATAGATAAATAAGTTATATAGATACACACACACACACACACACACACACACTCACTCAGACTACCTCGCTCACACACTCACTCAGACACACACACACACACACACACACACTCTCAGAGTTTATGAGTTTAGAGTTTATAAGTGTATAAATTGATGAGTTTATAAGTGTACAAGTTTTTGAGTTTAGAGTTTATAAGTTTAAATGAGTTTAAGAGTTCAGAGTTTATTAATTTATGAGTTTAAGAGTTCATAAGTCTATGAATTCATGAGTTTATTAGTTAATTAGTTATTAAATTTAAGTTAATTAGTTTATAAGTGTATGAGATTAGAGTTTATTAGTTTAAATGAGTTTCATTGGCTAATATAAATAGAACGGCAGTTTGGTTTAGTCTTCAAGGTGTTTAGATTTGAATTTTTGTCGGTTGGTGAGTTTGAATCTGGATTTGAATTTTTTAGAATGCCCAATGTTAAGTCAATGGGAGTTTTTCCGAGTTTTGATCGTCATTTGTAGGAAAACCGTAAGTCCGATCAGTCTGAAAAGATATAGCACACCGAGTCAGATCTGTTTGAGTGTCTGAGCCGATTTTGGAGTATGTGGAGTTAAAGCTCTAGGACGAGTTTGAGTCAGATTTTTTAGTAAGAAGAATAATAATAATAACTAGATGCGAAAGTTCGTTGAGACAAACTTTAAGTTGGCTTGAGAAAGTTTGGAGCAGAAAGTTTTTTGCTAGGCGGTTGCTAAGATGTTATGGGCGGTTGCTAGGGTGTTCTGGGTGGTTGCTAGGTGGTTGCTAGGGTGTCCTGGGTGGTTGCTAGGGTCTTTTGGGTGGTTGCTAGGATATTTTCGGTGGTTGCTAGGGTCTTTTGGGTGGTTGCTAGGCGGTTGCTAGGGTATTTTGGGTGGTTGCTAGGGTATTTTTGGTGGTTGCTAGGGTCTTTTGGGTGGTAGCTAGGATATTTTGGGTGGTTGCTAGGGTCTTTTGGGTGGTTGCTAGGCGGTTGCTAGGGTCTTTTGGGTGGTTGCTAGGGTCTTTTGGGTGGTTTCTAGGGTGTTCTGGGTGGTTGCTAGGGTCTTTTGGGTGGTTGCTAGGCGGTTGCTAGGGTGTTTTGGGTGGTTGCTAGGATATTTTGGGTGGTTGCTAGGGTCTTTTGGGTGGTTGCTAGGGTGTTTTGGGTGGTTGCTAGGGTATTTTGGGTGGTTGCTAGGGTGTTCTGAGTGGTTGCTAGGCGGTTGCTAGGGTGTTCTGGGTGGTTGCTAGGGTCTTTTGGGTGGTTGCTAGGGTGTTTTGGGTGGTTGCTAGGATATTTTGGGTGGTTGCTAGGCGGTTGCTAGGGTGTTTTGGGTGGTTGCTTGGATATTTTGGGTGGTTGCTAGGGTCTTTTGGGTGGTTGCTAGGGTGTTCTGGGTGGTTGCTAGGCGGTTGCTAGGGTGTTCTGGGTGGTTGCTATGGTATTCAGGGCAGTTGATATGGTGTTACTAGGTGGTTGGTAGTTGTCACAGATGGTTACTATGGAGTTTTTATAGAGTTCTTAGCATGATCTTGGCATGATTTAACACTTAACTAATCGCTATTAGCATGTAGCTAAGTCTTTTGGGTGGTTGCTAGGGTATTTTGGGTGGTTGCTAGGCGGTTGCTAGGGTGTTTTGGGTGGTTGCTAGGCGGTTTTGGGTGGTTGCTAGGCGGTTGCTAGGGTATTTTGGGTGGTTGCTAGGGTGTTCTGGGTGGTTGCTAGGCAGTTGCTAGGGTGTTATGGGTGGTTGCTATGGTGTTGCTAGGCGTTGCTAAGGTATTCTGGGTGGTTGCTAGGTGGTGGCCAGGGTGTTCTGGGTGGTTGCTAGGGTCTTTTGGGTGGTTGCTAGGCAGGTGCTAGGGTGTTCTGGGGGGTTGCTATGGTATTCAGGGCGGTTGATATGGTGTTACTAGGTGGTTGGTAGTTATCACAGATGGTTACTATGGAGTTTTTATAGAGTTCTTAGCATGATCTTGGCATGATTTAACACTTAACTAATCGCTATTAGCATGTAGCTATTCACTGCTAGCATATGTAGCATGTTGGAAGTGCTGTTTGCTAGCATGAGTCAAAAGAGCCAAACCTCATCTCTATACGATGTTCTGATACAGAGATATAGGTCTTGCAAAACAGTTGCTAGGGTACTCAAGTTTGGTTGCTATGGAGTTGCTTGGGAGCTGGGAGCTTTAAACTTAAGAAGTTTAAATTGGTTTGAAGTTTAAAGTAGTTTAAAGTAGTTTGAAGTTTATGATAGATATATAAATAAGTTAGATAGATACAAACAAACACACACACACACACACACACACACACACACACACACACACAGACTACCTCGCTCACACACTCACTCAGACACACACACACACACACACACACACACTCAGAGTTTATGAGTTTAGAGTTTATAAGTGTACAAGTTTTTGAGTTTAGAGTTTATAAGTTTAAATGAGTTTAGAGTTCAGAATTTATTAATTTATGAGTTTAAGAGTTCATAAGTCTATGAATTCATGAGTTTATTAGTTAATTAGTTATTAAATTTAAGTTAATTAGTTTATAAGTGTATGAGATTAGAGTTTATTAGTTTAAATGAGTTTCATTGGCTAATATATATAGAATGGCAGTTTGAATTAGTTTTCAAGGGATTTAGATTTAAATTTTTGTCGGTTGGTGAGTTTGAATTTTTTTAGAATGCCCAATGTTAAGTCAATGGGAGTTTTTCCGAGTTTTGATCGTCATTTGTAGGAAAACCGTAAGTCCGATCAGTCTGAAAAGATAGAGCACACCGAGTCAGATCTGTTTGAGTGTCTGAGCCGATTTTGGAGTATGTAGAGTTAAAGCTCTAGGAGGAGTTTGAGTCAGATTTTTTAGTAAGAAGAATAATAATAATAATAATAATAATAAGTTTAAATAGGATTTCAATATGTTGGCTCTCTCAAGCCAACTTAATAATAAGTTTAAATAGGATTTCAATATGTTGGCTCTCTCAAGCCAACTTAACTAGACTGTACATTTCCTGAAGAAAATGTGAAGTGGTGCTTGCAGTGGCAAAACTCGCCACTCGGTTGCTAGGGTGTTGTACATGATTGCATACGAGCCAACAACCATGCCTCTACGATGTTGTGGAGCTGAAATATGGCTTCTATATGTTGCAATATGGTTGCTAGGTTGCTAGGGTGTGAATACACAGTTACCATGGTGATATTTACAGACTGTTTTCCAACTGAAACTAATGAGCCAACCCCCATCTCTATACAATATTCTGATGCAAAGATGTAGGTCTTGTAAAATGGTTGCTAGGGTACTCTGTTTGGTTGCAATGGAGATGCTTGTCAGCTGTCAATGATGAAATTCCAAAGGCTTCTTTTCAGTATGAATGATATAAACCAACTCCCATCTCTATACGATGTTCTGATGCAGAGATATACATTTTGCTAAACGGTTGCTAGGGTACTCTATTTGGTTGCTAGCGAGTGGCTTGTCAGCTGCCAATCATGAAACTCCAAAGGCTTCTTGTCACTATGAATGATATAAACCAGCTCCCATGCCTCTGCGACATTCAGAATGGAAGATATGCCTCTTTGGATATTGGTTGCTAGGGTACTCTGTTTGGTTGCTAGGGAGTGGCTTGTCAGCTGTCAATGATGAAATTCCAAAGGCTTCTTGTCAGTATGAATTATATAATCCAACTCCCATGCCTCTGTGACATTCAGAATGGAAGATATGCCTCTTTGTATTTTGGTTGCTAGGGTACTCTGTTTGGTTGCTATGGAGTTACTTGGCAGCTGCCAATGATGCAATTCCAAAGGCTTCTTGTCACTATGAATGATATAAACCAACTCCCATGCCTCTGTGACATTCAGAATGGAAGATATCCCTCTTTGGATTTTGGTTGCTAGGGTACTCTGTTTGGTTGCTAGGGAGTGTCTTGGCAGCTGTCAATCATGAAACTCAAAGGCTGCTTGTCAATATGAATGATATAAACCAACTCCCATGCCTCTGTGACATTCAGAATGGAAGATATCCCTCTTTGGATTTTGGTTGCTAAGGTGCTCGACAATTGTTGCTAGGGAGGGGCTTGGAAGTGTTGAGGTGATTCATGATTGGCTGTTTGCTGCCCTGAGTCAAATGAGACCACCCCCATGTTTCTATGACAATTCAGTCCGGAGATATCTCTTTGAACTCTTTCAATGGAAGTCTATGGAACTTGTTGCTAAGGGGCTCTAAATGGTTGCTAGGGCGTGGCTTGATAGCTTCACAATGATCCAGAGAGACTGATTGGTCATCTGAGTAAAATGAGCCCTCCCCCTTGTCTCTATGACACTGTGATCCAGAGCTACGTTCAATACAAAGTCCCTATGCAATTTACCATAGTAGGAAAAGCACGTGTGTTTCACGGGACGTTCCTTCCCCATAGTAAGTCAATGGGGCAACTTTGGGCATCTCCTGCCCCCCAGGGGTGCAACTTTTACCCCATTGTGAGGTATGTTCTTATAGAGCCTATCAGCCTCTTCAAATGTGGCAAATCACACGTTTCTGCGAAATCCTTGCTCAGAGCTACGTGTGGTCAAAGTTCGTCGCAATGTTAAGTCAATGGGACTTTTTTGGCCGCTTTTTCGCCCCTGGGGCGAACACCGTACCCCCGATCACTTATAAAAGTCATAGCACACCATTCCCGAATAATCCGCACGATTTGACGCCTCATTCGTGTGTCTGTGTCAAAAGCTGCGGACGAGTTACGCGCCAAACTTTGTCCAGAATAATAATAATAAGAACTAGAATGTACATTTCCTGAAGAAAATGTGAAGTGGTGCTTGCAGTGGCAAAACTCGCCACTCGGTTGCTAGGGTGTTGTACATGATTGCATACGAGCCAACAACCATGTCTGTACGATGTTGTGGAGCTGAAATATGGCTTCTATATGTTTCAACATGGTTGCTAGGTGGCTCTAAACGGTTGCTAGGGTGTGAATACACAGTTACCATGGTGATATTTACAGACTGTTTCCCAACCGAAACAAAAGAGCCAACCCCCATCTCTATACGATGTTCTGATGCAGAAACATGGGTCTTGATAAACGGTTGTTAGGGTCCTCTGTTTGGTTGCTAGGGAGTGACTTGGCAGGTGCCAATCATGAAACTCCAAAGGCTGCTTGTCAGTATGAATGATATAAACCAACTCCCATGCCTCTGTGACATTCAGAATGGAAGATATCCCTCTTTGGATTTTGGTTGCTAGGGTACTCTGTTTGTTTGCTATGGAGTTGCTTGGCAGCTGCCAATGATGAAACTGCAAAGGCTGCTTTTCAGTATGAATGATATAAACCAACTCCCATGCCTCTGTGACATTCAGAATGGAAGATATCCCTCTTTGAAGTTTGGTTGCTAGGGTAATCTATTTGGTTGCTATGGAGTTGCTTGACAGCTGCCAATGATGAAACTGCAAAGGCTTCTTGTCACTATGAATGAAATAAACCAACTCCCATACCTCTGTGACATTCAGAATGGAAGATATCCCTCTTTTGATTTTGGTTGCTAGGGTACTCTATTTGGTTGCTAGTGGGTGGCTTGATAGCTGCCAATGATGAAACTTCAAAGGCTTCTTGTCACTATGAATGATATAAACCAACCCCCATCTTTATACGATGCTCTGATACAGAGATATAGGTCTTGCTAAATAGTTGCTAGGGTACTCTGTTTGGTTGCTATGGCGTGGCTTGGCAGCTGCCAATGATGAAACTCCAAAGGCTGATTTTCAGTATGAATGATATAAACCAACTCCCATGCCTCTGTGACATTCAGAATGGAAGATATCCCTCTTTGGATTTTGGTTGCTAAGGGGCTCGACAATGGTTGCTAGGGAGGGGCTAGGAAGTGTTGAGGTGATTCATGATTGGCTGTTTGCTGCCCCGAGTCAAACGAGACCACCTTCATGTTTCTATGACAATTCAGTCCGGAGATATCCCTTTGATCTCTTTCAATGGAAGTCTATGGGACTTGTTGCTAAGGTGCTCTAAATGGTTGCTAGGGCATGGCTTGATAGCTTCACAATGATCCTGAGAGACTGATTGGTCATCTGAGTAAAATGAGCCCGCCCCCTTGTCTCTATGACACTGTGATCCAGAGCTATGTTCAATACAAAATCCCTATGCAATTTACCATAGTAGGAAAAACACATGCTGGGCCGTCCTACACCATAGTAAGTCAATGGGAAACTTTGGGCAGCTCCTGCCCCCCAGGGGTGCAACTTTTACCCCATTGTGAGGTATGGTCTCACACAGCCTGCCATCCTCTTCAAATGTGGCAAATCACACATTTCTGCGAAATCCTCGCTCGGAGCTATGACTCGTCAAAGTTTGTTGCAATGTTAAGTCAATGGGATTTTTCGGCTGCTTTTTCGCCCCTGGGGCGAACACCGTACCCCCGATCGCTTATAAAAGTCATAGCACACCATTCCCGAATAATCCGCACGATTTGACACCTCATTCGTGGGTCTGTGACAAAAGCTGCGGCACGAGTTACGCGCCAAACTTTTGTGTGGAAGAATAATAATAATAAAAATAATAAGTATGCAAGAGAACACTAATGATGCCTTGCTTTCAGCAAGCACCATTAATAAGAATAATAAGTATGCAAGAGAACACTAATGATGCCTTGCTTTCAGCAAGCACCATTAATAATAAGAAGAAGAATAATAAGTATGAGCAATAACAATAGTGATGCCTTGCTTTCAGCAAGCACCACTAATAATAAGTATGCAAGAGAACACTAATGATGCCTTGCTTTCAGCAAGCACCATTAATAAGTTTCAATAGGATTTCAATATGTTGGCTCTCTCAAGCCAACTTAACTAGATGCGAAAGTTCGTCGAGACAAACTTTAAGTTGGCTTGAGAAAGTTTGGAGGAGAACGTTTTTTGCTGGGCGGTTGCTAGGATGTTATGGGTGGTTTCTATGGTGTTGCTAGGGTATTTTGGGCGGTTGCTAGGTGGTTGCTAGGGTGTCCTGGGTGGTTGCTAGGGTCTTTTGGGTGGTTGCTAGGCGGTTGCTAGGCTGTTTTGGGTGGTTGCTAGGGTATTCTGGGTGGTTGCTAGGCGGTTGCTAGGATATTTTTGGTGGTTGCTATGGTCTTTTGGGTGGTTGCTAGGCGGTTTCTAGGGTATTTTGGGTGGTTGCTAGGGTTTTTTTTTCCGTGGTTGCTAGGGTATGTTAGGGGGTTGCTAGGGTGTTCTGGGTGGTTGCTAGGCTGTTTTGGGTGGTTACTAGGTGGTTGCTAGGATATTTTTGGTGGTTGCTAGGGTCTTTTGGGTGGTTGCTAGGCGGTTGCTAGGGTATTTTGGGTGGTTGCTAGGTTGTTTTGGGTGGTTGTTAAGATATTTTGGGTGGTTGCTAGGGTATGTTGGGTGGTTGCTAGGGTGTTCTGGGTGGTTGCTAGGCTGTTTTGGGTGGTTGCTAGGGTCTTTTGGGTGGTTGCTAGGCGGTTGCTAGGATATTTTTGGTGGTTGCTAGGGTCTTTTGGGTGGTTGCTAGGCGGTTGCTAGGATATTTTGGGTGGTTGCTGGGGTCTTTTGGGTGGTTGCTAGGCGGTTGCTAGGGTATTTTGGGTGGTTGCTAAGATATTTTGGGTGGTTGCTAGGGTCTTTTGGGTGGTTGCTAGGCGGTTGCTAGGGTATTTTGGGTGGTTGCTAGGGTGTTCTGGGTGGTTGCTAGGTGGTTGCTAGGGTGTTATGGGTGGTTACTAGGATGTTTTAGGTGGTTGCTAGGGTGTTGCTAGGCAGTTGCTAGGGTATTTTGGGTGGTTGTTAGGGTGTTCTGGGTGGTTGCTAGGCGGTTGCTAGGGTGTCCTGGGTGGTTGCTATGAAGATTTTAGGCCATTACTTATTATGGAAGGCATTTTCTGCCAAATTTAAATAAATAAATTAAATGATTAAAATGAAAATTAAAACCAGATTAACGATTTTATTACAGAAAACTGTACGCAAAAAATGTGACAAAATTGAGAATTAAAATTAAATTATTTCATTTTCACGGTGACAGAGCATCATCCCTGTCAAATTGAAAAATAAAATGCAATTGGTGATTTTACATTTCATTTTCACTACAGTCTCGAGGCAAGACTGCCAATATTAAAATGAAAAGCCAAACGTGAAAAACAAACTACAAATACAGTTTTTACAAAGCTCTTTATTAATGCTCACGCAATAATAGTGACACAATTCAAATTCAAATGTAAATTTTCGTTTTCATTTTAATTCCTCTTTTATTTCACAGTTTTCATTTTCGTTTTCATTTTCAAAGACAACCAGCATGCAAATTCTATGTTAATGAGTGGGTGTGGCTTGTAACGGCGCTAGAGGCACGCCTTCTGTAAAGCGAAGTCGCCGACGTCCCTGTTGCATGAGCTGAATGTGTGAAACGAAATTATTTAAATGTGATTATATTGTAATCGAGACGACGAGATATGGCGAAATCTGTTAGTGAGCTTTTGCGGGAAGCTACCACAGCATTAGTGGAAACAACCAGCCTGACCAGCATACTTCAAACCCTCGGCGCACTGCAGTTCCTCGGCCTGAGTCGCGGGCATCTTCAGTTGCCAGAGAAACTGTTAGTCAAGTCAAGTTTTGATCGCTAGCTGTAACCGAGGAACTCAGCCAATGTTTCATATTCGCGTCGTGCCTAACAACGCCCTTCAGCCGTGACTTATTCAGATACAGCACTAGCCTAGAGCACCTTATTGCTTTTATAAAACGGTTACCACACAATACAAATATTAAACCCGAAAAATATGTAGCTATGCAACTTTCATGAAGTAAAATCACTAAAAGCCAATTCCTTCCGCTGGAAAAAAAAAAATATGGTCCCTGACCATAAAGCAACAGGAGAAGTTACATTATTTCTCCATTAGATGGAGACAAAGACTGTCTTAATGAGTGAGTCAGTCAGTAGAGAAGACTTTTGAAATTACTCAAACTTGTGATCACGGAGAAGAAAGACGCAACTGACATGACTATAGGCACGGACAACCCCTTAACTGTTAAAAGTACAAAATATCACACACACCGGACATTCAAACGGATTTTTTATTATGAATATAGGACTGACCTGAAGGAAAATGCTATAATATATATCTAGCCTACTGTAAATGCAGGCTATAATTGTTGTAGAAATTGTGTTACTAAGACTTTTGTACACCCAAATAGTTGAATTTCCAAAACAGCCTAATACATGAATGAACCTCATCGATTATGATCTAGTCTAACATCATAATGGCCTTACTACCGGATACTTTGAACAGTTTCTCTGGCAACTGAAGATGCCCGCGACTCAGGCCGAGGAACTGCAGTGCGCCGAGGGTTTGAAGTATGCTGGTCAGGCTGGTTGTTTCCACTAATGCTGTGGTAGCTTCCCGCAAAAGCTCACTAACAGATTTCGCCATATCTCGTCGTCTCGATTACAATATAATCACATTTAAATAATTTCGTTTCACACATTCAGCTCATGCAACAGGGACGTCGGCGACTTCGCTTTACAGAAGGCGTGCCTCTAGCGCCGTTACAAGCCACACCCACTCATTAACATAGAATTTGCATGCAGGTTGTCTTTGAAAATGAAAACGAAAATGAAAACTGTGAAATAAAAGAGGAATTAAAATGAAAACGAAAATTTACATTTGAATTTGAATTGTGTCACTATTATTGCGTGAGCATTAATAAAGAGCTTTGTAAAAACTGTATTTGTAGTTTCTTTTTCACGTTTGGCTTTTCATTTTAATATTGGCAGTCTTGCCTCGAGACTGTAGTGAAAATGAAATGTGAAATCACCAATTGCATTTTATTTTTCAATTTGACAGGGATGATGCTCTGTCACCGTGAAAATGAAATAATTTAATTTTAATTCTCAATTTTGTCACATATTTTGCGTACAGTTTTCTGTAATGAAATCGTTAATCTGGTTTTAATTTTCATTTTAATCATTTAATTTATTTATTTAAATTTGGCAGAAAATGCCTTCCATAACTTATTGGCTGCTTGATAATATAAATCCTCTGAGGGAGAGAGAGAGGGAGAGAAACGCAGGGGTGTCAGGCCCTTTGCATCTGTGTGTGTGAAAACGTCGGTTTGGATTTGAATTTTTTTAGAATGCCCAATGTTAAGTCAATGGGAGTTTTTCCGGGTTTTGATCGTCATTTATAGGAAAACCGTAAGTCCGATCAGTCTGAAAAGATAAAGCAACTCGAGTCAGAACAGTTTGAAGGTCTGAGCCGAGTTTGGAGTATGTAGAGTTAAAGCTCTAGGAGGAGATTGGGTGTAATTTTTTGGTAAGAAGAATAATAATAATAACTAGATGCGAAAGTTCGTCGAGACAAACTTTAAGTTGGCTTGAGAAAGTTTGGACTGGAAAGTTTAAAGTTTAAAGTAGTTTGAAGATTAAAGTAGTTTGAAGTTTAATTTAGTTTAAAGTTTAAAGAAGTTTGAAGTTTAATTTAGTTTAAAGTTTAAAGTAGTTTGAAGTTTAATTTAGTTTAAAGTTTAAATCGGTTTGAAGTTAAAAGTAGTTTAAAGTTTAAAGTAGTTTACAGTTAAAAAGTTGTTGGGGGTTTTCTAGTGGGTTGCTAGGGTGTTCTGGGTGGTTGCTATGGTGTTGCTAGGCGGTTGCTAGGGTATTCTGGGTGGTTGCTAGGGTCTTCTGGGTGGTTGCTATGGTGTTGCTAGGCGGTTGCTAGGGTATTCTGGGTGGTTGCTAGGGTGTTCTGGGTGGTTGCTAGGGTGTTGCTAGGCGGTTGCTAGGGTGTTATGGGTGGTTGCTATGCTGTTGCTAGGTGGTTGCTAGGGTATTCTGGTTGGTTGCTAGGGTGTTCTCGTGGTTGCTAGGCGGTTGCTAGGGTGTTCTGGGTGGTTGCTAGGTGGTTGCTAGGGTGTTCTGGGTGGTTGCTATGGTGTTACTAGGTGGTTGCTATGGTGTTACTAGGCGGTTGCTAGGGTATTCTGGGTGGTTGCTAGGGTGTTTTGGGTGGTTGCTAGGCGGTTGCTAGGGTGTTCTGGGTGGTTGCTATGGTGTTGCTAGGTGGTTGCTAGGGTATTCTGGGTGGTTGCTAGGCGGTTGCTAGGGTGTTCTGGGTGGTTGCTATGGTGTTACTAGGCGGTTGCTAGGGTATTCTGGGTGGTTGCTAGGCGGTTGCTAGGGTGTTCTGGGTGGTTGCTATGCTGTTGCTAGGCGGTTGCTAGGGTATTCTGGGTGGTTGCTAGGCGGTTGCTAGGCGGTTGCTAGGGTATTCTGGGTGGTTGTTAGGCGGTTGCTAGGGTGTTTTGGGTGGTTGCTAGGGTGTTCTGGGTGGTTGCTATGATGTTGCTAGGCGGTTGCTAGGGTGTTTTGGTGGTTGCTATGGTGTTGCTAGGCGGTTGCTAGGGTATTCTGGGTGGTTGCTAGGATGTTGCTAGGGTGTTTTGGTGGTTGCTAGGATGTTGCTAGGCGGTTACTAGGTTGTTCTGGGTGGTTGCTATGCTGTTGCTAGGGTGTTTTGGTGGTCGCTATGGTGTTGCTAGGCGGTTGCTAGGGTGTTCTGGGTGGCTGCTATCATGTTGCTAGGTGGTTGCTAGGGTGTTTTGGTGGTTGCTATGGTGTTGCTAGGGTATTCTGGGTGGTTGCTAGGTGGTTGCTAGGGTGTTCTGGGTGGTTGCTATGGTGTTACTAGGTGGTTGGTAGTTGTCTCAGATGGTTACTATGGAGTCTTTATAGAGTTCTTAGCATTATCTTGGCATGATATAGCACTTAACTAATCGCTATTAGCATGTAGCTATTCACTGCTAGCATGTGTAGCATGTTGGAATTGCTGTTTGCTAGCATGAGTCAAAAGAGCCAAACCTCATCTCTATACGATGTTCTGATACAGAGATATAGGTCTTGCAAAACGGTTGCTAGGGTACTCAAGTTTGGTTGCTATGGAGTTGCTTGGGAGCTGGAAGCTTTAAACTTAAGAAGTTTAAAGTGGTTTGTAGTTTAAAGTAGTTTACGAGTTTTGAGTTTACAAGTTTAAATGAGTTTAGAGTTTAAGTTTAAATGAGTTTAGAGTGTGTGTGTGTGTGTGTGTGTGTGTTCACACACACACACACACACACACACACACTCAGAGTTTATGAGTTTAGAGTTTATAAGTGTATAAATTGATGAGTTTATAAGTGTAAGAGTTTTTGAGTTCAGAGTTTATAAGTTTTAAATGAGTTTAGAGTGTATAAGTTTTAATGAGTTTAGAGTTTATAAGTTTAAATGAGTTTAAGAGTTCAGAGTTTATTAATTTATGAGTTTAAGAGTTCATAAGTCTATGAATTCATGAGTTTATAAGTTAATTAGTTTATAAGTGTATGAGTTTAGAGTTTATTAGTTTAAATGAGCCTCAATGACTCATATAGTATATAGAACGGCAGTTTGGTTTAGTCTTCAAGGTGTTTAGATTTAAATTTTTGTCGGTTGGTGAGTTTGAATCTAAATTTGAATTTTTTAGAACTCCCCATTGTAAGTCAATGGGAGTTTTTCCGAGTTTTGATCATCATTTGTAGGAAAACCGTAAGTCCGATCAGTCTGAAAAGATAAAGCAACTAACTTCAGATCAGTTTGAGTGTGTGAGCCGAGTTTGGAGTATGTAGAGTTAAAGCTCTAGGACGAGTTTGAGTCAACAGTTTTTAACAGAAGAATAATAATAATAATAATAATAATAAGTTTAAATAGGATTTCAGTAAGTTGGCTCTCTCAAGCCAACTTAACTAGATGCGAAAGTTCGTCGAGACAAACTTTAAGTTGGCTTGAGAAAGTTTGGAGCAGAACGTTTTTTGCTAGGCGGTTGCTAGGATGTTATGGGTGGTTGCTATGGTGTTGCTAGGGTATTTTGGGCGGTTTGCTAGGGTGTTCTGGGTGGTTGCTAGGTGGTTGCTAGGGTGTCCTGGGTGGTTGCTAAGGTCTTTTGGGTGGTTGCTAGGCAGTTGCTAGGGTTTTCTGGGTGGTTGCTAGGCTGTTTTTGGTGGTTGCTAGGCGGTTGCTAGGATATTTCTGATGGTTGCTAGGGTCTTTTGGGTGGTTGCTAGGCGGTTGCTAGGATATTTTGGGTGGTTGCTAGGGTCTTTTGGGTGGTTGCTAGGCGGTTGCTAGGATATTTTAGGTGGTTGCTAGGGTCTTTTGGGTGGTTGCTAGGCGGTTGCTAGGGTCTTTTGGGTGGTTGCTAGGATATTTTAGGTGGTTGCTAGGGTCTTTTGGGTGGTTGCTAGGCGGTTGCTAGGGTCTTTTGGGTGGTTGCTAGGCGGTTGCTAGGGTGTTTTGGGTGGTTGCTAGGATGTTTTGGGTGGTTGCTAGGGTCTTTTGGGTGGTTGCTAGGCGGTTGCTAGGGTGTTTTGGGTGGTTGCTAGGATATTTTGGGTGGTTGCTAGGGTCTTTTGGGTGGTTGCTAGGCGG
Source organism: Rutilus rutilus (assembly GCF_951802725.1). Classification (NCBI taxonomy): domain Eukaryota; kingdom Metazoa; phylum Chordata; class Actinopteri; order Cypriniformes; family Leuciscidae; genus Rutilus; species Rutilus rutilus. Next base: position 24,366,674 of record NC_140213.1, on the reverse strand, counting down.
TTGCTAGGGTGTTCTGGGTTGTTTCTAGGCTGTTTTGGGTGGTTGCTAGGATATTCTGGGTGGTTGCTAGGCAGTTGCTAGGATATTTCTGGTGGTTGCTAGGGTCTTTTGGGTGGTTGCTAGGCGGTTGCTAGGATATTTTGGTTGGTTGCTAGGGTCTTTTGGGTGGTTGCTAGGCAGTTGCTAGGGTGTTTTGGGTGGTTGCTAGGGTCTTTTGGGTGGTTGCTAGGCGGTTGCTAGGGTTTCTGGGTGGTTGCTAGGGTATTTTGGGTGGTTGCTACGGTGTTCTGGGTGGTTGCTAGGGTCTTTTGGGTGGTTGCTAGGCGGTTGCTAGGGTGTTCTGGGGGGTTGCTATGGTATTCAGGGCGGTTGATATGGTGTTACTAGGTGGTTGGTAGTTGTCACAGATGGTTACTATGGAGTTTTTATAGAGTTCTTAGCATGATCTTGGCATGATTTAACACTTAACTAATCGCTATTAGCATGTAGCTCTTCACTGCTAGCATATGTAGCATGTTGGAAGTGCTGTTTGCTAGCATGAGTCAAAAGAGCCAAACCTCATCTCTATACGATGTTCTGATACAGAGATATAGGTCTTGCAAAACGGTTGCTAGGGTACTCAAGTTTGGTTGCTATGGAGTTGCTTGGGAGCTGGGAGCTTTAAACTTAAGAAGTTTAAATTGGTTTAAAGTTTAAAGTAGTTTGAAGTTTATGACAGAGAGATAGATAGATAAATAAGTTAGATAGATACACACACACACACACACACTCACACACACAGACTACCTCGCTCACACACTCACTCAGACACACACACACACACACACACACACACACACTCAGAGTTTATGAGTTTAGAGTTTATAAGTGTATAAACTGATGAGTTTATAAGTGTATGAGTTTTTGAGTTTAGAGTTTATAAGTTTAAATGAGTTTAGAGTTCAGAGTTTATTAATTTATGAGTTTAAGAGTTCATAAGTCTATGAATTCATGAGTTTATTAGTTAATTAGTCATTAAATTTAAGTTAATTAGTTTATAAATGTATGAGATTAGAGTTTATTAGTTTAAATGAGTTTCATTGGCTAATATATATAGAACGGCAGTTTGGTTTAGTCTTCAAGGTGTTTAGATTTGAATTTTTGTCGGTTGGTGAGTTTGAATCTGGATTTGAATTTTTTAGAACTCCCCAATGTAAGTCAATGGGAGTTTTTCCGAGTTTTGATCGTCATTTGTAGGAAAACCATAAGTCCGATCAGTCTGAAAAGATATAGCAACTAACTTCAGATCAGTTTGAGTGTCTGAGCCGAGTTTGGAGTATGTAGAGTTAAAGCTCTAGGGCGAGTTTGAGTCAACAGTTTTTCACAGAAGATTAATAATAATAATAAGTTTAAGTACAATATCAGTAAGTTGGCTTTCTCAAGCCAACTTAACTAGAATGTACATTTCCTGAAGAAAATGTGAAGTGGTGCTTGCAGTGGCAAAACTCGCCACTCCGTTGCTAGGGTGTTGTACATGATTGCATACGAGCCAACAACCATGCCTCTACGATGTTGTGGAGCTGAAATATGGCTTCTATATGTTGCAATATGGTTGCTAGGTTGCTAGGGTGTGAATACACAGTTACCATGGTGATATTTACAGACTGTTTTCCAACTGAAACTAATGAGCCAACCCCCATCTCTATACAATATTCTGATGCAAAGATGTAGGTCTTGTAAAATGGTTGCTAGGGTACTCTGTTTGGTTGCAATGGAGATGCTTGTCAGCTGTCAATGATGAAATTCCAAAGGCTTCTTGTCAGTATGAATGATATAAACCAACTCCCATCTCTATACGATGTTCTGATGCAGAGATATACATTTTGCTAAACGGTTGCTAGGGTACTCTATTTGGTTGCTAGCGAGTGGCTTGTCAGCTGCCAATCATGAAACTCCAAAGGCTTCTTGTCACTATGAATGATATAAACCAGCTCCCATGCCTCTGCGACATTCAGAATGGAAGATATGCCTCTTTGGATATTGGTTGCTAGGGTACTCTGTTTGGTTGCTAGGGAGTGGCTTGTCAGCTGTCAATGATGAAATTCCAAAGGCTTCTTGTCAGTATGAATTATATAATCCAACTCCCATGCCTCTGTGACATTCAGAATGGAAGATATGCCTCTTTGTATTTTGGTTGCTAGGGTACTCTGTTTGGTTGCTATGGAGTTACTTGGCAGCTGCCAATGATGCAATTCCAAAGGCTTCTTGTCACTATGAATGATATAAACCAACTCCCATGCCTCTGTGACATTCAGAATGGAAGATATCCCTCTTTGGATTTTGGTTGCTAGGGTACTCTGTTTGGTTGCTAGGGAGTGTCTTGGCAGCTGTCAATCATGAAACTCAAAGGCTGCTTGTCAATATAAATGATATAAACCAACTCCCATGCCTCTGTGACATTCAGAATGGAAGATATCCCTCTTTGGATTTTGGTTGCTAAGGTGCTCGACAATTGTTGCTAGGGAGGGGCTTGGAAGTGTTGAGGTGATTCATGATTGGCTGTTTGCTGCCCTGAGTCAAATGAGACCACCCCCATGTTTCTATGACAATTCAGTCCGGAGATATCTCTTTGAACTCTTTCAATGGAAGTCTATGGAACTTGTTGCTAAGGGGCTCTAAATGGTTGCTAGGGCGTGGCTTGATAGCTTCACAATGATCCAGAGAGACTGATTGGTCATCTGAGTAAAATGAGCCCTCCCCCTTGTCTCTATGACACTGTGATCCAGAGCTACGTTCAATACAAAGTCCCTATGCAATTTACCATAGTAGGAAAAGCACGTGTGTTTCACGGGACGTTCCTTCCCCATAGTAAGTCAATGGGGCAACTTTGGGCATCTCCTGCCCCCCAGGGGTGCAACTTTTACCCCATTGTGAGGTATGTTCTTATAGAGCCTATCAGCCTCTTCAAATGTGGCAAATCACACGTTTCTGCGAAATCCTTGCTCAGAGCTACGTGTGGTCAAAGTTCGTCGCAATGTTAAGTCAATGGGACTTTTTTGGCCGCTTTTTCGCCCCTGGGGCGAACACCGCACCCCCGATCGCTTATAAAAGTCATAGCACACCTCTCCTTAATGAGCCGGTCGATTTGACACCTCATTCATGGCTCTGAGACAAACGGTGCGGGGCGAGTTACGCGCCAAACTTTGTCCAGAATAATAATAATAACTAGAATGTACATTTCCTGAAGAAAATGTGAAATGGTGCTTGCAGTGGCAAAACTCTCCACTCGGTTACTAGGGTGTTGTACATGATTGCATACGAGCCAACAACCATGTCTGTACGATGTTGTGGATCAGAAATAAGGCTTCTATATGTTGCAATATGGTTGCTAGGTGGCTGTAAATGGTTGCTAGGATGTGAATACAAAGTTACCATGGTGAAATTTACAGACTGTTTCCCAACCAAAACAAAAGAGCCAACCCCCATCTCTATATGATGTTCTGATGCAGAGACATGGGTCTTGATAAACGGTTGCTAGGGTCCTCTGTTTGGTTGCCAGGGAGTGACTTGGCAGGTGCCAATCATGAAACTCCAAAGGCTGATTGTCAGTATGAATGATTTAAACCAACTCCCATGTCTCTGTGATATTCAGAATGGAAGATATCCCTTTTTGGAATTTGGTTGCTAGGGTACTCTGTTTGGTTGCTAGAGAGTGGCTTGGCAGCTGCCAATCATGAAACTCTAGAGGCTGCTTGTCATTATGAATGATATAAACCAACTCCCATGCCTGTGTGACTTTCAGAATGGAAGATATCCCTCTTTGGATTTTGGTTACTAGGGTACTCTGTTTGGTTGCTATGGAGTTACTTGGTAGCTGCCAATGATGAAATCCCAAAGGCTTCTTGTCAGTATGAATGATATAAACCAACTTCCATGCCTCTGTGACATTCAGAATGTAAGTTATCCCTCTTTGGATTTTGGTTGCAAGGGTACTCTGTTTGGTTGTTATGGAGTTGCTTGACAGCTGCCACTGATGAAACTGCAAAGGCTTCTTGTCACTATGAATGATATAAACCAACTCCCATGCCTATGTGACATTCATAATGGAAGATATCCGTCTTTGGATTTTGGCTGCTAGGGTACTCTGTTTGGTTGCTAAGGAGTTGCTTGACAGCTGCCAATGATGAAACTGCAGAGGCTTCTTGTCATTATGAATGATATAAACCAACTCCCATGCCTATGTGACATTCAGAATGGAAGATATCCCTCTTTGGATTTTGGTTGCTAGGGTACTCTGATTGGTTGCTTGGGAGTGGCTTGGCAGCTGCCAATCATGAAACTCCAAAGGCTTCTTGTCACTATGAATTATATAAACCTACCCCCATCTCTATACAATGCTCTGATACAGAGATATAGGTCTTGCTAATAGTTGCTAGGGTACTCTGTTTGGTTGCTATGGAGTGGCTTGGCAGCTGCCAATCATGAAACTCCAAAGGCTGCTTGTCATTATGAATGATATAAACCAACTCCCATGCCTCTGTGACATTCAGAATGTAATATACCCCTCTTTGGATTTTGGTTGCTAGGGTACTCTGTTTGGTTGCTATGGAGTTGCTTGACAGCTGCCACTGATGAAACTGCAAAGGCTTCTTGTCACTATGAATGATATAAACCAACTCCCGTGCCTATGTGACATTCAGAATGTAAGATACCCCTCTTTGGATTTTGGTTGCTAGGGTACTCTGTTTGGTTGCTATGGAGTTGCTTGACAGCTGCCACTGATGAAACTGCAAAGGCTTCTTGTCACCATGAATGATATAAACCAACTCCCATGCCTATGTGACATTCAGAATGTAAGATATCCCTCTTTGGATTTTGGTTGCTAGGGTACTCTATTTGGTTGCTAGGGAGTGGCTTGGCAGCTGCCAATCATGAAACACCAAAGGCTTCTTGTCACTATGAATGATATAAACCAACTCCCATGCCTCTGTGACATTCAGAATGGAAGATATCCCTCTTTGGATTTTGGTTGCTAGGGTACTCTGTTTGGTTGCTAGGGAGTGTCTTGGCAGCTGTCAATCATGAAACTCAAAGGCTGCTTGTCAATATGAATGATATAAACCAACTCCCATGCCTCTGTGACATTCAGAATGGAAGATATCCCTCTTTGGATTTTGGTTGCTAAGGTGCTCGACAATTGTTGCTAGGGAGGGGCTTGGAAGTGTTGAGGTGATTCATGATTGGCTGTTTGCTGCCCTGAGTCAAATGAGACCACCCCCATGTTTCTATGACAATTCAGTCCGGAGATATCTCTTTGAACTCTTTCAATGGAAGTCTATGGAACTTGTTGCTAAGGGGCTCTAAATGGTTGCTAGGGCATGGCTTGATAGCTTCACAATGATCCAGAGAGACTGATTGGTCATCTGAGTAAAATGAGCCCTCCCCCTTGTCTCTATGACACTGTGATCCAGAGCTACGTTCAATACAAAGTCCCTATGCAATTTACCATAGTAGGAAAAGCATGTGTGTTTCACGGGACGTTCCTTCCCCATAGTAAGTCAATGGGGCAACTTTGGGCATCTCCTGCCCCCCAGGGGTGCAACTTTTACCCCATTGTGAGGTATGTTCTTACAGAGCCTATCAGCCTCTTCAAATGTGGCAAATCACACGTTTCTGCGAAATCCTTGCTCAGAGCTACGTGTGGTCAAAGTTCGTCGCAATGTTAAGTCAATGGGACTTTTTTGGCCGCTTTTTCGCCCCTGGGGCGAACACCGTACCCCCGATCACTTATAAAAGTCATAGCACACCATTCCCGAATAATCCGCACGATTTGACGCCTCATTCGTGTGTCTGTGTCAAAAGCTGTGGGACGAGTTACGCGCCAAACTTTGTCCAGAATAATAATAATAAGAAGAATAATAAGTATGCAAGAGAACACTAATGATGCCTTGCTTTCAGCAAGCACCATTAATAATAATAAGTATGCAAGAGAACACTAATGATGCCTTGCTTTCAGCAAGCACCATTAACTAGATGCGAAAGTTCGTCGAGACAAACTTTAAGTTGGCTTGAGAAAGTTTGGAGCAGAACGTTTTTTGCTAGGCGGTTGCTAGGATGTTATGGGTGGTTGCTATGGTGTTGCTAGGGTATTCTGGGCGGTTGCTAGGGTGTTCTGGGTGGTTGCTAGGTGGTTGCTAAGGTCTTTTGGGTGGTTGCTAGGGTGTTCTAGGTGGTTGCTAGGGTATTCTGGGTGGTTGCTAGGCGGTTGCTAGGGTTTTCTGGGTGGTTGCTAGGGTATTCTGGGTGGTTGCTAGGCGGTTGCTAGGATATTTTAGGTGGTTGCTAGGGTGTTTTGGGTGGTTGCTAGGATATTTTGGGTGGTTGCTAGGGTCTTTTGGGTGGTTGCTAGGGTCTTTTGGGTGGTTGCTAGGGTGTTCTGGGTGGTTGCTAGGCGGTTGCTAGGGTGTTCTGGGTGGTTGCTAGGGTCTTTTGGGTGGTTGCTAGGCGGTTGCTAGGGTCTTTTGGGTGGTTGCTAGGGTGTTTTGGGTGGTTGCTAGGGTATTTTGGGTGGTTGCTAGGGTCTTTTGGGTGGTTGCTAGGCAGTTGCTAGGGTGTTTTGAGTGGTTGCTAGGATATTTTGGGTGGTTGCTAGGGTGTTCTGGGTGGTTGCTAGGGTCTTTTGGGTGGTTGCTAGGGTCTTTTGGGTGGTTGCTAGGTGGTTGCTAGGGTGTTTTGGGTGGTTGCTAGGTGGTTGCTAGGGTGTTTTGGGCGGTTGCTAGGGTGTTATGGGTGGTTGCTATGGTGTTGCTAGGCGGTTGCTAAGGTATTCAGGGCGGTTGATATGGTGTTACTAGGTGGCTGGTAGTTGTCACAGATGGTTACTATGGAGTTTTTAGAGAGTTCCTAGCATGATCTTGGCATGATTTAACACTTAACTAATCACTATTAGCATGTAGCTATTCACTGCTAGCATGTGTAGTATGTTGGAAGTGCTGTTTGCTAGCATGAGTCAAAAGAGCCAAACCTCATCTCTATACGATGTTCTGATACAGAGATATAGGTCTTGCAAAACGGTTGCTAGGGTACTCGAGTTTGGTTGCTATGGAGTTGCTTGGGAGCTGGAAGCTTTAAACTTAAGAAGTTTAAAGTGGTTTGAAGTTTAAAGTAGTTTGAAGTTTATGACAGATAGATAAATAAGTTGGATAGATAGACAGACACACACACACACACACACACACACACACACTAACTCGCTCACACACTCACTCAGACACACACACTCAAGAGTTTATGAGTTTAGAGTTTATAAGTGTATTAATTGATGAGTTTATAAGTGTAAGAGTTTTTGAGTTTAGAGTTTATAAGTTTAAATGAGTTTAAGAGTTCAGAGTTTATAAGTTTAAATGAGTTTAAGAGTTCAGAGTTTATTAATTTATGAGTTTAAGAGTTCATAAGTCTATGAATTCATGAGTTTATAAGTTAATTAGTTTATAAGTGTTTATAGTTTAGAGTTTATTAGTTTAAATGAGTCTCAATGGCTCATATAGTATATAGAACGGCAGTTTGGTTTAGTCTTCAAGGTGTTTAGATTTAAATTTTTGTCGGTTTGAATTTTTTAGAACTCCCCAATGTAAGTCAATGGGAGTTTTTGAATGAGTTTTTTCGAGTTTTGATCGTCATTTGTAGGAAAACCATAAGTCCGATCAGTCTGAAAAGATAGAGCATACCGAGTCAGATCAGTTTGAGTGTCTGAGCCGAGTTTGGAGTATATAGAGTTAAAGCTCTAAGAGGAGTTTGAGTTGTAAATTTTTAGGGTCAGAATAATAATAATAATAATAATAAGTTTAAATAGGATTTCAATATGTTGGCTCTCTCAAGCCAACTTAACTAGATGCGAAAGTTCGTCGAGACAAACTTTAAGTTGGCTTGAGAAAGTTTGGACCGGAAAGTTTTTTGCTAGGCGGTTGTTAGGATGTTATGGGTGGTCGCTATGGTGTTGCTAGGCGGTTGCTAAGGTATTCTGGGTGGTTGCTAGGCGGTTGCTAGGGTATTTTGGGTGGTTGCTAGGGTGTTTTGGGTGGTTGCTAGGGTCTTTTGTGTGGTTGCTAGGTGGTTGCTAGGGTGTTCTGGGTGGTTGCTAGGATATTTTGGGTGGTTGCTAGGGTCTTTTGGGTGGTTGCTAGGGTCTTTTGGGTGGTTGCTAGGCGGTTGCTAGGGTGTTTTGGGTGGTTGCTAGGCGGTTGCTAGGGTGTTTTGGGCGGTTGCTAGGCTGTTTTGGGTGGTTGCTAGGGTCTTTTGGGTGGTTGCTAGGGTCTTTTGGGTGGTTGCTAGGCGGTTGCTAGGGTGTTTTGGGTGGTTACTAGGATATTTTGGGTGGTTGCTAGGGTCTTTTGGGTGGTGGCTAGGCGGTTGCTAGGGTGTTTTGGGTGGTTGCTAGGATATTTTGGGTGGTTGCTAGGGTCTTTTGGGTGGTTGCTAGGCGGTTGCTAGGGTGTTTTGGGTGGTTGCTAGGGTCTTTTGGGTGGTTGCTAGGGTATTTTGGGTGGTTGCTAGGGTCTTCTGGGTGGTTGCTAGGCGGTTGCTATGGTGTTTTGGGTGGTTGCTAGGATATTTTGGGTGGTTGCTAGGGTCTTTTGGGTGGTTGCTAGGGTAATTTGGGTGGTTGCTAGGGTGTTCTGGGTGGTTGCTAGGCGGTTGCTAGGGTGTTCTGGGTGGTTGCTAGAGGTCTTTTGGGTAGTTGCTAGGCGGTTGCTAGGATATTTTGGGTAGTTGCTAGGGTCTTTTGGGTGGTTGCTAGGCGGTTGCTAGGATATTTTCGGTGGTTGCTAGGGTCTTTTGGGTGGTTGCTAGGCGGTTGCTAGGGTATTTTGGGTGGTTGCTAGGATATTTTTGATGGTTGCTAGGGTCTTTTGGGTGGTTGCTAAGATATTTTGGGTGGTTGCTAGGTGGTTGCTAGGGTCTTTTGGGTGGTTGCTAGGATCTTTTGGGTGGTTGCTAGGGTGGTTGCTAGGCAGTTGCTAGGGTGTTATGGGTGGTTGCTAGGCTGTTCTGGGTGGTTGCTAGGCGGTTGCTAGGGTGTTATGGGTGGTTGCTATGGTGTTGCTAGGCGGTTGCTAAGGTATTCAGGGCGGTTGATATGGTGTTACTAGGTGGCTGGTAGTTTTCACAGATGGTTACTATGGAGTTTTTAGAGAGTTCTTAGCATGATCTTGGCATGATTTAACACTTAACTAATCACTATTAGCATGTAGCTATTCACTGCTAGCATGTGTAGTATGTTGGAAGTGCTGTTTGCTAGCATGAGTCAAAAGAGCCAAACCTCATCTCTATACGATGTTCTGATACAGAGATATAGGTCTTACAAAACGGTTGCTAGGGTACTCGAGTTTGGTTGCTATGGAGTTGCTTGGGAGCTGGAAGATTTAAACTTAAGAAGTTTATAGTGGTTTGAAGTTTACAGTAGTTTGAAGTTTGACAGATAGATAAATAAGTTAGATAGACACGCACGCACACACACACACACACACACACACACACACACACACACACACACAGACACACACACACACACACACACACACACACTAACTCGCTCACACACTCACTCATAAACTCAGTGTGTGTGTCTGAGTTTAGAGTTTATAAGTGTATAAATTGATGAGTTTATAAGTGTATGAGTTCTTGAGTTTTGAGTTTATAAGTTTAAATCAGTTTAGAGTTTATAAGTTTAAATGAGATTAAGAGTTCAGAGTTTATTAATTTTATGAGTTTAAGAGTTCATAAGTTTATGAATTCATGAGTTTATAAGTTAATTAGTTTATAAGTGTTTATAGTTTAGAGTTTATTAGTTTAAATGAGTCTCAATGGCTCATATAGTATATAGAATGGCAGTTTGGTTTAGTCTTCAAGGTGTTTAGATTTAAATTTTTGTCGGTTTGAATTTTTTAGAACTCCCCAATGTAAGTCAATGGGAATTTTTGAATGAGTTTTTTCGAGTTTTGATCGTCATTTTTAGGAAAACCGTAAGTGCGATCAGTCTGAAAAGATAAAGCAACTCGAGTCAGATCAGTTTGAGTGTCTGAGCCGAGTTTGGAGTATGTAGAGTTAAAGCTCTAGGAGGAGTTTGAGTCAGATTTTTTTCCACTCAGAAGAATAATAATAATATGTTTAAATAGGATTTCAATATGTTGGCTCTCTCAAGCCAACTTAATAATAATAATAAGTTTAAATAGGATTTCAATATGTTGGCTTTCTCAAGCCAACTTAATAATAATAATTTTAAATAGGATTTCAATATGTTGGCTTTCTCAAGCCAACTTAATAATAAGTTTAAATAGGATTTCAATATGTTGGCTCTCTCAAGCCAACTTAATAAGTTTAAGTACAATATCAGTAAGTTGGCTTTCTCAAGCCAACTTAATAATAATAAGTTTAACCCTCATGTGGTGTTCATGTCATTTTTGCCTGGAGAAGATTTTCTTTTTCCTGAAAATACTAGTTAATGTTATTGCATTGAACTGAAACTTAGTGACTTTGTTCACAGAGACTATAACAACTTGTCCAAATTTTTTTTTTTTTTTTTTTTACTTTTTTTGTGTTGTTTTTTTCACCTTGTTACACCTATGGTGTTCCCGGTCAAAAATGACAGGCCTACACAAAATAGCTTATAAATCCCTCGTTATGCTATATTATCCCCAAAAATTGGATTCAATCTTTTTATCTCAATTAAAGATAATAATTCAATTATTGAATTTTGAGTTTTCTTTCAATTAGGACTGGTTTTGTATTCAATTTTCAAACAGTTTAATTGTAGGAGTCATTTATCCGAGCTTATGCACCTCAGTTTTTGAGTGAAAAAAGCATTATTTGTTAATAATTTTGGCAATATTGAGAAAAATATGAAAATAAATTGCTCTGTTGATCACACTAGTCTACTTTAATGTTTAACCAGGAAATTTCTTTTGAAATGCTTTTATTTTGTAGCCTGGTAATACCAGACTCTGCTACTTCACTTTGCTTCGTATACAGAGTCTGGAATGGCATAATAGAGAAGTGTTTTCTCTCTTACTAGGGGGGCGCTTGTCTGACGTTTAAAATCATTGGTTACCCGTAAGCCAATCACATGACGTTTGGTTATGGCGTGTGTTATGCGCATGCTCAGCCGCATCTAACTTCCACTGTAAACACATGTATGATGCGAAAACAAAACCATCGAGCGAAATACCGGAGTGAACATGGCTGTGCGCGACTTTTGCAGATTATGTGAAGTAAATCTACGCATCCACGGTACAATCAGCATCTACGTCACGACTCTCAGCCCGCCCTCTGTTCGTTGATTGGCCCGGCCGTCTGAAGGCCGGTGGAAAACTGAAAGATAAGCTGCTATCTCAGACTGACTACAGAAGCGAAATGAAATTGAGCGGAAGTAGGAAGTCTGACGTAGTCAGGCTATTTATTTTGTACAAAATGACACAGAGTCACACTTGTGGTGTTCCCGGTCAAAAATGACGAGCCTACACAAAATAGCTTATAAATCACTTGTTATGCTATATTATCACCCAATATTGGATTCAATCTTTTTGTCAACTTGTTCTCTTTCAATTAGGACTGGTTTTATATTTCTATTTGCATCTGATTAATTGTAGGCCTCATTTATTTGAGAGTAGGCATCTCAATTTTTGAGTAAAAAAAACAATATTTTTGAATAATTTTGGAAAAATAAAATAAAATCTGAAGAAAATTGGCACTGTTGATCACACTAGTCTACTTTAATTTTTCACCAGGAATTTTGTTTTGAAAAACTTTTATTTTGTACAATATGGCACAGAGTTACACTTGTGGTGTTCCACTGGGCCATTGAGGGCCATTGTGGGCCATTGTTTCAATGGGCCATTGAAAGTGAATGGGAGAGACCAATGCATCCAATGAATGGAACAACACAAAATATGTATCATTTTAAAGCTTAGAATCTCAGCTTTTTAATGCATCTAATCACTTTGATCAACTCCTAACGACTGCTGAGTTATCACTCTAAAACTGAGTGTACCCCCTGCAAGCGCCACCTAGCTGCGAAATAAATAATCATAATATTTTTCAAAACTATTACCTTGATCAACTTAAAATAGGTGTCATTTGAAAGCTTAGAGTCTGAAATTTACAATGAATGTAGCCAATTTGATAAACTCCTAAGTAGTGCCGAGTTATTTGCTGATAATTAGAAGAAGAAAAAATATAAACTACTTTTTTGTATTACATTCAGCAATATGTCAAATACATCATACAGCTCAGATAGTCCTGTGTCATATGTCATTTGAAAGGTCTCAATGAGTAGAATACAACAAGCATAATTGTTTCAGGCTTTTTACTAAACTTGAGCTAGGTTTTTCTAAAAGAAGCCCTTCAAGAGACCCATGTGTAAACCATGTATGGATTCTGAATTTTAGACACATTTCCACTCGTAACTTCATGAAACATGCTCCGATTGTGGAAAATGACACATCATTATTTACAGCAGATGCTTACAATTAAAATGAGTCCATACTCAACATAATCCATCACTCAGAACTAAAGATATTCCTCATGGAGTTCTAACACAAAAAAATACCACAGACGCACAGACTCACGTAGCCAATCAAGGTAGCTTAGACTTGGCCTTTTTACTCGTATCTTCATGAAACATACATCGATCATGAAAAATGGCACAACGTTATTTACAGCAGGAGCTCACGATTAAAAAGAGCCCAAACTCAATATATTCCATCAATCAGATCTAAAGATATTCCTCATGGCGTTCTAACACAGAAAATACCACAGACACATCTAGCCAAGTATATACTCATGAAGCACTCACGTTTGGTTTTCGCTCATAACTTCACGAAGCATGCACAGATCGTAGAAAACTCTACATCATTATTTTCAGCAGACTATCATGATTAAAAACAGCCCAAACTCAGCATAATCCATCACTCAGATCTAAAGATATTCCTAATGGAGTTGTAACACACAAACCCCAACAGGCGCACACAGAGCCTTGAATATAGATGTAGCCTAGCACTTATGTCGCGTTTTAACTCATAACTCAATGAAGCATGCATAAATTGTGGAAAATGGCACATCATTATTTACATGAGATTGTTAAGATTAAAAAGAGCCCAAACTCACCATAATCCATCACTCAGATCTAAAGATATTCCTCATGGACTTCTAACACATGTCTCTCCCATTCACTTTCAATGGCCAACTGAAACAATGGCCCTCAATGGCCCAGTGGAACACCACAAGAGTAACTCTGTGCCATTTTGTACAAAATAAAAGTTTTTCAAAACAAAATTCCTTGTGAAACATTAAAGTAGACTAGTGTGATCAACAGTGCCAATTTTCTTCAGATTTTATTTAATTTTTCCAAAATTATTCAAAAATGTTTTGTTTTTTACTCAAAAAATTAGATGCCTACTATCAAATAAATGAGGCCTATGAATAATCAGATGCAAATATAAATATAAAACCAGTCCTAATTGAAAGAGAACAAGTGGACAAAAAGATTGAATCCAAGATTGGGTGAAAATATGGTATAATGAGTGATTTATAAACTATTTTTTATAGGCCGGTCATTTTTGACCGGGAACACCACAAGTGTGACTATGTGCCATATTTTTTACAAAATAAAAGTTTCAAAACAAAATTCCTGGTGAAACATTAGAGTAGACTAGTGTGATCAACAATACCAATTTTCTTCAGATTTTATTTAATATTTCCAAAATTATTCAAAAATTTTAAAAAAAATACTCAAAAAATGAAATGCCTACTCTCAAATAAATGAGGCCTATGATTATTCAGATGCAAATCAAAATATAAAACCAGTCCTAATTGAAAGAGAACATGTTGACAAAAAGATTGAATCCAAGATTGGGTGAAAATATGGTATAATGAGTGATTTATAAGCTTTTTTTTATGGGCCGGTCATTTTTGACCGGGAACACCACAGGTGTTATAGGGTTTTGAACACCACATGAGGGTTAAATAGGATTTCAATATGTTGGCTTTCTCAAGCCAACTTAATAATAATAATAAGTTTAAATAGGATTTCAATATGTTGGCTCTCTCAAGCCAACTTGATAATAAGTTTAAATAGGATTTCAATATGTTGGCTCTCTCAAGCCAACTTAATAATAATAATAATAATAATAATAATAAGTTTAAATAGGATTTCAATATGTTGGCTCTCTCAAGCCAACTTAATAATAATAATAATAATAATAATAAGTTTAAATAGGATTTCAATATGTTGGCTCTCTCAAGCCAACTTAATAATAATAAGTTTAAATAGGATTTCAATATGTTGGCTTTCTCAAGCCAACTTAATAATAATAAGTTTAAATAGGATTTCAATATGTTGGCTTTCTCAAGCCAACTTAATAATAAGTTTAAATAGGATTTCAATATGTTGGCTCTCTCAAGCCAACTTAATAAGTTTAAGTACAATATCAGTAAGTTGGCTTTCTCAAGCCAACTTAATAATAAGTTTAAGTACAATATCAGTAAGTTGGCTCTCTCAAGCCAACTTAATAAGTTTAAGTACAATATCAGTAAGTTGGCTTTCTCAAGCCAACTTAATAAGAATAATAAGTTTAAGTACAATATCAGTAAGTTGGCTCTCTCAAGCCAACTTAATAATAAGTTTAAATAGGATTTCAGTAAGTTGGCTCTCTCAAGCCAACTTAATAAGTTTAAGTACAATATCAGTAAGTTGGCTTTCTCAAGCCAACTTAATAAGTTTAAATAGGATTTCAGTAAGTTGGCTCTCTCAAGCCAACTTAATAATAAGTTTAAATAGGATTTCAGTAAGTTGGCTCTCTCAAGCCAACTTAATAAGTTTAAGTACAATATCAGTAAGTTGGCTTTCTCAAGCCAACTTAATAAGTTTAAGTACAATATCAGTAAGTTGGCTTTCTCAAGCCAACTTAATAATACGTTTAAGTACAATATCAGTAAGTTTAAATAGGATTTCAGTAAGTTGGCTCTCTCAAGGCAACTTAATAATAAGTTTAAATAGGATTTCAGTAAGTTGGCTTTCTCAAGCCAACTTAATTAAACAGTTTTTTTTTTTACCTTTGATGCATGTAAACATGTTGTAGGAGACTCCAACAACAACATTAGGAAACTTTAAAATAGCATAATAGGGGCCCTTTAAAGACTACAGAGCAGGGCCATGCACAGGGGGGTGGCCCGGTGGCTAGAGCCACTGCCCCTCTGCCCTCATCGACTGAGGTGCCCCTCTTCCTCACCCCCACCGCTCCGCTCAAAGCAATCCGCTGATTCCGCTAATCCGCTCCACGTTTTCCCGCTCACTCCGCAGCATCACTCACAGTACATGGGCCCTATTTTAACGATCTGAAACGCAAGTATCAAGCGCGAAACGACACAAATCTAAAATGGGTTGGTCTGAAGTAGCTTCATTATTCATAGGTGTGGTTTGGGCGTAACGTGAAATAAACCAATCAGAGCGACATCTCACACTCCCTTTAAGAACAGGCACGCTTGTTCCATGGCAGATGGCTATTATAATGGCGGATTTGCCAGACGCACGCTAGGAGCGGTTCACAGCCGAGGAGACCGACGTTTTCCGACGTTCTCGTCAGGGCCGTAAAACACAGAGAAGTGACATTGTATGGGGATGGGAGAAACCCACCCAAATTAGCTTCGGTTAAACAGGCGTATAAAAATTTGGGTAAATGTGTAAGCTAGATTTATGCCTATTTTTTCACATCTTCATGGACACAACAATGATTTCCCTCATGTGTTAATATTTTTCCTTGGAATAATGTATGGTTTTCTAAAAATGAGAACTGCTGCTTCTGTGTAGATGAGAGAATCAAAGTGTATGCGCGTTGTGCACACGCTACATTGATTATGACCAAGCATGCGCCCTTAAAATAGCATATGAATAACATGCGCAATGTTATTCATGTATAAAGCCACTGACTTTAGACTAGGTTTTTCCTGGTCAGTGGCAGAATTGTTTTCTGAAACTGCAAAATAGCACCAGGGAACGTTTGCGCCGGAACACGCCTCCTCTTTGCGCTGAACCGCCCCCGGGAGCGCAAGTTCAAGTCCGCTGTGCGTCGGGTGCAAAATAGGAATGATACATGCGTCGGTGTACAAAGTCAATTGCGCTGGGTGCAAGATAGGGCCCTATGTGTCTGCGGCGCTCTCTTGAAACTGAGAGTGAACACGACAGTTCACGAAAGCTGTCGCATTAACAGGTAGGCTATGCAAGACAGTGGTTGAATCTACGAAATTAGTCTTTTTTTTTTTTTTTTTATGTCGGTAATGTTTTGCTCTTGGTCTTCTACTAGTGCTAACAACTTGTACAACATATCCACGTTCTTAGAATTAGCTGCTTGTCTAATCAAATTATTGTACTCTCGATCAGATCTAATACAAATAACAAAATGTTCTGTTGTTGGCACACTTTGTAGACAAGTTTTGCTGTAAAAAGAAATGGTAAATACCAAAATGTAAAACGGTAAATAGTTTCTGTTATTATCACCAATGTGTAATTGTGAATCATAAAAAATTTGGTTATCAAGATCTTTCAGGACATATGGTACCAAATAAAAAAGTGTTGCTGTAAATTCTACTAACTTCTACAGTTCCAAGTTCTACGAACTTCTCACGCTCCTTCAGGACATTGTGCTCATGACCCATACCAATTTTCGTAACAATCCGTTCATGCGTTCTTAAAATACAGCATTTTAGCACAAAATTCAAAATGGCCGATATTCAAAATGGCCGATATGGTAAAATTGGATATCAGTCGACTCGGCATGCTGTCCTGAATCTAACGATACCAATTTTATGATTTTTGGACAAACTGTTCAGAAGTTATAAGCAAAAATAGCTATTAAATAGATATTTTTCATATCTCCTGACCAGACTTTTCCAAACTTCTGACGGTGGTTTCGTCTCGATCGGACTAGCGGTTTCGAAGATATAGCCAAATGTTTTTTAAGAGCTAACTCACAACGCTACACAAACCGTAATGCGAAACCCAGCATGTTTGGTATCGTTGGACTCGGCAATGATTCAGGAGTCTAATGAGATGAGTCTCGTTAAAATAAGTCAACCACACCCAGAGTTATAAGGCAAGGCAAGGCTGTTAAATTCTAAGTAAATGGAACAGGTAAATATAAAAATGTAAAACAGCAAATAGTTTCTGTTATTATCATCAATATGTAATTGGGATGTTCTATCAAAACATCTACAATAAAGTCTAAAATGTATTTTAGCGTGTGTTGTCTTCTCTTTTAATTGAATATTTTTGTAATAACTGGATAATTTGTGTTAACAAGCAACCACCCCCTTAGTGCCCCTTTTTTTGGTTTAGGCCACTGCCCCTCAAAATGTCTGTGCACGGCCCTGCTACAGAGACTTACAGGCTCTGTTGGTAGCTCCTTTGTGTCTAGAATTTGCACCTGGCATGGTGAAAGCCTTTCTTCACCCTAGACCGGGTTATGTGCCTAAGGTCCCCACTAATATTTCAGGGCCTATTATGTTGCAGGCCTTTTGTCCTCCTCCCTTTCATTCTTCAGATCAGGAGAAATTTAATCTGCTGTGCCCAGTAAGGGCTTTAGATGCATATGTCCAGAGGCATTCCCTCAGCGTCTCGTTCCCTCTTCAGGGAACCAGGGCTACTGTTGTAACCTGAGACATTTTTGTTTAGTCAAGTTAAAGTTGACTAAACATCTAGGCGGTTTAGTCTAGTTTTAGTAAATGAAAATGTAGTCACATTTTCATCGTGCTGCATAATGGTTAAATTGATCACAATTATTTTGCTCAAAATTGTAATTGCAACAGCCATTGTTCTCACATTTCATCAGAATTATTGCACTTTCACCTAAGTACAAATTAAGATAATGTCAACTCGTACGCACGCACGCATGCTAACAACAAACAGTTTTACTCATTCTACACTAAAATAATAATAATCATAAAATATTCATCATAGCTCAGACAAAATCATTGGCTCTGGTCTGGGCTCCCCCCACCCCTCCCCCAAACTCCGCCTGTGAGGCCATCCCTTGATTGCAGATTGTATAAATGTAGATGTAAAACCCACCAGGTCCATTTGTCTATGTCAGTTATGGCACGACTGTATGCAACTCTTCTGACATTTTGGCCTCTGCTGTGTGTTAGTGTGCAGAGTCAGTCTAATGGTAAAGATAAGTGCATCTATCAAGGAGATGAGGATACTTACAGCTTTTACCAGGGAGGAGATGTGGTTCTGGGAGGGATTTTTCCTTTGCATTCCAGCACAATACCATTGGTTTCAACTTTCACAACCAAACCTAAGCTAATTAAATATAAATTGTGCGATATGGTTTTATCTTCTGGAAGATAAGAAAAATATAACTCAAATTTAAATCATATTGACTGATCTATTTGACCTAATTTTAAATAAGTTTACTTTGTTTTATTGCAGCTTTACCCCTCGAGCACTGAGGTGGATGCAGACGATGATCTTTGCTGTGAGAGAAATAAACCAGCGGCAAGATCTTTTGCAAAACCTATCTCTGGGCTACCACATCAGGGACAGCGGTGATGACATACCTGTATCTGTCAAGAGGTCTCTTCTCCTTGTCAATGGACAGCCAGAGAGGGACAGTGGACAAAGCTGTGAAGACACACAAAAGCAGCCAAGCCCTGTAATTGTGGGAGAGGCATCATCAGGAGTCTCCATGGCTGTTCTGAGAACTCTAGACTCATTCAAAATACCCTTAGTAAAATAAAATCATTTAACATTATATTATGTTTTATCACTTTGTCTTGGTAATACATATTGTGACCTTGATGTATGTTTTCTGATTATTCAGATTCCCTTATGGTGTGTGTGTGTGTGCATATTTGCATTTGGTTTTCAGAATGTATTAAATAAAGTACATAGATTTGTTCCAATGACAGTTTTATTAGAGTGATATATGTTTGTTGTCTTGTATTTATAGTGCATTGCTAATCTTACTAAAATGTTGTGTTTTTATATTTTAGGTAAGCTACTTTGCATCCTGTTCCTGTCTCAGTAACAAGAGAGAGTTTTCAGCATTCATGCGGACAATGCCAAGTGATCTATTTCAGATTAAAGCTTTGGTAAAACTTGTATATTATTTTCAATGGACATGGGTTGGGGTGATCGGTGTGGATACAGACTATGCTCGGTTTGCCATCCAGCTCTTCCTGAAAGAGTCAGAAATATTTAATATTTGTCCTGCTTATGTTCGCATTTATCCTGTTGCACTGACGCAAGATGCAGCAGAGGAACTTGTGAACATTTTGAAATCTTCTTCTGCCACAGTCATAATTAACTTCTCTGTGGACTCATATCTGCATGGTATCCTGAAAGAGTGCAGACGACAAAATCTCACACATCTTCAGTGGATTGCCAGTGAGGCCTGGGCCACATCAAAAGTCCTCTGGGAGGATTTTGATGATCTGTTAAAGGGAACATTGGGTTTTGCCATACGGAAAGCTGATATCCCATATCTTGGAAGTTTCCTCAGAAGAGTAAATGTTTCTGTTGTGCAGTTGTCCAATTTTCTCTCTGAGTTTTGGGAAGAGACTTTTCATTGTCGGCTGAATGAGTCCTTAAACACCCATGTACATGGAGAAGCAGCACAGAACTGGCCACCTTGCAATGGGAGTGAGAGTTTGGATGATGTGTACACTCTTTATTCTGATGTGTCACAACTCAGAGTGTCCTACAACGTTTATAAGGCTGTGTATCTAATTGCACATGCACTACACGACATGAGCACATGCGTGCCAGGAAAGGGCCCCTTTCAAAATGGGACATGTGGTAGTCTATATCAAATTCTGCCATGGCAGGTTTGTCTGCTTTACATTGTCAGCCCATACATTCCAATATATGTGTGTGTGTGTGTGTGTGTGTGTGTGTGTGTGTGTGTGTGTGTGTGTGTGTATTTAATGTGTGTGCTTTACTTGGCATTATCCTTTCTCCCAACCTTCATCGAAGCTCCTTCACTACATGAAACAAACTCATTTCACAACATTAGGAGAAGAGGTCAGATTTGATGACAACGGTGATCCTATTGCATCCTACGATCTGATGAACTGGCAAAGAGGGTCTGATGGCTCCCTTCAGCTAGTGAGGGTGGGATTCTATGATGCCTCCCTTGAAGAAGACAAGGACCTAATAATAGATGAGCCAGTAATTATGTGGCACAGAGGAGAGAAGGTGTGTGCCATCCCACTCATCACCAGATACTGTTTACTATGTTTGCTTTTCATTCAACTCTACTTAATGTTTATGGCTGAACTAAGAAGAATCCAGTTTCATAATTTAAAATGGAAATGCACTGTTGATTTTATTTTGTAGTAAATGTATACACATTTGAATTTATATTACATATGCAATTTTTCATTGTTTTATATAGATGTTCCAGCAACATTTTAGGTTTTTACATTGGTCAGTTAATTAGATGAGTGATTATCTGTCTGATATTTCTCTTTTGCAAGGAAAGTACTTAATGATATACAGTCTAACAGAGTAGTGTTGGGCGATATGCTCCATTTTCATATTGTCCTATCGTCAGCCTGTGAAATTGGCGATAGCCTACATGATATTATCGTGAGGGGGGTGGGGCTGTAGAAACGTTGTTGCACGACATTCAGCAACTGAGCGACAATGTTCTGACAATTAAAAATATATATATATTATTATTATTTTTTATGCTAGATGTGCCCCATTTAGCATGTTATGTTTTGAGGTTAATTTTTAATTAGTCAAATGTTAGATAATTACATACTTTTTAAATATTGTTTATCCTTATTATTATTTAATGGACCTATCAGTAAATTAGCCTAATCATAATCAACACCTGCAAGTGTACACTTTGAAGAGAAAAAAATACAGAAGGTTACATTCATTCAACTTTATTTAAACTGCATATGGCAATCAAATTGCACTTCCAAAAGTCATACAATTGTGAAAAAAGTAAAAAAAAACGAATATACAAATTTATAAAACATAAAAAGCAAAGATCAGAACATTTAATTAAAGTTCGATAACCGTAATCAGTCCAGGAAACATCCACAAAATTATGTTTTATTAACAAGTTTCGGGAGGAACACGTTCTAATGATCAAACAATCAAGTCATTCCAACCAGCTGTCAGCAATCAGTAATCAACAGGTCCACAACAGGTCTCAGCATGATTAAAGGCCTATAAATACACACAGTCGACTCACCCATATTCCTTGACAGTTTTCAGCATTTGGTTTTCCATACTGCTACGATGTCCCAAGTCCAACTATCTCCGTCCGACGACGAGTTCGACTGTACTCCGGTTCCTCTATCGCCATCAGCCGGCCCCAGGACCACTCCTTCTCTGCCTGATATCGCCACTGAGCCCCAGGCTTCATCTCGCGGACGCCGATCCGCCCAAGCAACTCACTGCACGCCAAGATGCCGAGGCCTACCCTCACCTCCACCGGCGAGGACTCCAGCTTCCTCCCCGGCATCCTCCTATCATTCAGCCGTGCCTACGATTCCGCCTATTGGAAAGTGGACAGTTTTAAGTTTGAGGCAAGCGCTGATAAATTCTGATGTTCAGCCCTCACGCAGGATGAACAAGGCACAACTATACAAACTGTATGTTACCTTGCAATCAGCAAACCTCTCTCCTAAGTCCACCCCAGCTTCCAAGGCGGCAAGCAGGCAAGGCAAAACTCGGGAGGCCCCGGATTCGCCTCGCCCGACACCGCCACCTTCCTCTCGTACAAGATCCGGTTTTCGGCGTGCAGCGGGCCACAGCACCAGGCCTTCAGCGAGCCTAGGCCGCGCCCCGGATTCCACAGCTGCGAGACTTCATTCGCCTTCAGTTTCAGCTCAGCATGTCAGCGCGGGTCGTCCTGCCGTAGCGCCATACACAGATGGGCCCTCCGGCCCCCGCTTAACCTCCCAGCACCTTCTTCCCGAAGTTTCTAACCTCTTTCCTTTGCAGTGGCCTCCAGCTCCCGTAGCAGACGCTAGCGTGAGGCTGCCTCCGCTAGCGGCGCAGGCCCATACATTACATCATCTTCCTGCGACTACCGCTAACCCCTCCCCTTTTCAGTGGCCTGCAGCACAAGCAAGCGCAAGTCTGCCTCCGTTTGCAACACAGGCTCACGCTTCTCATTTCTACCCTTCTCTTCCCCCTGCTTCTCTCAATTTCCCTCCTCAAGCCCCACAGGCAGACTTAAGCGTGAGGCTGCCTCCGCCAATAGTCACAGCCCCGGCTTCTCTCCCCTACAGCTCTCTCTTAAATATAAAATCACATTATTCTCTTTTTACAGCTACACCATTGCCCGTCCCATCAAATGCCGTCGCCTTGGAACCGCCCCCTATGGCTCACAACATCCGAGCACAGATCCTGGCAGGTGCAGACATAGACCTTTCACTTTTACTTTCTCTGCTTCCCGCTTCTGATTCTCACCGCCAGTTAGACCGCGGGGATTTTTCAGTCACGTTAAAAAACCAAAACACACATTCGTCACGTTTACTTTCTTTTTCCGAATTTTCTATCGCCTTCAGCCGCCTCACAGAAGTCATTTGTTCAGCCTTCCCTCATAGGTGGCGCAAACTGAACGACTATCTAGCCCTCATAGCCGAGCTCGCGTTGTCCTACGGGGGAGGGCACTTTTACACTTACCACAAACTCTTCTCAGCAAAGTGCGCTGTTAGGGTTTCCCAGTGGAACCAGTGCCCTTACTGGGGAGCACTCGACACCGACCTACACAGCAGAGTATTCCTTGGCTGCAGGAACATTTCTTGCGCAGTCTGCAGGTCAGTGGCACATTCTACTACATCGTGCCCACAAGTTAACCCCTCCATTCCCCCCTGCCCGGACACAGCACCAGTTAATTCCACCAGCTACGTGCCAAGACCGGCATCTATCAATCCCCACGATGCTAATTTCAGCTCCAGAGCATCTACTGACAACAAACAGCCTTGCAACAACTTTAACATCGGCAAGTGCACCAGGCAGCGTTGTCGGTACTTGCACATATGCAGCTTCTGCGGCGGTGCTCATGCCCGTCCTGTATGCCCCGTGTTTAAAGATGTCAATAAAAAATAAAAAATAAATGTATCGACTCCAACACGGTTTTAAACCTGGAGTGGAATGCCCGCTCTCACAAAATATCATCTGCAATAATCTCCAATCGGCTCCAATCGGCCGAGCCCGATGTAGTAGACATTACAGGCTTTATGATTGGCCCTTTTGAAGATCCTCCATTCAAAGTTTTTCGCATTAGCCCCATCGAAGTGGCTACGAGAAAGTTTTCAGGTAAGAAATGCCTCATAATCTGTCAGCTCCACATAATTCCCTGTTCCCAAGCATTAAGTCCTACTTGACGAATTCTCTCTCAAATACCACGACGTAGATCAGGCAGTCGACCTGATAAAAATCGAGGGTCGGGGCGCTTGACTCGCAAAAGTTGACATCACTTCGGCTTTCAAAGTGATGCCCATCCACCCGGATTCTTGGCACTTATTCGGAGTGCGCTGGCATGGGAAATTCTGTTTTGCCGTACGCTTAACTTTTGGATGCAAAAGCAGCCCCAAAATGTTTTACATTGCTATCTGAAGCCGTTTGCTGGATTTCGTCAAACAATTATGCAATTCCTCACCTCATTCACCTGCTGGACGATTTTCTGATAATTTCGCCACCTGACGCCATTCCAGCAGCTCAGATCCTCACAGTTCAAAACGTTTTTTCCGAGCTCGGAATCCCCATCGCCCAAGAGAAAACCATGGGTCCCGCCACATCGATCGAGTTCCTTAGCATTAACTTAGATTCGGTTAAATACCAGGCCTCCCTGCCCAAGGAAAAAATCTCATCTTATCTACCCTCATAGACAGTTCAAAGTGTTCCAAACGCGAACTCCTATCCCTGCTCGGCCACTTAAACTTCGCCATGAGCATCATCCCACAAGGCCGCCCTTTCATTTCTCATCTCCTCTCTCTCGCGTCTTCGGTTCACGCACTAGAGGATCTTATTTCCCTAACTCCAGCGTGCCGCGACAAACTCAAGCTATGGATAACATTCCTTAAACAATGAAACGGTCTATCTTTTTTTTTATAAGAACCAAATTTCCTCCCCCATCGACATCCAGATATTCACAGATAAAGCCCCCTCAGTCGGTTTAGTTTTTTTTTTGCCAAGGACGCTGGTTCGCATGGCCCCCCCAAATCCAGGACACACTACAGTCCTCAGCATTATTCGAGCTTTACCCTCTCGTGGTAGCAGCCTTCCTGTGGGGGAAAGAATGGACTGCTAGCAGTATCTTAGTGCATTGTGACAATGAAGCTACAGTCCAGTGCATTAATAAAGGCCGTTCCCATTCACCCGCGCTGATGCCACTTTTAAGACGTCTAATCTGGATTTCAGCGTGTGATCAATTTATCTTAATTGCCAAATATATCCCCGGATCAAAAAAACAAATTGCTGACTCTCTGTCTCGCTTTATGTTTCAGAAATTCAGGACGCTGGCTCCAGAGGCGGACAAATTCCAAACTCCAGTACCTCATTATTCGGAATTAATATTTCCATAACCCACCCATTAAACCCCCTCCTCGACACATCGCTCGACACCATTTTTCAAGCAATTTCTCCCAGAACTCTCCAATTCTATGTGACCGCATGGAGATGTTTTAAAGCCTTCCACTTTACCTATAACACGCCATTCCCTGATTTTTCTCTCCTTTCGATAACCTCCTTCATCTCTTACCTTAACAGCGTTAAGGGCCTCCAAGTCGGGTCCATCAAAGGCTACCTGAGCGGTATCCAATTTTTTCACAAATTGTGTCACAAACCCCCTCCCCAGAGATAAATAATTCACAAACCTCCCTCCTAATTAAAGGCATCCAACGATCCCAGCCCACCCGTTCTGACTCCAGACAACCCATAACGTTAGATATTCTTACTAAATGTATTCATACCCTCCGCACAGGATACCAATCCCCTAATGCATCTCGCACTCTCGACGCCATGTTTATTCTAGCTTTTTTCGGTTTTCTCAGATGCTCGGAACTGGCTATCACTTCCAGATTTTACCCAAAAGTCCACCCAAGCATCTCAGACCTATCAGTACTTAACAGTGAAACAATCTCTTTTCTGATTAAACAGAGCAAAACAGACCAAACCAAAAAAGGCCACCTCATATACATTTTCAACCTCTCGTCACCAATTCAACCATACCAAACTATACTGGCATACCTTCAACTGAGAAACTCTCATGCTAAATCCCCTCTCGAACCCCTATTTGTAGATGACTCCAACAAACCCGCAACACGCTTTTGGTTCCAAAAGCACCTATAATCCGTTCTCCAGAAATCAGGCATCCCAGCCAAAAATTTCTCCAGCCATTCATTCCGCATTGGGGCAGCAACCTCAGCAGCCCAAAAGGGCCTCTCCCAGCAGCAGATCCAAGCTCTCGGAAGATGGTCCTCAGATGCTTACCAAAGCTACATCAGGACCAACCGATTCCATATCAAAAAAGCCTACCTAACCCTTGTCAGGTAAAAAAAATATATATATAAAAAAATCTATGTCTTCTCTTTCCCCCGTCCAGCGAGTATTGATCTCCCAGCGGACGCAGCGAGAGCCTTCTCGGTCGAGCATCTATGTCTTCTTTTTCTCCGTCCAGCGAGTATTGATCTCCCAGCGGACACAACAAGAGTTTCCAGGCCAAGCATCTTCGTCTCCTCCTTCTCTGTCCAGCGAGTATTGATCTCCCAGCGGATACACCGAGAGTTCCCCAGGTCAAGCATCTTCGTCTCCTTCTCCGTCCAGCGAGTATTGAGCTCCCAGCAGACACAACGAGAGGTTTCCCGGTCGAGCATCCATGTCTTCTCTTTATCCGTCCAGCGAGTATTGATCTCCCAGCGGACGTAGCAAAACCCTTCCGGTCAAGCATTTACGTTTTTTCTCTTTTCCTGACTGGCAAGGTTTACCCGTTCCGATGCCGTGACTATTGTCGCAAAAACCCTCCTGTTCGAACATCCATACTTTACCTTCCAGGATGCCAGCAGGACTTACCCGTCCGACACTATAAGTATTGAACTCCCGCCGGATGCTGCGAGAGCTCTCCCAGCCAAACATCCAGGCTTCTCCTTGAAATGCCAGCCCGCCAATCTCTGCGCTCTTTTCGGGGGGTCTTTAAGCTGGCGGCTGTCCTTTGCTCACTTAGCTTTTTGGGGGAGTACTCTGGGTTCGGGCCCAATTTCCGAGCTCGGAGCCCTCCTCCCGGGCAGCATGCCAAATACGCATAACTATTTATTCTCTGATCATTTGTAAGTGTGAACTCATGAAATGATGTTTTATTAACAAGTCATTCCAACCAGCTGTCAGCAATCAGCAATCAGTAATCAACAGGTCCACTCAATCAGCATGACTAAAGGCCTATAAATACACACAGTCGACTCACCCATATTCCTCGACAGTTTTCAGCATCCCTCCACCACCCCATCTCCTCACACTTGCCTGGTTATCTTCCTAACCAAGATATACGGGGGGAGTACTCTGGGTTCGGGCCCAATTTCCAAGCTCGGAGCCCTCCCCCCGGACAGCACGCCAAATACGCATAACTATTTATTCTCTGATAATTTGTAAGTGTGAACTCGTGAATCCAGAGGAGCAAAGAATGAGACTAAATAGCAGACAAATCAAATGAAAAACTAAACAGTGCGAGCGAGGCTACATTAGTCACATTAGAAAATGAAGTTGTAGGTTGTGTTTGAATAATTATGTATCTTATTTAGCTGAGGTAAATTAAACGCAATACTCACGTATCCTCGCTCGATGAAGAATGAGACAACACAATGAGCGGAGCCCAACGGGCGGTTGAAATTTAAAAGGCTGATTTTCACGCTTCAGGGTAGTGACGAGTACATATGTAATCCAGTGGTTGTCAAGACACCATAGGCACAACCTTAAGCAATGGCCCTGAACGGTGGTTTAATGTCAACATTGTGACAACGCTGTAACAACCTTCACCACTCAACGTAGTAGGCCATGTTGTTAAAACATTGTTAGAAGCTTGGTTACGTTGTGCCAACGTTCTGTGTTACAGTACTACGTACTAAGTTGTTTTGTTAATGTGCTGTGGAAACAAAAAACTGACGAACAACGATGCCGTTTTCATCTTAGATCTGTATAAGAATGATGCGTCTGTTAAAACAAGCACTCTTGACAATTTGTGAATGGATCACCTTGCAATTCAATTTTGATGTGGGATGTTGTTCTTTAGTCTGTTATAAAAACATTTTCTTAGAGGAATACGTATGTAGTATGAGTACAAATGCGCCTGTCGGTGATGTCGTTATGAATTTAGGCAAGGCAAATTAATTGTAGTTCTTAATATTGATTTAATAACAATACTAGCTTTATAATAATAATAATAATAATAATAATAATAATTTAATACATTAATGGGGAAACGAACCAATGATCGCATTGATAGCGTCAAAGGCATCTGCCATCAGCGATATCTCTGGCTATCGTCGATACACGATACTATCGTCTAACGGCACAACCCTATAACAGAGTTCAGACTAGTGTTTGTCTACTGCTTGTTCTGTTGTGGTCATTAGGCTCCAGAATCATTGTGCAGTCTAAGCTGTCTGCCAGGCTCCAGGAAGGCCAGGCAAAAAGGAAAGCCAGTTTGCTGCTTTGACTGCATACCGTGTGCTGAAGGAGAGATCAGTAATGAAACAGGTGTGAAGTTCTTCACAGTTCCTCACTTAATGGTTTTCTGAGAAGAAGGGAAAATTTGTGTTTTATGCTTCCCCTTCCCTCCAATGTTTCCACAGACTCAAATGATTGCCTGACATGTTCAAAGGAAACATGGCCGAACCAAGCCCAAGACCAATGCATTCCCAAAACATTAGAGTTTTTGTCTTTTCAGGAGCCCTTGGGAATAATCCTGTGGGCATTTTCAGCATTCGGGGCCTGTGCAGCATTATCAGTGCTTGGTGTGTTTATAATGTACAGGAAAACACCAGTCATACGAGGAAACAATATGGAGTTAAGTTTCCTTCTCCTCCTGTTCCTCTGTGCATGCTTTCTGATTGGCCTGACATTTATAGGGAAGCCCACTGACTGGTTATGCCGGATTCGCTATCCAGCCTTTGGAATCAGCTTTTCTCTCTGTATTTCATGCATCTTGGCAAAAACTGTAGTAGTTTTAATGGCATTCAGGGCCACCCTCCCTGGTAGTAATGTCATGAAGTGGTTTGGCCCTGCTAAACAAAGATCAAGTGTAATCGTGGGCACTTTTGTGCAAGCACTTATTTGCATCGTATGGTTAACAACTAAGCCTCCTGTTGCTGCATATAACACCAAGTTCATGAGTGCAACAATAATTGTTGAATGTGCTGTAGGATCTGAAATTGGTTTTTGGTGTGTGTTAGGATATATCGGTTTCCTATCTTCTTTGTGTTTCTTATTGGCATTTTTGGCCAGGAAACTACCAGATAACTTTAATGAGGCTAAATTCATCACATTTAGCATGCTTATATTTTTTGCTGTGTGGATAACATTCATTCCAGTTTATGTGAGCTCTCGTGGAAAGTATATGGTTGCTGTCCATGTCTTTGCTATTCTAGCTTCTGCCTTTGGTCTCTTGCTGTGTATATTTGCTCCTAAGTGTTATATTGTACTTTTAAAACCAGAGAGAAATGACAAAAAGCAAATGATGAAATAATACTGAAATTAATTCAGTTATGAAGCCAACAGATCACAAATATAGATATAATAAAAGGATTTCACGACTTAGATAAATTGCCTGGTTATTAAACATTATTAAATGCATTTTGTTGATGCTATTGTTATTATTATTATTACAAACCACAAATTTCACATTTCATTTTACTATTCAACAAAAACTCAAATAATGGACATTTCCACAATTTGTTAAAAAAGTCACTCAATATTAGTGGTAAAATAAAATAAAATGTCACAGTTCACCTAAATGTGTACTTAAAAACATTGCATTTAGGATGAAGGGAGAAAGAATTTTAAAGGGGTCATGAACTGGATTATTTTATAATGTTCCCTTTCGTGGTCACTACAAGTTACGTCATGACGACGGATGGGGTTTCGCTTAGAAAGCCTCTCATCTTCGAGAAATAAAACGAGCCAATAGCAAAGAAATGCCATGGGGCTGCGGAATTTGCATTGCGTAACTCCGCCTTACCTCGTGGGTATATAAGGAAGTACGTTGGCAACATGCAGATATGTTTTTGCTCCGGAGCCAAGAGTTCTCTTCACTCCCACAAGCCATTCTGAATCATCTTCGCTCTACGAGACGAGCGGCTCTTCAGCGTGTTGGTGTGACGGCGCGTTCCAGTGAGATTGCATTGCCTGCTGCTGATCTGTGCAGTGATGTTTATAGATCGAGACTCAATGATCTCCGTGTGGGTAGAGTCCCCTCTGCCACACCCCAATTTATCTCTTCTTCGAGAGGGGATACTTTGGCTGGTGTCCAGGGTGATCTGAGGGTTATGGTGTGGCATATAACCGACGAGTCATTCCTCGGCCCACGCCTCCCTCCACATTGCAAACCGTGGGGCTTCCGTGTGTGGCTGGTTCATCTCGGAGACCCAGTTTTTCGTTCGGGAGATGATGTCATGTCACTCACAACATCACAAGGCGGGCTTGATTCCAATGAAAATTAGGATTCGACTGCGTTGCCTCCCTAGGGAGTGCCAGCGTTTGCCGAGTCAGATCCAGAGCTGACGGACATGTTTTCCCAGGCAGCTGAAAGTGTCGTTTGGAGTGACGCCGATTTCCCAGAGCGCTGTAGGCTGGATGATTGGTTCCTGGGCGCGGCACGTGCTGCACTACCAGCACTCGCCCCCAGTGCCTTTCTTCCCGGACGTGCATCAGGACACCTCCGGGTTGCGAGAGTTCCCGTGACTAATCGCGGCCCGCGGGTGTCTCCGCCCCTTAGCCGGCCAAACGCCAGGCTAAGCAGCACTCCTGAGACGGGCAGCTTGGAGTTAGGGCTCAGTTCTTTTCAGGAGCTGGTAGCAGGACCACTCCTTCCCCCAGTGGAGGGCCGGGGGATAATCTTATTTTATAAGAATTGATGCCCCTTCCTCCGAGCCCCAAGAGGCCGTGGATGGCAGTGTGCGACGCTCTGCCTTGCCACTCTCGTCCCCCTCTGTCGCCAGACCCCTGTCAGAGCAGGCCCCCGTGGAACGCTGGTCCTTCCCTGGCCTCCTCTGTCAGGACCGTGACCGTGCCCTCACACCGGGTCGCTATGCCGCCCACGTCTGGGCCGGTCATTCTGCTTCGCTGCCCCACCGAGGGTACGTCTGTGGTTCCCATGACCCTGCTGGTTCAGTTCTTGGGAGCCTGGCTAGAGCTTCCCATACTGTCCCGCTGGGTCGAGAGAACCATCAGGCTCGGCTATGCGATTCAGTTCACATGATCTCCTCCCCGCTTCCGGGGAGTCCATTACACTATGGTGGGTCCATTACACTATGGCACAATGCCCCTGTCATGCATACGGAGGTCGCTGCCTTACTGCCGAAAGGTGCGGTCGAGATTGTCCCTCCAGCCGAAATGAAGTCTGGGTTCTACAGCCCCTACCTCATTGTACCGAAGAAAACCAGTGGGTTATAGCCAATCCTGGACCTGCGCGTCTTGAACCGATCCCTCCACCGGCTTCCGTTCAAGATGCTCACGGCCAAACGCATTCTTGAATGTGTGCGGCCACAGGATTGGTTTGCAGCGATCGACCCGAAGGACGCCTACTTTCATGTCTCCTTTCTCCTCGACACAGACCGTTCCTACGGTTTGCTTTCGAGGGGCGGGCATATCAGTACGTGGTTCTCCCATTCGGTCTAGCCCTGTCTACTCGCGTCTTCACGAAGGTCGTCGAGGCAGCCCTTGTTCCGCTACGGCAACACGGGGTTCGCATCCTGAATTTTCTAGACGACTGGCTGTTCCTAGCTCACTCTCGAGACCAGGTTTGCGAACACAGGGACCTAGTGCTCCGGCAGTCACTGCTGACTTGCCTGAGACAGTTCAAGGGCAAGAGTGCGGTTCCTCTGAAGTTATTTCAGAGGCTCCTGGGACATATGGCATCCGCAGCTGCAGTAACGCTGCTCGGACTGCTTCATATGAGACTGCTTCAACTCTGGCTTCGCGATCGAGTCCCGAGGTGAGCATGTCAACATGGCACGCTCCGAGTACCAGTTACTCTGACCTGCCGTCAGACCTTCACCCCGTGGACGAACCTGGCATGTTGTTGTCTCAACAGATGCCTCCACCATGGGCTGGGGTGCCATGTGCAATGGACATGCTGCCGCGGGCTCCTGGACAGGACCCCATCACCTTTGGCATGTCAATTGCCTCGAGTTGCTGGCAGTACGTCTCGCCCTGCACCGCTTCCATGCGTTGCTCAAGGGTCAGCACGTACTAGTCCGATCAGACAATACCGCGACAGTAGTGTACATCAACAGATCACAGACCCTGTGCAAGATCAGGGAGGAT
Organism: Rutilus rutilus; assembly: GCF_951802725.1. Lineage (NCBI taxonomy): Eukaryota > Metazoa > Chordata > Actinopteri > Cypriniformes > Leuciscidae > Rutilus > Rutilus rutilus. The sequence continues at coordinate 24,335,140 of NC_140213.1, read as the reverse complement.
GAGGAGCAGGTAATTTTGGTTGCCCCTCATTGGCACAACCGGACCTGGTTCTCCGAACAAGTACTCCTCGCGACAGCACCTCCCTGGCCAATCCCTCTGAGGAAGGACCTCCTTTCTCAGGGACGGGGCACCCTATGGCACCCTCGTCCCGATTTTTGGAACCTACACGTGTGGCTCCTGGACGGCATGAGGCAGGTTTGAATACCCTACCACCAGCGGTGGTGGCTACCATCACTTCTGCTAGAGCATCGTCCATGAGACATGCCTACGCGTTGAAGTGGAACCTCTTCGTCACCTGGTGCTCTTCTCGCCGAGAAGACCCCAGAAAATGCCCGATCATTGTCGTGCTTTCCTTCCTGCAAGAAGGGTTGGAGCGAAGGCTGTCTCCCTCCACCCTGAAAGTGTATGTTGCCGCTATCGCCGCACATCACGACGCAGTTGAAGGTAAGTCCGTGGGAAAGCACGACCTGATCATCAGGTTCCTGAGAGGAGCGAGGAGACTGAATCCTCCTCGCCCTCCTCTCGTACCCTCTTGGGACCTCTCAGTGGTTTTAACTGCCCTGCAGAGTGCTCCCTTCGAGCCTCTGCAATCAGTGGAGCTTAACCCTCTAAGCGCCAAAGTCGCAAAATTGCGACAAGACGTCATACTTAAAAAAACAGGCTGTAGATCCTAATATGGTGTAATATCTCATTTGTATTCCCTACCACTAGATGGCAGACATGTAATACTTCGATTCAAGACCAAAATGACATCATAAACACACAGCAGAGCAAGTGAGCGATCGTGTCATTGATGCGGAAGCAGTTCAGTTCAGAGCGTCTGAGTAAATTGTGAGATATGTGAGAGAAAATCATCAAATGGCTAATAAAAACTTGTACCGTGAGGATGTGTTGCAAATGTTATTCGCCGATTCTGACTCTGAAGGGGAATATTTGCCTTTTGGAAATGACGATCGGCCGTCTAATGATCGCGCTTCTCCCGGTACATCTGTGCCGCGCAATGGTGTCGCCCGCGCTTCTCCCGGTACATCTGTGCCGCGCAATGGTGTCGCCCGCGCTTCTCCCGGTACATCTGTGCCGTGCAATGGTGTCGCCTGCGCTTCTCCCGGTACATCTGTGCCGCGCAATGGTGTCGCCCGCGCTTCTCCCGATACATCTGTGCCGCGCAATGGTGCCGCCGCGCAAGGCGCGAGTGTTCACGAAGCACAAACAGATCATTTTGACCATGTGCCCAATGGGGACGGGGGTGGCAGGGGTGGACGTGGTCTTAGTGTACATAGGAGAGCTGTTGCTAGAGGTAAAGGCAGCAAATTCCAACATCAATTCAATATCTACTATTTCCTGAATATTACTGATGAACTGATCAAAAAGTAGGCTACTGTTCACATGTGTTTTACTACTAAAGTATTGTAATATAGTAATAATTTAGTACTTTCTCCTATTTTATTGCTGGTTTCCTCTTTTCCGATCATTTGGAATGAGGATAAAAAGACAAAAAAAAAAGCATGTAAATAAATTCCAACATCAATTCAATATCTACTATTTCCTGAATATTACTGATGAACTGATAAAAAGTAGGCTACTGTTCATATGCGTTTTACTACTATATAGTATAGTAATAATTTAGTACTTTCTCCTGTTATTGTTGGTTTCCTCTTTTCTCATCATTTGGAATGAGGATAATAAAAATAAAACATGCAAATAAGTTCAAACATCAGTTCAATATCTACTATTTCCTGAATATTATGAAATTCAAGAGGGCCGCCCCCTGATGACGTCATAATATGCAAATTAGATGAGTATATTTACACCCCACATAAACTTTCAGTCATCCCCAACATTTTTCTAATTTACAGTAGATCTCTATCTTTAAGCCCTTTCAAGCCACAAGTTTTTGAAATTTTGATGTCAAAATCCAGCATTTTTTCAAAAAAACCTTGGCACCTAAAGGGTTAAGTTCCTGTCAATGAAGACAGCGCTCCTGGTTGCATTGGCCTTCATCAAGAGGGTAGGGGACCTGCAGGCATTTTCGGTTGACGAAGCGTGCCTGGAATTCGGGCCAGCCTACTCCCACGTGGTCCTGAGACCCCGTGCCCAAGGTTCCCACCACTCCCTTTCGAGACCAGGTGGTGAACCTGCAAGCACTGCCCTTGGAGGAGGCAGACCTAGCCATGGCACTGCTGTGTCCAGTACGCGTCCTCCGTGCTTATGTAGACAGAACGCAGTGTTTCAGGACCTCAGACCAGCTCTTTGTCTGAAACTGAAGGGAAAGGCTCTCTCCAACCACAGGTTGTCTCACTGGATAGTGGATGCCATTGCTTTGGCATACCAGCAGCAAGGTCGACTGTGCCCCCTTGGTGTGAAGGCCCACTCCACCCGGAGTGTGGCCTCCTCTTGGGCTCTAACGCATGGCGCCTCGCTAACAGACATCTACAGAGCTGCATGTTGGGCGACACCTCACTAGGTACTAGGGCCCGCTCAGGTGTCTTCGCTTGCTCGCCATTCCACTCCACGGACTGGATACGTGTGATATTCTCCTCAGGTGAGCCTCCCCGAGAGGCCCTGAGTTCCTCCAGCACTGTTGACGTCAACGCCAGAGTTATGCCACCGACAGCTTTCGCGATTGGCTAGGTGCCGCCATGTGCATGGTTCCCCCTTTGGGCGACCCCCACATGTGTATTTCCACTGTAAGCCTCTCTGAGCATGTGTCTTTCCCTTGGCAAGCCACCTTGCCACCCCTGGGGTTGAAATATTCCACCTGCGGCTGGACACTTAAGTGATTCTCCATATGCAGCCCGCTCCCGGGTCATATGTGTATTCTGTAAGTCCCCCCCTTCGGGCTGGCACTGATTGCATATTTCCACTGAGATATGCTTCCCAGTGTACCTTGGTATTCCTTTGTTACGTAGGAGTCCTTCGTCCGTGCTAGTCCCATGACAGGGATCTCAGACTTACGCAGGGCACTGGAAGACAGCCGAGGTGGTGTGATTAGACTGGGAACCCCATTCGTCGTCACGACGTAACTCGTTGTGACCACGAAAGGGAACGTCTCGGTTTCGTATGTAACCCTCGTTCCCTGCCACTTCTGCTGTACCGCTGGAACGCCGGAGTTCAGTCTCGGCTCCTCAGCGAAGAAACATATCTGCCAGCGTTGTTGCCAGCGTACTTCCTTATATACCCACGAGGTAAGGCAGAGTTCCGCAATGCAAATTCCGCAGACCCATGGCATTTATTTGCCAGTGGCTCGTTTTATTTCTCGAAGATGAGAGGCTTTCTAAGCGAAACCCCATTCGTTGTCACAACGTAACGTCTCCGTTCCCTACTCAGGGAACGAGGGTTACATACGTAACCGAGACGTTTTCTGGGGTGCCCTTATAATTTTAGTATGATTTTTACATAAAAAAAAAAAAGTCATGATTTAGAAATAAAACGCATTTTTCATAGCCTGATTTTAGCCTCTGATTTGAACTCTGTTTGAAGGGGTGTGTCTGCTGTGAGACTTCAGTGTAAACGCCCAATTGGCTGACATGTTTGCATATGAAATAGCTAGCATTACATGTGGAAATCTTTCGCAATCTTTTACAACGTTTTTACTATTACAGCTATCGAGATTAGCTAATTGTTACAAGTTAGATCTATTCCCATCACATGAAAGGTTGCAGTGATGAGCATTTGAGCAGATGACACATTGACAGCTGATTGCGTGAATGTAGTGATTCTCATCATTGCAACACAGTTTCTGCACTCACACGAATGTTTTCACCAAATAACAATGCAAGCACAATGTAAATACAGTAAGAGCTTCGTTTTGCAGTGTAACAGCGTCATTATTTCATAACGAGTTTTGGCAAGTGTCCAGATAAACTCGCGCTGAGTGATTGACAGCTTGGGTGACTGGAAAGGAAGCATTCTTTGATTTCTTATGTATATAATTTAATCACAGTTTAAATCAAATTATTTTCTTTCTACTAAGAGAAACGATGTGACGTTGATCTATTTAGTCACTGGCTTGATTTACTGATAGATATAAACAGTATTGAATGATTTTGAGAGAAAGATAATAATAATCTGTCTGCACTTGAATAATTACACATCAGAAATCACTGATCACAGATCAGGCATTAGAATAAACATGGTTACTTACATGTTTGTGGCACTGTAGGCAGATCCATATCGTAAAAGTCTTTGCAAAATCGAAATTGCGACTGGATTACCAAATAATCCACAGTGAAATGCACCAAATACAAACAAATAATGCACTGCTGAGACATTCACATTGTTGAAAAAAATTGTCGTTTTCTAGCCTTGGTTTCAATAAAAGCTGTTTTTGGAATAATTAGGAAGTTGAGAGTTTTGAAACGTACAGGATATTTTTTATAGTATAACAACCTCTTAACTGTCAAAAGATCAGGAAAATTTGAATTCTCAGTTCATGACCCCTTTAAATGCTTAGAAACAAACGGAGTTCAGCAAAAGATATGGTAGTTGATGTGCAAGCTAACATTTCAAACTCATGTCATGTCAACAACCAGGTTATACTAAAGCATAAAACTTTATTGGCACTTAGATGTTCAAGTTAGTTCCCCCAAAAATGTTGTTCCAAACCCCTTCGTTCATCCTCAGAACACAAATGATGATACAGTGCATCTGGGAAAGTATTCACCGTGCTTCACTTTTTGATATGTTACAGCCTTACAATATAGATTAAATTCATTATTTTCCCCATAAAAACGTGAAAGAAGTTTGTTTGAAATCAAATTTAAGAAATGTTTTTAAATATATAAATCACATGTAAATAAGTATTCACAGCCTTTGTTCAATACTTGGTTAAGTCTTTGAGTATGATGCTACAATCTTGGCACACTTGTTTTTGGACAGTTTCTCCCATTCTTTTTTGCAGAACCTCTCAAGCTTCATCAAGTTGGATGGGGAGCGTTGGTGCACAGCCATTTTCAGATCTCCCCAGAGATGATCGGGTTCAAGTCTGGGCTCTGGCTGGGCCACTCAAGAACATTCACAGAGTTGTCCCGTAGCCACTCCTTTGTTATCTTGGCTGTGTGCTTAGGGTCATTGTACTGTTGGAAAATGAACCGTTGCCCCAGTCTGAGGTCCAGAGCCCTCTGGAGCAGGCTTTCATCAAGGATGTCTCTATACATTGTTGCATTCATCTTTCTCTTGTTCTTGACTAGTCTCCCAGTTCCTGCCGCTGAAAAACATCCCCACAGCATAATGCTGCTACCACCATGCTTTACTGTAGGGATGGTATTGGCCAGGTGATGAGCGGTGCCTGGTTTCCTCCAGACATGATGCTTGCCATTGAGGCCAAAGAGTTCAATCTTTGTTTCATCAGACCAGAGAAGTTTGTTTCTCGTGGTCTGAGAGTCCTTCAGGTGCCTTTTGGCAAACTCCAGGCGGGCTGTCATGTGCCTTTTACTGAGGAGTGGCTTCCGTCTGGCCATTCTACCATTCAGGCCTGATTGGTGGAGTGCTGCAGAGGTAGTTGTTCTTCTGGAAGGTTCTCCTCTCTCCACAGAGAAACGCTGGAGCTCTGTAAGAGTGACCATCGGGTTCTTGGTCACCTCCCTGAGTAAGACCCTTCTCCCCCGATCGCTCAGTTTGATCGGGCGGCCAGCTCTAGGAAGAGTCCTGGTGGTTCCAAACTTCTTTACGGATGAGGGAGGCCACTCTGCTCATTGGGATCTTCAATTTTGTAGACGTTTTTCTGTCTACAGGAAATTCCTTGGACTTCATGGCTTGGTTTGCGATCTGACATGCACTGTTAACTGTGGGACCTTATATAGACAGGTGTGTGCCTTTCCAAATCATGTCCAAGCAACTGCATTTACCACAAGTGGACTCCAATCAAGTTGTAGAAACATCTCAAGGATGATCAGTGGAAATAGGATGCACCTGAACTCAATTTTGAGTGTCATGGCTAAGGCTGTGAATACTTGTGTACATGTGATTTTTTTCGTTTTTTAATTTTAATAAATTTGCAAAGATTTCAAACAAACCTCTTTCACGTTGTCCTTATGGGGTATTGTTTGTAGAATTTCGAGGAAAATAATGAATTTAATCAATTTTGGAATAAGGCTGTAACATAACAAAATGTGGAAAAAGTTAAGCGCTGTGAATACTTTCTGGATGCACTGTGTATGTATATTTATATATATATATATATATATATATATATATATATATATATATATATATATATATATATATACACACATACATATTTATATACACAATTGACTCACCTACATTCCTCAACAGTTTTCAGCATTTAAATCCCCCCCCCCCTTGGTTCCCAAAATTTCCGAAATCAAGCTTTTCCTGTCCGATGAAGAATCTTCATCCTCAAGGAATCTTTGCTGCAATCCTTTGGCCTAAGGACCTATTCTCCTCCACCTAACACTGCAGCAGATCCCCTGGCGTTAACTCGGGGGGTGTCAGCCCAAACAAACGAGTCCCCACACACCAAGATGCAGAGGCAAAACCCTCCCCACCCTGGGTGAGACATCCGCCATCTACTTCCAAATCTTTTCCAGATCATCTCTGGCAATGCCGCCCTCTTCCAGCGAAGGAACGGACCTTCCTTCAATGTCAGGCCGCAGCAGATTTAGTCCCGGCTCAGCTCACACTCTCCACCTCGGTCTGCACTGCTCAAATCCTTCTCGTTTTCTGTCCCTGGTATAATTTGATTGGATTTTGGTCTCTAGTTTGTTTCAGCATTCCATAGATGGCACAAATTAAACAATCATTATGATAGCTCGAGAAGCCAACATATTATTATACTATTTAAACCTATTATTATTATTATTATCATTATGATTATTATGATTATTTTATTTATTCGCTTTTCTCCTGAGAATACATTTTCGACTGCTACTCAGAGCTTTAATGCTACTAGCACCAAACTCAGTTTAGACTATTCTGACTTGCGTTGCAAAACATATTTTCTGAATACTATTTATACTACTAATACTGTTGATGTCCATTAGAGGGGGTATCAGGATAAGACATCTTTGAAGTCCACTCTTTACTCCGTTTCTATCTGTTAAAATGACAAATAAATGCATACTTCGACCGCTCAATCACGAGCACAGTTTATGCCATCTGGATAATTAATATTGATCGGATACACATTTTACACAGTTTCTGCACAAGTGATTTGCCGTTCTAAACTAACGAGCTTCCTTGTAGCTCAAACAAACGCATACAAACAGTAGCTTGCACATCACGCACAGATCACACGCACAGTCCCACACAGAATCATTAAGGAGCGCAGAACTTATTGTCAACGCTGTCCTGCGATTTATCAACAACATCGCTTAGAAACTTAAAGATATAGTATGTATGCTTTTCTGTTTTGAAGGAACTTAAACCCACAGCTTTACGCAACTGTTCTCTCACTAATCCATTAGAATATGTGTAATCTTACTGTTCCTCTTCATTTGCATCTGATTTTGAACAAACAAAAATCTGTAAGCAATATAATGACCCATAGACAGATAACAGATGAAAATAAACTTTATGTTAAAAGCAATAGTCTTGTGGACAGTGCTATGTCATATGCCACAACTTTGCTTCAGGTGACCAGAGTTTGTGGCTAGGGGAACTATGTGGTCATTGCCTTTTTGCATCACGTTGGATGATAACATTTTAAATCATCAGTAAGCTTGATTAATTGCTAGGCTAACAATCAATTTGCCCAGGTTCGAGTGATACATTGTGAATAATGAAAATTACGTCAACTCCTGTGAATATTTCTCGCTTGTCTACCGAACCGTACCGAGACCTGTCTGGTCTCAAGCGGACAGTTTTCAGCAGGTCCCGCCCATTTGTTTACAATGTCAGAGATCGAACTCTTCCCATCTGGTGACGATTCCCTTGTTGCCAAGGATCCTTCGCCACATTCCACTGATTCCACTGTCCCATGTCACAAGCCTCTATCGACACAGGCCGCCCTTTTAGCATTAGTACAGTTGTTAGTCAACCAGAATAATAATTTTAAGGATGTGTATTTGCTGCCTTTTACTGCTAAGTGGTGCTATAATCACAGACTTTGAAAAGTTAGAAAGTGAAATTGTCAGTTCATTCTATTAAGTATCGTGTATTCATTCTTTCTAATCAGCTGTGGCTCATTGAGAGCTGCGGTAGCAAATAAATTCAAGTGAAACATTGTAGTCAAATTAATTCATAATCACAGTACTGAAATGACAGTACAAATTTAGCACTGAAAATAAATGTAGGCGTTTATTAAAGAGTTCACACTTACTATTTAATCTACAATTAAACAGATTAAAGGTTATGCGTATTTGGCATGTTGTCCGGGGGGAGGTCTCTGAGCTCAGAATTTGGGCCGAAGCCAGAGTACTCCCCCTGGTTGTTACAGATCTATGAGGAAGGATTCAAATCCAGAAATGAATGATCAGAGGTTTATTTGAAAGACAGCAGACAAGACAGGATATTATGAGGGAGAGGAGGTGAACAGTCCAAACAGTAGGCAGGGCTGGCTGAGAGAGCGACCGCTGAATCCAAACCAGGATGACAGTGGAGGGAGGGTAGACACAGAATGGCAGCAAGAGACTGGAGGACAACAGTAAGTGCAGGCAGGATCGCACAGTACAAGGGAATTGACTCTCTGGGTACGAACAATTACTGCACCGGCCTTGCTGTTTGACTGATGGTGTAAGCGTCCAGGGAAGCTCAGCTTGGAGGACAAACTCTAAATAAAAGCAAGTTTATTTATATAGCACATTTCATACATAATGGTAATTCAAAGTGCTTTACATAGAAGAAATTAAAATAATCAAAAGAAATAAGAATAATGAAAACATTTTTGAATAAAAAAAAAATAAAATACAGTACAAATAATCGGACAGACAGGTGCTCATTCAGTAAATGCACAGCTAAACAGATGTGTTTTGAGTCTGGATTTGAATGTGACTACTATAGGAGCACATCTGATCTCTTCTGAAAGGTGGTTCCAGCTGCGGCTGGCATAATAACTAAAAGCAGACTCGCCATGCTTAGAGTGAACCCTTGGTATTTCTAGCTGATGTGAACCTAATGATCTGAGTGATCTTTTGGGTTTATATTCAATGAGCATATCTGCTATGTATTGAGGTCCTAGGCCATTGAGTGATTTATATACCAGTAATAATACTTTAAAATCAATCCTAAATGTAACTGGGAGCCAGTGTAAAAACCTGAGGACTGGTGTGATATGTTCATATTTTCTGGTTCTGCTCAGAATCCTGAAAGCATGCACAAGTCTTGACTGGAAACAAAGCATCTAATTCTTTCAATATTTTTCAGATGATAGTATGCTGATTTAGTTATTGCTTTGACATGACCACTGAAACTAAGGTCTGACTCTAGAGTCACACCAAGATTCCTGACTTGATTTTTGTTTGACCCCTAGAGTGAAGGTATGCATTCTCCTTGAGAACTTCATCTTTGTTTCCAAGTGCAATGACTTCAGTTTTGTCTTTGTTCATGGATGTCCACTCAGACTTATGGTCTCCTATACTCACATAATAACCTCTCCCTTCTAAGTATGACCTGAACCATTTTAGGACTATCCCAGAAAGCCTGACCCAGTTTTCCAGCCTGTCTAGAAGTATGTTATGATTGACAGTGTCAAATGCAGCTCTGAGGTCGAGTAGTACCAGCACTGATAATTTGCCTGTATCAGTATTTAAAGGGGCATTCCACCCATTTGAACATTGTTTTTTATTTAAAGTGGGTCATATATGTAGTCGAAATGTAAAATAAATTTTGAATTTGGTGCCTTCGTGACCGAGGAAAGACAAAAAATAACTTCAGGACGCATTTGTATGAAAGACAACAACTCCCACAATGCACCACATTGCACAGCTCCGCAAGCCACTCCCACTAATCCAGAAAGTGCATATCTGCCTATAAGAGAAATCACTCTTCCGTCTACAAGGCTAGCTACCACCAGAGCTTGAAATTCATTTCACATTCACACAAAATGTCTAGTTAGTTGGCGAACTCATTACTCCTCGTTTGTATTTCTTTCGAAAAGGTGAATTATTGCATGGTACCTGAATGTTCAGTCAGAACATATGCGGTGCGAAACTAGGATAGTTCTCAACACAAACGTCCGTGTCCTCGTCTGATTAAGAGATTTCGTCCAGGATAAATTGTCATCGTTGAAATTCTTTGCCGCAGACGGTCTCTATCTCTGTGTTCGTAGTTGCATAGTGAGATCACCAGTCAGTCATATAACTCGAGTCAGTCCGGGCTCCTCGTCCGCGACAGGCAGGTCTTCTGCCTCGGCGGCTCTTCGCTATAATGCGGCTTGTAAAGGTAGCCACAAACACCTGATTCAAGCATCAGACTTCCGAAATCCTCTTCTATATCATATTGAGCACTCTCCTCCGCTATTGTCATAACTTTACATCTGTCTCCACAGCGCCTGTTAGCTTAGCTTCAAACAAGATGGAGGATATTGCTTTCAGTTTCAGAGAGTAAAGTCCCACCCACTGATCTGTAATAGGTCTGTAGCGTGAGCGGGTCCCGCCCCCTGGGAAAGATGAGGAACTAGTGCTTGTAGTCTCAACAGAAATCCCCCCCTCTTACACTTCCTCCTACAATGACGCAAAATGACGATTTTTGCGTCATTGTAGGAGGAAGTGTAAAAGGTAAATAACGGATTTCTCCCGTCTCAGGGGAAAATGAGAGAGTGTTGCACGACCATTCAATAGTATGACTGGGTTTCTAACAATGCAAAGCTTAATGCAAATGGGTGAAGTGTCCCTTTAAGCGAATATCGTTTATTATCTTTTTGAGCGCTGTCTCTGTGTTGTGATGCGATCGGAAACCAGATTGAAAATTGTCAAAGTATCCATTCAAGCTTAAGAATTTGTTCAGCTGATTGAAGACAACTTTTTCAATGATCTTGCCTATGAAAGTAAGATTTGAGATTGGTCTATAGTTGCTTAATATGGTCTTATCCAGATTGCTCTTTTTCAGGAGGGGCTTGACAACTGCAGTTTTCAGAGTTTACCACTTCTAGGAGATCTGCTTCTAAACAGTTTAACACACTTTTGAAAAAAAGATGTGGGAAGTGTGTCAAGGGCGCAGGTTGATGTTTTAAGGTGCTGTATGGTTTCTTCCAAAATCTTGCCATCAATTTCTTTGAAATCAGACATAGTAACTTTCTGAGGTTGTGGTCTGATCTGTCTGACCCCAGCGCAACTCAAGGATGTGATCACCTTTCTGATATTATTGATTTTCTCAGAGAAGAAGGAAGCAAACTCACTGCATTTGCTGTCTGAGAGCAATTCATTGGGAATCTTGCTTGAGGGGGTTGTCAGTCTCTCTACAGTAGCAAAAAGAGTGCATGAGTTGTTTAAGTTGCTGTTTATAATATTCGAGAAGAAAGTCTGTCTAGCTTTGCCTAGTTCCATATTGAAAGTGTTGTGGCAAAAATATTCATTAAACAATCAATCACTGCGTAAGAGACACTCTGAAATTCAAATGATCATTAAAAAGTAGTTTATTCTTGCAAGAAGGCCCAGTTGCCACACAGAAGTCAAAAGTACAGTCTGTGAAACAAGTGCGACGAGGAAGGGAGGGCAGAGGAGTCTTTATACTGCTTTCAAGGTCTTCTGCTTACAGGCCCTTATCTAAACAAGGGAAGGTTTCTCTGCTAGTGATCTAATCCTGCTGAGTTTATTCTTACAAACTCACAAGTTCTAAATTGGACGGCCTCTGACCCTAGGGGACATAGGCACCTTTTCAATCTGCCTCCTCCTGACGTCTCACCCGTTTCCCAGTGTTTAAACATATGTTGGCAGACCATGTACAGTCCAACAAAGAGTCATTTCAATGTCTTACTGAAAGTAAATGAAAATCAATACTGTAAATCAATGAAAACTTAAAAATTGCCATAACATTTCCCCCTTTTTATCATTTATTGATAACTGATCAATCAATAATAAAAATAATAATACTAATACTGCAACTCTCTGATTTTCATATGACTGATCACTCTTCTTTAAACTTGTAGGAAAAGAAAGGATTAAAAATGAAATAAGCTTAGGCTGTTCTGTAAGGATAGGCCCTTAATTTTATAGCAAGCAAGTAAAGGTTTATATAAAGCCGGGCTAGGTGGATAAGCACTGTTATCGCACCCCCAACACAAGGTCGGACCCTCAGTCACCTCAATATAAACAAGAAATAGTATAGATTATATTTAGAAAGAAAAACATAATTAGGAAAAGATAAAAGTAAAATAAAAGTCCCTCATTTCAAACTCTGTCCTTGTACGCCACCTCGTGACACGGATGGCTACTGTTTTTAACCCTCTTTACACATTATCATCGTCCTTAGAAAGAAAGAATTTAGAAAGTAAGAAAATAAGAAATTGAAAAACACCCCCCAATTTACATTACTGAATAGATTTTCTACTTTTCCTGAAAACATTTGCACCAAACAAATCATTAGATCTATATCAATACTAAGCCCTAGTTTGATTCAATCAAATAAAATCATCAAAAACAAATTACTCTGCTAAACTTAAACCATTAGTTGGTCCACACCCTCCTCCAGGTGTGTTGATCATCTCGTTCGCCCCATGGACATCCCGTCTTCACCAAGGTGACTCTTTGCTATTTTGTTAGTGACCGCTTGTCTAGCCGGTCGTCCCTTTTGGTGTGACCTGTGGAATCAACTTTGCTCATGTCAACAAAACAAAACAAAACAAATTATTTATACATTTGGAACAGAATCAGTTCTGTTCGACACAATCCATCCTGACATTCTGCAAAGGGAAAATTTTAAGTTATGTGCTGCACAAGGTGTGGCACTGTTACTTTCTGCCACACTAATAACCCAGGCCAGAATAGTTAGCCAAATTCATCCATAGCCATTATGGGCACATTCTGCCCTGTATCAAAAGTCTGCATGCTCTGTAAAGAAAAACAAATGTCAAGGTTATTGTCAGATAGTAAAGTACGTAGTTTCTTTTGTCTGCTGTGCTGCCGCGGCCTTCGCTGCCACATCTGCCCTGGCGTTCCCTGTTGAAACAGTCCTTGTTTTTTGCACACTTACAGACAGCAATTTTGTTAGGGAGAAGAACGACTTCTTGCAGGGCTTTTACCCAGTTAAACCCAGTGTCCTCCCAACATTTATCGTCCCACCTGTTTGATTGCATTCAGCAAATTTGAACCCCTTGGTATGGCAATTGTTACCATCCCCCTTTTTGATGCATGATGCACAACTCGTGCATCAATTTAACAATGGTGTTTGGGTAAACTAACCCAAACGTTGTCCTTCAGCCAAATTTCCCCCCAGACATCTTTCTCTGCCTCTGAAACAAAACATTACGTAAGCCACAATCAGTTCTTCTTATCTAATTATTTGAAGGGCACTGGCCCTGAGTCTCACTGCTTTTCAGGCCTGTTATTTGGTCTCTTAAGTCAGTCATCTACAAACATTTTCCAATGTCAAAGTCATCAATTGTTTCTATCAGGTCAGGTCGTGGTGTACAGACTTGGTCAGTATCAGTCAAACAACATTCTCCTCCCTTTGTTCACAATAATCTACAGAGCTTGATGACCAAATTTCTTTCAAATTTGTCATTTGCCTTAACCCATCTGTAATGATAAAACTCTCGTTCCAGAGGTCAATGACACATACATAGACACTATTCAGACAGAATAGCTCCCATAACCTAACACTTACCAAGACCTAGTCCATTCAACCTCAAACACACACACACATACCTGACTATAAATCACTCATATTCTAAAAAGATTAACGTTTATAATAAGATTTTAAACTTTTATCTAATTTTACATGGTCTCTTTACCAGTTTCAAAGCACGTTTGTTCATTATTCATTTTCTCAGAAGTCAGCTGGGTTGTTTTGGTTCATTATCATTATTTTGCTTCAGCTTGCTTTAGCAGGCCAATAACAGAAAGACAGACAGAGTACCCTTCCTCCACGTTCAGTCTCTCTCACTATTCACAAATAATCTTTTCAACAGCCTCCTAAGACTGTAATTTAGACAAAACATAATAATAAATTCATTACAATAACCTTTGACCATTAACTTTTATCCAGACTTTTTCTTGAATCTACAAAAGCTGTCTTCATCTTTAACCACCAACATGTCTAATGACCTTCAGGAGTTAAAACCATCTTACAGGCATATTATTTCAATATCAACACTTCTATAATTTCCCCTTGTCCATAAGGCAACCAGCATCATGTTCCTGACATAAATTAAGTTTTGTTACTGTCTCCACAACAAATAATGACAATCACCTCATGGTCTCAGCTGGCTCTTGAAAGCCCATTCCCGTTAGCTCTTTATCTTTAATCTCCATCAGGGTGTGTCCCCTGGCATCGTTGCAGTGATGGAAACGCGGTTTTCTGGTGAGTGGTATAGAGGAACTCACACTTTTTACGGGTCAGACTGCCATGACTCGTCGGCACAGCATCTCCCCTCTCAGTGACCTGCTGATGCTGGTGGCTAGTGCAGTCTTTCAGCGTTCAACTCTCATACCTTTCTCACATATAAAAACACCTGCCTTCTCTATTTGGCAAAGCGCCCAGCAGCGATGCAATCCTGCTTTGGGCGTCCATCCTTTTAAAGCCTTTGGAGAATCTTACCCGTCATCGGATATACACCTCATGCATACTGGTCATCGCGGTTATTTTCATTTTCTTTTTTTCATCATCACGCAATCAGTTTTCTTCAACAGAACTCAGCTGTTTCTGGAGCTCAGGAAAGTCACATTCAAGAGTCACCAGAGCCCTCTGGACTGCCTAATAGTGTTAACACAGGGAGACAGGTTAATAACAGCAGTATTTAATCACTTAAATCTGTTAAACATCTTAAAATCAGCAACCTAGCACTGCTGAGATTATACTCGGTGAATTTAGATCAACCGTCCATTCAGTGTACATCTACATCTGTAGCCGGATCCATCGGCCCTGTATCATGGTGGAAGCTAAGATCAGACAAAGAAGTTACTGGGCCTAAAATAAACTAGTCAAAACGTAACCTTCTATCATTTAAGGTCATTATTATTTTTAAAAACTTCTTTAAAGTCATTCAGTTTTCTCAACTGAAACACTGTGCTTTACTATAAATAGCTTATTATCACTTATGACACAGGCTCAGATAACAGCCTTTAGCTGACTTTGAATGAGAGAGACTCTGAGGCATTCAGGACTGGTACAGTGCACTCTCATAAACTTCTAAAATCAAACTTTATCTACCATCTTATAACTCTAGCCCAGCGTAAGGCATCTTTGCCAGAAATTACATGCGTTTTCAAATAAACATAATTTTTATATTTGTCTTTTGCCCACATCATGGAATTTAGACATTACAAATTTCCACTCAGATCGTGTCTCTGTCGCACTGGCCGTTTCAGCCAATCACAAGCTTATCTTTTGAAAGCAAAACATCAGCTCCTAGTTCTTTCATGGTCAACTATTCCTCCACGTTCAAAACATTAACAAGCTGTTTGTTTAATCAGATGCCTTTCTACACATTTTACATTTATCAACTGTTATTCCAGTAATACTGCTTCTACTTACTTGATCACATTTCATCTCAATTTTAGTTGTCAAGTTCTCAATTACTTCAATGTTTTGTTTTCTAGGAGTTTATCAATCTCCAATTAGGATTCACACTAACTTTTGAGGCTGCCCTCTCTGCTTGTGATACATTCTAATACATTCTATATCATCTAAAACCTTATCAAACCATTTCATTCAAAACACTATCATCCTTTTAGTTACCGGTACTTTTAAAATATTTTGCAACTCATTTGTTGGAGTCATCTGTAATTTTACATCAACCTGTATTCATCAATTCACTAGCTCTTTCCTTCAAAAGGATTCCCTTACAACTATCTACCCACATTAATACCAGAAATTTCACGTTATCACTTTCTTTTCTGAGTGTCCATTTACAATTACGGGCTAAATGGCCCTGCTGACCATAATTAAAACACTCTCTTTGCCTATAGTTTGATCATTGAGCTTTCAAACAGCTCCAACTTACTGCACACCCTTGAAGCAGTGTGTCCCAATCAGGAATGTAAACACAGCCACTGATAAGCAGTTCTCTGTATTCTTTTACTGTCCACCAGTGTCGGATTCAATCACAACAGCCAAATCATAATCTTCATCATTATTATTGGCAGCACATTAATTTCCATAAGTTGCACAGAAAATCACTCAACATAAGGGTTTTCAATAAACATTTTTTTTTTTTTTTTTTTTTACTTCACATTTCTTTGAAGTCAAAGCTTCAGAGCACAGCTGCTTACAGCGTTTGCTCTCTTCTGTTTCACTGTTTGTTTCAGGACTCCTCATAAAGTATAAAATTTGTACTAAATGCCATCAATTTCATTAGCACTGGTTGGAAACAGTATTCCACTATCAAATGGTTCAACTTAATGTTATCATTATTTTCTCAGTCCCACTTATCTCTGCTGTTTCACAAAAAACAAAATATCATTACTTATATCTCAATTTCTAAATCGCACAGACAGCCATTATAGCTGCTTGCTCCTTCAACTCTTGTTATGAAAATTCTCTAGACATCACTATTTTACCAGTAAAATATAATTGCTCCCCATTCTGCTTAATAAAAACTTCATTCCTTATTTTACATCACTTAATTTGACTTAACAGGCGTTCATAAATAGTTCCATAAATTCTATCAGAAATTTTATTTTATACCATACATTTTGCATACATTTCTTCTCAACTTTCCCTACATGCCAGTTCCTTCTGCATCATTTTCCCTTCTTTTCGCTCTACCTCATCTAACCAGTACACGATTGTTTGCTTACAATCCACACGTCTCTCACACAACAACCTTTTGTTTTTCACTTCCCTCTTCCATCGAGTCTCTCACCTCTGTCAGCCTAGTGACACTTAACATTCCCTCCCTGGGAAAATCATGGTACTTAATCAACTTTCGCATAATTTTTCTTCATTTGACTGTAAACCGGTGTACAAAACCGGTCGCATTTACTGTTAGATGACCCCATTTTTGGCTGAATTTACCTTCTGGATTTTACTCTTTCGACACGTGTCTTAGTATCTGTCAAACGTCTTCAACAGACCCGATTTTATCTCACCCAAAACCGGTCGGGTTTCGGCAAATATGCCGTGCTTTTGTAATTATGTTTTACTCAAAATCTTCTATTCACCTAATTAATCTGGCGTGGCTCTTCCGTCCACCTTTGCAAGATTTCTTCGGGTTACAGAGACTTCGAGCAAAACTAATTAACCAGCACCTGTGATTCCCCTGAATCTGTGATTCCCCTGAATCACCTGTGGCCCTTCCGTCCACCAACGAGCTAAGTGAGGTAGAAACTGATCCGAATTCCTCAGCCCTTACCCCAAAAAAATTGTGATTCCCCTGAATCACCTCTCGCTCGTACCCAAAGCAAATTCAGCCAACATGGTTCACGTTCACTCATCATTTTTGAACCCCCAAAAAGAAAATAATTTAGCTGTCTCTTACCAGAGATGTTTTGTTGCCACGGTTCGTTTTCTTAATTCCAGTGGTTGCTTCCTCCGGACCCCGGCGGAACGGCCCCTCATCCCTCAAAACTGTTCGGGGTAGGGCTGTGACTCTGAGTCCAGGAGGCCAATTCACCGTCCGCTCTCGGGTCCGAAGGGCACATCCAAGGAATCCCACTGTTCTGACACCAATTGTTGTGGCAAAAATATTCATTAAACAATCAATCACTGCGTAAGAGACACTCTGAAATTCAAATGATCATTAAAAAGTAGTTTATTCTTGCAAGAAGGCCCAGTTGCCACACAGAAGTCAAAAGTACAGTCTGTGAAACAAGTGCGACGAGGAAGGGAGGGCAGAGGAGTCTTTATACTGCTTTCAAGGTCTTCTGCTTACAGGCCCTTATCTAAACAAGGGAAGGTTTCTCTGCTAGTGATCTAATCCTGCTGAGTTTATTCTTACAAACTCACAAGTTCTAAATTGGACGGCCTCTGACCCTAGGGGACATAGGCACCTTTTCAATCTGCCTCCTCCTGACGTCTCACCCGTTTCCCAGTGTTTAAACATATGTTGGCAGACCATGTACAGTCCAACAAAGAGTCATTTCAATGTCTTACTGAAAGTAAATGAAAATCAATACTGTAAATCAATGAAAACTTAAAAATTGCCATAACAAAAGCATGGATGCTGTCTTTGTAGATGTTATAATGGACTACAAGTTTTGTCTTCTGCCACATGCGCTCTGCTTTTCTGCATTGTCTTTTCATATTTTGCACTGCTGTTGAGTTTCTCCAAGGTGCTTTTTGTCTGCCACTCTTCTTCCTGACTTTCACAGGAGCATGTTGATTTAAAAATCTTGCTTTCCCCTGTTGTTTAATTTCATGGAAACAGACACCAGTGATTTTGCCAAGAGATCTCTTATTTATTTGGGTTATAAAACATAGGAGGAAGAGACAATGGACCAAGCGAAGGTCTAATTCAGCTTCTCAGTCACCTTCTCTACATTTCCATCTCTTCCTGATTTTCGGACAAACAGGGCTTGGTTTTTATATCCCTGACCAAGGAAAAAACTACATCACCATAGGAACACATACATTCAGCAGAAGAACATATGGTTTCCATTAACGTTGGAATGTATATCCCCATACTATGCTTGATGAAAAACTGCATATACATTTCAGTCCAGCAGCACACTCAAGTCCAAAGTCTCTCTTTCTCCCACATCTTCACAAAATACAATGAGTACAAGTGATTATGAATGTATATAAAAAGTATAGTAATAATAATACTAAAAACAACATTAAACGATGAAATTTGAGTCTTCAGTCCCTCCTCTGGAACTACGTCAGTAAGTTCCACACCAATACTCCATCAGTGGCCACCTAATGAAGTGATAGTGAAGGAAGTACAAACAGACCAAGACCTAGACATGGAGACAGAAGAATAGAAACAGAAAAGAAAACAAAAGAACAAAACAACAAAGAACCCCAACCCATGTCATGTCCCCATATACTGTGTATTTTTAACGTCTATGTGTAAGCATTTAAAAATGAACCCCAATCATCTAAGAAAAGAAAAGCTAATAAGTCTTCTGCCAGTGCCTTGACTCATTAATTACTTAACTCCTCAAGTTCCTGGCCAAAACAACAAACTAAAATAAACGTTGATGTTAAAGGATCCTATCCCTTGGGGTAGAAAATCAGTAAGCGGGTGTTCATTGTTTGTGAGGTTGTGTTTTGTATGAAGTGTAGCATGTGTAAAATCTCCTATTTCACACAGAATTTCCCATTCTTGGTTCTATCAATATGTCTTGTATCGAGAATAACTTACAACCATCTCTAATCAATGTCAATGAACTTGATTCCTGAAATGGAAGCAGAGAAATAATTAAACATCACTTCTTTATTCCCAATCTTAAAACTAACGCATGAACAGTTCTCAGTCTCAGACCATCAACCGTCATTCACTAAGCAAGGTTTAACTTGTGACTAATGATACCACTTGCATCAGTTGTTAAGACTATCTCATATGATCTCTACTATCTAGACTCTAAACCTTTCCTAGCAATACGTTTGACCATAACAAAACTGCCTAACTCAGGAATGTGTGGAATATCAGTAGTGGTATGTTTTCATCCCATTGCTGTTGAGCTTCTCGCACTTTCTTATTATTGTCTTTGGTAGCTTTGTCCAGCATTGTGAGATAATGTCGTAACTTCTCTTGGAACAAAGTAGAATCTCCTCTTGTTCCCGCAGGTAGCGGTGCATCAAGAGGTAGAATCATTGCTCCTCCAGTCATCAGTTACACATAATTCCCTCAATGAGCTGACAAACTTGTGCTTCTGTCCACGTCTTCCCTTGAGAGGTTTCATCATAGTTTTGCAAACTGACTTGTTTAAATGATGGACCTTGACCTTCTGCTCCACCTCCTTTAGCCCAACAATCTTTTATTGAGTGACCACGCTTTCCACAGTTGCTGCAAATCTTCAACCACTTCTCTGTGTTTATGTTGTATTGAACTGTCGCCACTCCTCTTCGATTTGGCTTGTTTCCTTCTTCATTGTTTGATCTCATAGCCATCTCTAAGCGCCCAGCCCATTGCAAAATGTGATCATATGTCTCACCTGGATTGACTCCAAGTGATAAGGCTTGTTGGTATTTTGAGCTAAAGCCATCCACAAGTGTGTCAGTGAACTGTACATCATCTCTGTCAGGTTGTTTCTTAGCACAGAGAGCCCATCTCTCGTAAGCGTTCCATTTACGCAGAGCATATTCATCTGGAGATTCATCATCCTTTTGCTTAATCAATGTCACTGATGTGAAAGGAATTTTTCCACTTCCCAAGATTTCTTGGATTTCTTTTCGAAACAGATCTAATGTTTGCCAAAGACCCAGGGGTCGCCCCTGGTAATCAACCCACAAATTTATCCATTGGGCTGTGGTTATCGAAGCTGGCAAGCGTTCCCATCTGTCTCTTGGGATTTTAGCTTTCACAATGGTGTGTATGTCTTTTAATGTCATTTGATGTGCTTCAACCAGAGAATCTAATTCTCGCCAAAACTCTGTGTTTGGATCTTGTCTCTTCAGAGGAGGCAAGGCTGTGAGAATGGCTTGACGTTCTCCTGGTGTGAATGGTCTCTCTTCTGTCATCATTTCAGATTGTAAGTCTTCCCTTTTAACAACAGGTGAAGAAAATTCAGGATCGATCTTGTCAACTGTGATCATGTCGTCATCTCTTGTCTCATCACCCCAGTCAGATCCATAATTATGAGCTGGTGTACATCGCAACATGTCTCTGTCTGGCTGGGCTGATTTAGATCTTGTTATTACTGGAGCTGCTCGTGCAGATGCAATGTACATCTTGTCAACTGGACCTCCATTTGATCTCGAAGCTTGAGACTGTGTCACAGGTTTAGATGAACTTGTATATTGTTCAGGCAAAGCTGGATAGATTGGTTTATAAGGAGGAGGCGTTACTGTGGTTGCGGATTTCACTGGTGGTTGTGAATATTTTCTTTCCGCTTCAGTTATTATATTTGTCCAATCTGGATCAAACGAATCATCATTGGTTGTATTTTCTCCATCTGAACATTTAATAGACATGATTTTGTTCAACTTATTAAATGCTTCAATTTGAGGCTTCATTGCTTCAGCAAGTGGAACTGGACCGCCATTTATATCACAACAAATTCCACCTTGCTTTACAATCCAATGAGCTGCCGGTATTGGAAATGCTTGTGATTTTATCTTGTCTTTTTGAGACTCGAACCAGTGTAACTGTGCATCCATATTTGCATTTATGTCAAGTCCTTTTTTCAAAAGCTTAGCTTGTTTCTTGTTCTTTCTTTCAAGGTACCAAGCCGAAATTGTTCTGCTGTTACAGTCACTTTCTGCCATCTTGCAAAGTTACTTTGTGCTGCTCAGAACAGCAGGGATGTGTGTGTCTGTGAGTGTGTTTCTCTAAGGGTGGGGCTATGGTACTCTGCTTCTCTCTCGCTCTCTCTGTATATTATGTGTGTGCGCTCAGAACTGCAAGCCTATGTATGTGTGTGTATGCATATGTGCATGTATGTATGTGTGTGTGTGTGTCAGAGGCTACCCTTCTTCTCTCTCTCTCCCTCCCTTCTCCAAACCACAGTATATGTGTGTGTGATGGTATGGAGCAAATTCTGAAGGGAGGGGCTGCCTCACTCTTTCTCCCTTCACAGAACAAAAGAAAATTTTAGAGAAAAGTTAACTTCTATGTTTTTCAGTATTTTGTTTAGTTTCCAGTTAACTCAAAACAATTTTTTTTATTATTTTTTAAAATATTTGTGGATTTTCTCTCAGATTAATTTCTTGTTTTCTTTTTCCTTTTTTTTTTCTTTCTTTAAGCTTACTCTGATCAGTATCCTCAAATATTTGAACAGCTTTACGGTCAAAGTTGGAATGCACGCGATCCTAACTATTTTAACTCGTATTACTCCAGCGTGTTAATGTTTTAGAGTTTTTCCCTGCCATCGTTTTAAACAGACTCGCCACACTTAACCGCTCATGTCAATCGAGCTTTGCTTGTGTTTCACCTCCTCGCCTCGAGTACGAATCTTCCGTGTGTTGGATATATTTTAGAGATTACTCTGCCATCGTTTTAAACAGTCTCGCCATATTATCCAACCACCAAACAGTGACAACCAGCAAATAATAGTTTTACCGTCTTACAGCTAATTCTCCCAAATTTTTGACTAGATGGTCTTTTTTCTAAAAAAGATCCTTCTCAATCCCAGCATATCAAATAACTTTAGAGGTTTACTTTTCAGAGAACTTAAATAAGCCCTTAAACAACACAGTTCTTTTTAGCAGTTACAGTCATTGTCTCTAATCATCAGGCAGACTTAGAACTTTTATATAAAGGAAAAAGTCTTACCTTGAGACATTATTTCTGGATATTCTATCCTGTTCGTGACGCCAAATTGTTGATTTAAAAATCTTGCTTTCCCCTGTTGTTTAATTTCATGGAAACAGACACCAGTGATTTTGCCAAGAGATCTCTTATTTATTTGGGTTATAAAACATAGGAGGAAGAGACAATGGACCAAGCGAAGGTCTAATTCAGCTTCTCAGTCACCTTCTCTACATTTCCATCTCTTCCTGATTTTCGGACAAACAGGGCTTGGTTTTTATATCCCTGACCAAGGAAAAAACTACATCACCATAGGAACACATACATTCAGCAGAAGAACATATGGTTTCCATTAACGTTGGAATGTATATCCCCATACTATGCTTGATGAAAAACTGCATATACATTTCAGTCCAGCAGCACACTCAAGTCCAAAGTCTCTCTTTCTCCCACATCTTCACAAAATACAATGAGTACAAGTGATTATGAATGTATATAAAAAGTATAGTAATAATAATACTAAAAACAACATTAAACGATGAAATTTGAGTCTTCAGAGCAATATCATCAATTATACTTTTAACTTTTGAGTTAAAAGAATCAAGGATAAAATCAACAGTCAGCAGATATGCTTGGTGTTAAAGATATAGCCTTCATAAATAGTATACTAGTTCTCATAGTACATAGTACATAAATAGTTATCATTTAAGCATCTCTTCTTTAAAGACACAAATCTAGCTTCAATGGCAGGAGAGATCAATATATCATAGAAAATACAGAAATGATCAGACAATGCTAAATCCTTTACAACAATCGATGAAATGTTTTGACCCTTACTGATAAGTAAATCTAGAGTGTGTCCACGATTGTGTGTGGGTGCATGTACATGCTGAGTCAGATCCAAAAAATAAATAAAACAGTTTTGATTTCTTTTGCCATATTGGTTTCTGCATTATCTATGTGAATGTTAAAATCTCCAGCAATGGCAAAACAGTCAAAATCTGAGGTAATTGTTGATAACAGTTCTGTAAAGTCCTCAGCAAAGGATGGAGAGTATTTTGGAGGCCTGTACATAATGATAAGTAAAATGCGTGGAGCACCTCTTAACACAATACCCAGAAATTTGAAATACGGGCAATTCCCAAATGATATTTGCTTACATTGATAGACATCTTTAAAAAGAGCAGCTACACCCCCACCTCTCCTAACAGCTCTGCAGACACTCATAAAAGTAAAGTTAGGAGGGGATGTTTCATTGAGGATTGTTGTACTGCAGCTGTCTTCTAGCCAAGTTTCATTTAGAAACATAAAATCCAGGTTGTTTGTGGTTATTAGGTCGTTGACTAGAAAATATTTATTTTTAAGTGAGCGGATGTTTAAAAGTGCTAACTTAATAGTCTTACTTTTTGTCCCCACAGCAATCTTAGTTTGACGTGTAATAGGCACCAGATTAGTTGGGTTTGCTGTACGGCTATTGAACTGGATCAATACTGGATTCCTGCTTTTTTGTAAACATTTGAGAAAGTTACTGTTATCATAGCGGGGACCCGACACATATCACTGAGAGCTGGTATCAGTTGTTTTTGGTTCACCTCGAGCAGATGGAGGAGGGTGTGGGCCCTGGCGTTGTGGCAGAGGCCGAAGTGCTCTCACAGGAGGAGGGCGAGCTGGGCACGCAGGCTTTGGTGGTTGCGGGGCCTGGCGTTTTTTGGTTGATATGTGGGGGCTCGCAGCAAAAGAGTGGGATAGTTTGGTTCCAGCATACACCAGTTCTTCCATTTTTTCTGATAAGCACAGAAGTGGAGATGCTGGAGAGAGGGATAACGTGTCTGGTGAGAGGGGCTGTTGCTCTGGTGTTATCGGAGGCTGTAATATGCTGTCCTGGCTTCCCTGGCTGTTTTCCAGGAAGTCGTCCTTGGGTGCTGAATCTTGGAGCAGTTATAATATGTCACAGTCTGTCTGTGGTGAGCTCTGTGGGCAGGGCTCAGCTGAGATTGTGTCCGTGAGCAGAGGTTGTTGTGGCTGCATGGTGTTATCATTGTCCTTTTGTGATTTGTCAACCGCATGTCCATTCAGGTGCTGAATTTAAGTCCTGTGGTCATTCATACTGTGTCCAGGTGTGTGTGTGTGTGTGTGCCATTCAGGTGGATTTGCACACACTGCAGAAGGATGATGGAGGGAGAAGTAGATATTGTCCTTTAGCACTCTTGAACCAAGTTTGTTTGGGTGGTGGCCATCCTGTTGAAACAGTTGTCTATGACTCCAGAAATGATTGAAGTTGGACAAGCGAGCAACAAGAGGCTCGACTGAAACGCGCAACTGTGTGTTTTCTGGAATACTCTGCTCTCTTGTTATTGTCAGCGTTGCTTTGTAGTCAAGGTAAGCCCATCTTCGATTCTCAGCTTCCCTTATATTTTTAACTTCACATAATTGTGTATTTTAGTTGGACGCGTTGCCACATTAAACAAACAGCCGCGAGTGAAAAGTATTATTGTTAAAGTCTAATTTGCACTTTAAGCCTCTGCTCCTAGCACTTTCAAAGCGAAAGTTGGCCCATTATCGCGTTATCCACTTAATTGCAAGACCGAACCAGCATCTGTTAGAATACCTTTAAATAGACGAGATTCAGTTCACTCCCGTAGGACAAGCGAGCAACAAGAGGCTCGACTGAAACGCGCAACTGTGTGTTTTCTGGAATACTCTGCTCTCTTGTTATTGTCAGCGTTGCTTTGTAGTCAAGGTAAGCCCATCTTCGATTCTCAGCTTCCCTTATATTTTTAACTTCACATAATTGTGTATTTTAGTTGGACGCGTTGCCACATTAAACAAACAGCCGCGAGTGAAAAGTATTATTGTTAAAGTCTAATTTGCACTTTAAGCCTCTGCTCCTAGCACTTTCAAAGCGAAAGTTGGCCCATTATCGCGTTATCCACTTAATTGCAAGACCGAACCAGCATCTGTTAGAATACCTTTAAATAGACGAGATTCAGTTCACTCCCGTAGGACAAGCGAGCAACAAGAGGCTCGACTGAAACGCGCAACTGTGTGTTTTCTGGAATACTCTGCTCTCTTGTTATTGTCAGCGTTGCTTTGTAGTCAAGGTAAGCCCATCTTCGATTCTCAGCTTCCCTTATATTTTTAACTTCACATAATTGTGTATTTTAGTTGGACGCGTTGCCACATTAAACAAACAGCCGCGAGTGAAAAGTATTATTGTTAAAGTCTAATTTGCACTTTAAGCCTCTGCTCCTAGCACTTTCAAAGCGAAAGTTGGCCCATTATCGCGTTATCCACTTAATTGCAAGACCGAACCAGCATCTGTTAGAATACCTTTAAATAGACGAGATTCAGTTCACTCCCGTAGGACAAGCGAGCAACAAGAGGCTCGACTGAAACGCGCAACTGTGTGTTTTCTGGAATACTCTGCTCTCTTGTTATTGTCAGCGTTGCTTTGTAGTCAAGGTAAGCCCATCTTCGATTCTCAGCTTCCCTTATATTTTTAACTTCACATAATTGTGTATTTTAGTTGGACGCGTTGCCACATTAAACAAACAGCCGCGAGTGAAAAGTATTATTGTTAAAGTCTAATTTGCACTTTAAGCCTCTGCTCCTAGCACTTTCAAAGCGAAAGTTGGCCCATTATCGCGTTATCCACTTAATTGCAAGACCGAACCAGCATCTGTTAGAATACCTTTAAATAGACGAGATTCAGTTCACTCCCGTAGGACAAGCGAGCAACAAGAGGCTCGACTGAAACGCGCAACTGTGTGTTTTCTGGAATACTCTGCTCTCTTGTTATTGTCAGCGTTGCTTTGTAGTCAAGGTAAGCCCATCTTCGATTCTCAGCTTCCCTTATATTTTTAACTTCACATAATTGTGTATTTTAGTTGGACGCGTTGCCACATTAAACAAACAGCCGCGAGTGAAAAGTATTATTGTTAAAGTCTAATTTGCACTTTAAGCCTCTGCTCCTAGCACTTTCAAAGCGAAAGTTGGCCCATTATCGCGTTATCCACTTAATTGCAAGACCGAACCAGCATCTGTTAGAATACCTTTAAATAGACGAGATTCAGTTCACTCCCGTAGGACAAGCGAGCAACAAGAGGCTCGACTGAAACGCGCAACTGTGTGTTTTCTGGAATACTCTGCTCTCTTGTTATTGTCAGCGTTGCTTTGTAGTCAAGGTAAGCCCATCTTCGATTCTCAGCTTCCCTTATATTTTTAACTTCACATAATTGTGTATTTTAGTTGGACGCGTTGCCACATTAAACAAACAGCCGCGAGTGAAAAGTATTATTGTTAAAGTCTAATTTGCACTTTAAGCCTCTGCTCCTAGCACTTTCAAAGCGAAAGTTGGCCCATTATCGCGTTATCCACTTAATTGCAAGACCGAACCAGCATCTGTTAGAATACCTTTAAATAGACGAGATTCAGTTCACTCCCGTAGGACAAGCGAGCAACAAGAGGCTCGACTGAAACGCGCAACTGTGTGTTTTCTGGAATACTCTGCTCTCTTGTTATTGTCAGCGTTGCTTTGTAGTCAAGCCTCTGCTCCTAGCACTTTCAAAGCGAAAGTTGGCCCATTATCGCGTTATCCACTTAATTGCAAGACCGAACCAGCATCTGTTAGAATACCTTTAAATAGACGAGATTCAGTTCACTCCCGTAGGACAAGCGAGCAACAAGAGGCTCGACTGAAACGCGCAACTGTGTGTTTTCTGGAATACTCTGCTCTCTTGTTATTGTCAGCGTTGCTTTGTAGTCAAGTCTAATTTGCACTTTAAGCCTCTGCTCCTAGCACTTTCAAAGCGAAAGTTGGCCCATTATCGCGTTATCCACTTAATTGCAAGACCGAACCAGCATCTGTTAGAATACCTTTAAATAGACGAGATTCAGTTCACTCCCGTAGGACAAGCGAGCAACAAGAGGCTCGACTGAAACGCGCAACTGTGTGTTTTCTGGAATACTCTGCTCTCTTGTTATTGTCAGCGTTGCTTTGTAGTCAAGGTAAGCCCATCTTCGATTCTCAGCTTCCCTTATATTTTTAACTTCACATAATTGTGTATTTTAGTTGGACGCGTTGCCACATTAAACAAACAGCCGCGAGTGAAAAGTATTATTGTTAAAGTCTAATTTGCACTTTAAGCCTCTGCTCCTAGCACTTTCAAAGCGAAAGTTTGCCCATTATCGCGTTATCCACTTAATTGCAAGACCGAACCAGCTGTACTCACTCAAGCGGTGAAAGCATTATTCTGTATATCTGTGTATTTCGCGCGCTGTCGCGGAAGCGTCAGCGGAAGCGTTCAGCTGTCGTGTTCAGCCTCCTCGTGTGAAGACCGACTCGGGTAAAGACCATCGACTCTACCTGCGCGACTCCACCGAGCAAGGACACCAGAAAGGCACTTAAAATTCGCCTTTTCCCTTTCCACTTCTTATCTTATCTTTCTCCCGATTCAGCATGTGTTTTCAACACATTCCTGTTATCGTTCGACAACGCCCTTTCATCACGCGCACAAGGCAGCGCGATACTGCTAATCTGCGTCCCATTCTCTCATCCTCACACACTCCTCTCTCTCTTTCCGTGGGTCTATGGAATTGTCAGTCAGCAGTCAACAAAGCTGACTTCATTCCAGCCTTTGCATCTCATTCTACTCTCAGTATCCTGGGCTTGACTGAGACCTGGATTCGTCCTGAAGACTCAGCAACCCCCGCTGCTCTCTCTAGCAATTTCTCCTTTTCTCACTCCCCTCGCCAGTCTGGGAGGGGTGGCGGGACAGGGCTTCTCGTTTCCAACAATTGGAAATACTCAGCGCTCTCTTCTCTATGCAACAACAATTCATTTGAATATCATGCTATCACACTTACAACTCCCAGTAAGATCCATATTGTAGTAATTTATCGCCCCCCAGGTCAGCTGGGTAACTTCGTAGAGGAGCTGGATGTGCTGCTGTCCTCCTTCCCTGAGGACGGCACCCCACTTCTAGTCTTCGGTGACTTCAACATTCATCTCGAAAAACCACATGCAACAGACTTCACCTCTCTACTAGCCTCCTTCGATCTCAAACGACACATCACCACAGGTACTCACAAATCAGGCAACCAACTGGACCTGGTTTACACACGCAACTGCATCACAGACAACATTCTGGTGAGGCCTCTCCATGTTTCAGATCATTTCCTCATCACCTTCAGTCTACAACTCGCTACCCCTGCGCCACCAACCCCACCACCAGTCACCCTCAGGCGAAACCTACGCTCACTTTCCCCCTCCCATCTCTCCTCTGCCGTGTCATCTTCTCTTCCCCCACCCTCACAATTCTCATCTCTGGATGTGAATACTGCAACGGATACCCTATGCTCCACACTAACCTCTACTCTAGACAAAATCTGCCCTCTCTCCTCCAGGCCAGCACGCGCTACTCCTTCTAACCCCTGGCTATCTGAGGTTCTTCGTGAACACCGGACCGAACTCAGGGCAGCGGAGAGGAAATGGCGCAAATCAAAAGACTCATCTGACCTGAGTATGTATAAATCTCTCCTCTCGTCCTTTTCTGCTGATGTTCATGCTGCAAAATCTTCATATTTCCACAACAAGATCAACAGCTCCTCCAACGCACGTCTACTCTTCAAGACATTCAACTCACTCCTCTGTCCACCTCCACCACCACCCTCCTCCTCCTTAACTGCCGATGATTTTGCAAACTTCTTCACCAACAAAACAACAACTATCAGCAGTCAATTCTCAGCTCCACACACACAGGAACCCAGACCGACCCCTTCCACAGCCAATACCCCTCTGTCCTCCTTTTCGCCGCTAACAGAGGAAGAAGTATCTACACTTCTCCTCTCCAGTCACCCTACCACCTGCCCTCTAGACCCCATCCCCTCACACCTTCTACAAGCCATCTCTCCCACACTTCTACCAGCACTCACACACATCATCAACTCATCCCTCCATACTGGCACCTTCCCTACAGCATTCAAGCAGGCTCGGGTCACTCCACTGCTTAAAAAACCAACGCTAAACACATCTTTTGTAGAGAATTACAGACCCATCTCTCTCCTACCATTCATTGCGAAAACACTTGAAAGAGCTGTTTTCAACCAAGTAACATCCTTCTTGTCTCTAAACAACCAGCTGGATGTCAACCAATCTGGCTTCAAGAAAGGGCATTCAACTGAGACTGCATTACTGTCGGTCACAGAAGCCCTACGGATTGCAAAAGCTGCTTCCAAATCTTCACTCCTCATTCTCCTTGATCTGTCTGCTGCCTTCGACACCGTGAACCATCAGATCCTTATGTCCAGCCTCTCATCACTGGGCATCACAGGTACTTCACTCGACTGGTTTGAATCCTATCTCACAGGTAGGTCCTTCAAAGTCGCATGGAGAGGCGAGGTATCCAGAGCACATCAACTGACCACAGGGGTTCCCCAGGGTTCAGTTCTTGGTCCCCTCCTCTTCTCCATCTACACTACATCACTGGGACACATCATACAGGCACACGGTTTTTCCTACCACTGCTATGCTGATGACACACAACTCTTCCTCTCATTTCGACCAGATGATCCCACAGTAGCTGCACGGGTCTCGAGCTGTCTGGCAGACATCTCCACATGGATGAAGGAACATCACCTGCAGCTCAACCTGGCAAAGACTGAGCTGCTCGTCCTCCCTGCCAATCCGTCTCTACAGCACGACTTCACCATCCAGCTTGATTCATCATCAATCACCCCATCAAGGTCGGTCAGAAATCTGGGAGTAACGTTTGATGACCAGCTGACCTTCAGAGATCACATTTCAAAGACAGCTCGATCATGCAGGTTTGCGCTGCACAACATCAGGAAGATCAGGCCTTTCCTAACTGAGCACGCAACACAACTCCTCGTCCAGGCCCTGGTCATTTCTAGGCTTGACTACTGCAATGCTCTTCTGGCCGGACTTCCAGCATGTGCTACCAAACCTCTTCAGATGATCCAGAATGCTGCAGCTCGTCTTGTCTTCAACGAGCCCAAAGGGCCCACGTCACCCCTCTGTTAATCTGTCTGCACTGGCTACCTCTCGCTGCTCGCATCAAGTTCAAGGCATTGACGCTTGCTTACAGATCTATCACACGCTCAGCTCCCTCCTACCTTCACTCACTCCTACGAGCCTACATCCCCACCAGACGCCTACGATCAATCAACGAGCGACGTCTCGTGGTTCCATCACAGAAAGCCACAAAATCACTTTCCAGATCATTCTCATTCACAGTTCCATGCTGGTGGAACACTCTCCCCACCCTCATCCGGAATGCAGAATCCCTGACAACATTCAAAAAACAGCTGAAAACCCATCTCTTCCATGAGCACCTAAACTCATAAAAAAAAAAAAAAAAAAAAAAACCTTTCCCTTAACCCTCTAGGCGCCACGGTCGAGTTTACTCGACAAGATGCGGCACTGAATAAAACGGCCGATTTTGTCAAATAGGGTGTCAAATTTCGTTCGACCTCCCCTCCACTAGTTGGCAGACATGTCATACTTCATCCCCGACTCAAAAAAACATCATGTTTCTATACAAAATCTTCGAGCTAGAGCGCATTGAACAAGTGCGAACAAAAGCGGAGCTAGTGTGCGAATGAGCCGTTTTATCAGAGCAATATGGTCAACGTCATCGAGTATTTGCATTAGATTATTATTATTATTATTATCTAATGGCATCAATAAAGCTTACCCGCAATGAAGTGTTGGGTCTTCTATTCACGGACCCTGATTCTGAAGGGGAATAACGTTATCTGCCTTCAGAAAATGACGGTGATTCTGAAAGTGAAAGTATAGCCCTACACCAAGCACAAACGGTGAATCCTTTGCCCAATATATATGGTCCTTTGCCCAATGTCAGTGGTGGGAACAATGTTTCCCGGGGTCGGAGTGTTCATCGCGAAGTTAGCAGGCGTGTTAGTGTTGTGGGGAACGATGCTGGAGATTTGTTACCGCGCTTGCCATGGTGACCGCGTGCCTCTCCGCAATCGCGGCGACAGTATTGTGGTGGAGGCTTTGTCTAATCCCACTGGGTATTTTAGACGAGGTCGAAGTATTCATAGGACAGTTAGGGGGCAACGTGGAGGCAGGGTGGGGAGTCGCAATGACAATGACAGTAGTCCGAGCTGTGCACACTCGGCGCGCGCGCGAGGCAGATCTGGCCGCGCCCGCGCTGCTCGTAGCAAGAGCAGAGGCGGTGTGACACGGGGCAGAGGGGCTATTATGCATAGTCTATCGCAAGACCACACCATGAAACACTACAAGAAATGTTACCTGGATGGATAGGGAGTCATTAT
Source organism: Rutilus rutilus (assembly GCF_951802725.1). NCBI lineage: Eukaryota > Metazoa > Chordata > Actinopteri > Cypriniformes > Leuciscidae > Rutilus > Rutilus rutilus. Next base: position 24,303,411 of record NC_140213.1, on the reverse strand, counting down.
CTTTACAGCAAAAGCCCTGCAACATAAATTCTTTTTTTTTTTTTTTTGTCTGCCATTTATTAGTAATGATTTACACTGTTGATTTACTATCTATTTCCCTGACCATTTAGTAGTGTAAAATATGTGTTCTTTTTTGTGTGTTCATGTCCTTGTGATGTGTGAGTCTTTGTCAGCTAAAATAACAACAACCTAAAAAAATACTAACATTGTCTCTCGTCTTGTCTCGTCATCTCACTCATGATCTGTGGCTTGCCGTGGCGAGTGAGCTTTTGAACTAAACAAGTCTTGTCTACTTGTGTTTGTGTGTCATATGAATAATATATATTTGCCCCATACATGGAATCAGAATGCCTACTGTATGTAGTAAATGGAAAATCTCTACAGCAAAAGGCCAACCGCTACATGCAATCAATTTGTTTCTACCATTTATTAGTAATGATTTACACAGTTTGTTCACTACTTACTATTTACCTGAGCATTCAGTATTGTGCAATATAGCATACAGAAGGTGAGGGACATTTTTGGGGGAAAGAAGTGCTGCATTTTATCATTTAAACGTGACTTTTCAATAGAAAAGTCTATTATCCAAGATGGCCGCCACTATATGACGTCATAATATGCAAATTAGATGGGAAAATGTAATCCCTACATAAACTTTGGGTCATCCTTAATATTTATCTAATTTACAGGAAGTCTCTATCTTTTATCACTTTTAAGATATAGCCTTTTGAAATTAAGATGTCAAAATCGAACATTTTAGGAAAAAACCTCTGGCGCCTAAAGGGTTAAAACCCCACTTATCATGCTTATGCTACTCTGAATAATGCATGAACTTCGTATTCTGAACACTTCTTGCGTTGTTATTGTCTTTTGCCTCTTCATGATGACTCGCTTAATTTAGTCCTGATTTGTAAGTCGCTTTGGATAAAAGCGTCTGCTAAATGACTAAATGTAAATGTAAAAGTTGTCAATGAAATGTAATCATAAAAATTATAAATTTACAAGTATATATAAAATGTAAAATATTTTTTTCCCTAAATAAGTGTTGTATAACCATCAGGACAGCAGTGATGTTTGAACTGAATTTGGCAACAATACAGTGAATTACAGTGAAGTTATTGCATTTTTTCATAAAAAATTATAAATTTACAATTGTATATACAATTATATATTTTTCCCAAAATAAGTGTTGTAGTATAACCATCAGGACATCAGTGATGTGTAAACTGAATTTGGCAACAATACAGTGAATTTCAGTGAAGTTATTAAATATTTTTCATAATAAAAATCATCAACATGATACATTTACAATTGTATATAAAATTAAAAATATGTTTTTTCCAAAATAAGCATTGTAGTGTAACCATCAGGATAGCAGTAATGTGCGAACTGAATTTGGCAACAATACAGTGAATTACAGTGCAGTTATTGAATATTTTTCATAAATAATAATCATAAAAATTATGCAAAAATATATTTATTCAAAATAAGTGTTGTAGTATAACCATCAGGGCATCAGTGATGTGTGAACTGAATTTGATGACACTATAGTGTGTGACAGTGAAGTTATTGACTGTTTTCGTAGTAACGCTTTTCGGGTTTTGCACTTTGCAGACGGTCCCTTTGGATCTGCATCTCTACTGCCGTGCAAAGGCAAAAGACCGTAACTTCATTTTTGGTCGAAAATGAGTTATTGATATTTTTGGCACATTCAAGACCCCCTTTATCATGTGTATAAGTATCTTGAGTTAATTCCGTTGTTTTTTCGAGAAAATAATGGGCTGTCTGAACAGTAACTTCCAAAAGCCTAGGTGAAACCAAGGCAGAAGACCGTAACACAAGTTACCGCTCTTTGGCTTTGTTTTGGAACGCTCAAATTGAGTTACGGTACTCTGCCTTTGTTTAGCCGTGCGTCAATATGAAGTTACTGTGCCGGCCTGGAGTTACGGTATTCTGCCTTTGTTTTACTGCCCATTAAAGTTTGCCGCGTTTAAGTTATGGTGTTGCCTGTGTACTGTCATACAACTGTCATTGAAGCACTTCTGACACACACGATACCTGAAAAGGTATCAAAGGTGGATTAGACAAACGTTAGATTGCGATCTACTTCATTTAGCTAGCTAGCAGCCTATAGCATAGGCTATGTTAGTCAGTTATCTAATGAATAGGCTACCAAACTGTTCCATATAACAAAGCACTATAAACAAGCAGAGACTAAATAACTTGCCAGCAATAAGTAAGTTAAGCGTAAATAATCTCAAATAAATGTTTGTATTTATTTTTATAATTTTTTGCTTTTCATAATGCAGATTATTCCCTCAGTGCCAGCATGTCAGTGACAGCAGTGAGTTAGACAGCAGACTATAGTTGCACGACACAAGTGGAGTTGAATGCAGTTACCGTGTATGGTCACTCATAAAAACAGTAGAAACAGCTTGCAATTAAATCCATATCCTACCTTTTCTTGTAACCTGATAAAATCCATGGTAATGAACGTCATCGGAGATGTTTAATCCACAAGCATTCTGAGCATTATTCCTACTTGCTGGCGTTCACATCAATCCACAAGTCCTTTAAAGGCGATTTTCATTCACTTAGATGTAAAAGCAAATCCTTTTACGTTAGCGAACATTGCAATAAATAATAACTGGTTGCAAAACGGTATCCACCGACATGTATAGCTTTTTTGTCTGGTTGTCAGTTACGTCAGAAAAACAAATAATACAAATTACTCCATGCTATAGCATTTGAGATTGGCCAATCAAATCCACCAGTCAGAGAGCTGTCATTAAAGCATTGTAGCCAAACTTAACCCTTGATTAACCAGGGGCCTGTACCATGAAGGTAGCTGAACAAACTCGGGGTTACAGGATTAGTTTTGAGTTGACAAAACCAAACCGATGCAATCAGGCTTTATTGGTACCATGATGCAGCTCATCAACTTTCTTTGTCAACTCAGGCTTTGATCCTTAAGCTATGATTACTCCACGCGCGCGTGCACATATGACGTCGACACTGAACAACCAATACTTTTCCGCGGAGGAGCAAGAGATAATCATTCAGAATTACGATGAATTTAAATATGTATTTCAAGCTCGAAACAATACGGTCTCTGCTGCCAAAGCAAGAGAAGACTGTTGGAGAAAGATTGCTGATGGTTAATGTGTAAGTTAAACAAATATGTTCTATATTTATGTAAAATGATGTATGTATATATGTATGTGTAGCCTATATGTGTAATATAGCCTATTTTTATATATAAAAAATGTGCATGTATGTACTAAGAAAGATTAATATTAATTGATTTTTAGATGCAACCCCAACTCCAAATGTTCTTGGCAGCAGATAAAGACAAAATAATAAAAAAATATAATTCAAAGTGGTGAGTATTTACCACAACCTTTTATTACTTTTGTGAACATTTTATCACAAACACTTGTTTGCAGCAAACAGAAATAAACAGTTAAATTCAGAAAACCAGAATACACTGGCGGAGGAGTTGGCTCTGAGTAGGCAATAAGGGATGACCGATTATGGATGTGATTACAGGTGCTGTACAATCTGACCCTGGTGCTGGCTCCTCTAAGCAAGTAACACTGGGTACGTGTGCAATGCATTACTACGTTTTTAAGTTTTAAATATAGCTGACTGTATGTTCTGCAGTAAAGGGAAATACAGTGTCCCTGTTGAAGCCAGCACACATACACACAGTCTCCCACACAGAGGTCATTATGCAGCAGACAGAACACCAAACATAACCTGCTTTACAACAGTTATGCTTTACATTGGCCTATTTTTATTTATTAGGGTGGAGGAAATGAAGACACTCTGTCTGTGTGTTCTCAGACAGTTGCTGATGTGAATGCACTGGGCTTTTTATTATGGCAAACATTTGAATGTGTGGCATAAAAAAGGGACTATTGTAGGATTTTTCACAACCTGCCCCAGAAACTGAGGCCTCTACCTCAATGGGCTTCAGAAGAAATATGAACAAGGTAAGGATTTAAAACGTACTCGGTTACTAACGTAACCTCGGTTCTCTCTAGAAGAGGGAACGAGTACTGCGTAAGATATCTTACGCTAGGGGAAAATCCTTTTTCCGCGAGATATTGAAGCCAAAAATTATCCTTAATTTTGTAATAATGCAAAACGCGTTGCGGCAGCATGCAGACATAGGCGAGACAGCTCGCGCGCCTATTGGCTGCTCTGCGGCAACTGCAGCAGCCTATCGAGCGAGGCCTGGCGTGACGCCAGACCCAATCAGGGCACTTCGCGCCCGCTGCGTCACGTCCCGCCGAAATGGGCGTGGTCTAGGCCTATAAATACCGCTCGCAGGCAGCTATTATCTGGTTTTTCATCATCGAAGCAACCAGAGCGTGTGCATGCACGGCAAGATACGCAGTACTCGTTCCCTCTTCTAGAGAGAACCGAGGTTACGTTAGTAACCGAGTACGTTCTCTTACGAGAGGTCTCTCGTACTGCGTAAGATATCTTACGCTAGGGGACCCAATGCAAAACGCCGTGCATGCTGAGATCTGACACCAAAGACCCAAGGGCGAAAGCCCGGGGTACATATAGTGCACAATCACTCAGGGAACTCACAGGGAGTCCAGGAAGAGGGAGGGGCGAAGCCGCACTCTTCCACATATGGTAGCGTCGCTGAGACGCGAATTTCATCATACAGACAGGGCGGGGTACGGCCTGAACTGATGGGGGAATGTGGGTCTTACACAGTTTGCCCAGGCACATCTCGTGCTGCTACTTTTTTACTGTCGAACATTGAGCTGTGCTCAGTAGACGCAGCATTCTGAGCTGATCGCATCAGGTCAGATAATACTGGTAAACTTAGACCGACAGCAGCCTGGCCTGCAGGGCGGGAACCTCTAGGTTATAAAACCTTATAAATGTAGACGGGGAGGCCCAGCCTGCCGCCATACAAATATCTTGCAAGGCAATCCCACTTGACCAGGCCCACGAAGAGGCCATGCCTCTCGTGGAGTGCGCTCTGACACCCAACGGGCACTGCATGCCCTTGGAGGCGTATGCCAGCGCTATAGCATCAACTATCCATCTGGATAGGCTCTGTTTCGACGCGGCTAGTCCCTTAGAACGTCCGCTAAACGAAACAAAGAGCTGCTCCGTCTGTCTGAAACCAGACGAGCGAGACACATAAGCTCGTAATGCCCTGACTGGGCAGAGGAGGCTCGCGTCTCTTTCCTCATCAGGGACCGGTAGGGCTGACAGGGAGATAACCTGCGCCCTAAACGGTGTGTTGAGGGATTTCGGAACATAACCGTGCTTAGGTTTGAGTATAACTTTTGAGTCATTAGGCCCAAACTCCATGCACGCCGCGCTCACAGAGAGCGCGTGCAGATCCCCTATGCGCTTCACCGAAGCGAGAGCCAGCAAAAACACTGTCTTGAAAGACAGGTGTTTCAAATCGATTGACTGTAAAGGCTCAAATGGCGCACCTTTCATGGCTTCCAGAACCGTAGAAAGGTCCCATACGGGGACTGAGGGAGGTCTGGGAGGATTCAGTCTCTTAGCCCCTCTAAGGAAGCGGATGACTAAATCGTTCCTTCCTATTGACTGACCAAGCGTTGTTTCTGAGAACGCTGCTATAGCCGCCACATAAACTTTGAGCGTGGACAACAGCTCTTGTAGGAAGGAAAGCACCTCCGCCACACCACAGTCTGTGGGTGACACACCACGGGCTGTGCACCAGCCCGAAAACACTGACCATTTCGAGGAATAGAGTCGTCTCGTAGACGGAGCTCTAGCCTGCGTGATCGTGTTTAATACTCCTTCAGGGAGTCCAACATGTACCCGTTGATGGCCCAGACATGAAGGGACCACAGTTCCGGGTGAGGATGCCAGATCGAACCGTGGGCCTGTGAGAGGAGGTCTCTCCTCACTGGTACTGGCCACGGGGCAGTACTTGCTAACTGCATCACGACTGGGAACCAAGGTTGGTTTTTCCAGAACGGTGCCACCAGCAGTACTGAGCATCCTTCTTCCCTGATCCGTTCTATCACCTGAGGCAGGAGAGAGATGGGGGGAAAAGCATAGAGCGGGCGGCGGGGCCACACATGGGCCAGCGCGCTCCTGCTCTTTGAGAAAAATTCCTGACAGTGAGCGTTTTCTCGAGACGCAAACAGGTCTACTTCCGCTCTGCCGAATTTCTTCCACAGCAGTTGGACTGTCTGTGGGTGTAGAGACCACTCGCCTGCCGGAACATTGTTCCTGGACAGTCTGTCCGGTCCTATGTTCAGGAGCCCTGGCACGTGCGCTGCTCTGAGCGAGCGCAGGTTGCACTGAGCCCATACCAGGAGGCGTTCTGCCAGCCTGTACAGGTTCTTGGACCTGAGGCCGCCCTGGCGATTTATGTAGGACACCACGGACATGTTGTCCGAACGGACCAAGACGTGGCGTCCTTTTATCTGGGGACAAAAACGCGTCAGCGCGTTGTCTACTGCCAGCATTTCGAGGCAGTTCATATGCAGGAGCTTCTCCCGTTCCGACCACTGGCCGAAGAACGGTCTGCCCTCGAGCAGCGCTCCCCATCCCGAGGTGGACGCATCCGTGGACACCACTTTCACCCTCGAGGAAGTCCCCAGGCTTACACCTAATTGGTACCAGTCGCTCGCTCTCCAAGGTTTCAGAGCTGTGACGCACTTCTGATTGACCCTGAGGCGAAGCGAACCGGATGCCCACGCTCTGCGTGGGACTCGCGCTTTCAGCCAAAACTGCAGCGGGCGCATGCGGAGCAGGCCCAGCTGGAGCACTGACGATGCTGAGGCCATGAGACCTAGCATCTTCTGAAATTTCTTGAGCGGGACAAACGCGTTCGCTGTGCGCTGAATGTCTACCGCGCGCTGTGGTGATAGTCGCGCTATCATGGACAGCGAGTCCAATTCTGTGCCCAGGAAAGATATCTTCTGACTGGGTAACAGAGAGCTCTTCGCCCAATTGACACTGAGACCCAAATCCTCGAGGTGATCGAGTAAAATGGTCGTGTGTTCCATGAGCACTGCGCGAGATTGCGCTAGAATCAGCCAATCGTCCAAATAGTTCAGCACTCGTATGCCTCTCATTCTGAGGGGTGCGAGCGCCGCGTCCATGCACTTCGTAAATGTACGGGGTGCCAGGGACAAACCGAATGGCAGGACTGTGTACTGATATGCCTGGCCCTCGAAGGCGAATCTCAAATATCGCCTGTGACGTGACGCTATCTGTATTTGAAAATACGCGTCTTTCAGATCTATTGACACAAACCAATCTCCTTGGCGAATCTGCACAAGGATTTGTCTGGTCGTGAGCATCCTGAACTGTCGCTTCACAAGCACTTTGTTCAGTTGCCTTAGATCTACTATGGGTCTGAGACCCCCGTCTTTTTTCGGTACCAGGAAGTATCTGCTGTATAGCCCTCCTTCGCTCTGAACTTGAGAGAGAGGCTCTATGGCCCCTTTGCTCAATAGTTTCGTCACTTCGGCTCGAAGTAAATGTGCTACTTCTGTTTTTACCGTGGTCTCGACGCGCGCCACATAGCGGCGAGGGCGTCGGCGAAACTGCAGCGAATAGCCTCTTTTTATAATGTTCAGCACCCACTTCGAAACCCCGGGCAGCTTTGCCCATGCGTCTGCATGGATAGCTAGGGGTTGAATACGAAGCGCGCTCCGCTCGCTCAGCGATGGAGGGGCTTCGGCGTGCTGCAACACAAGCATCGCGCTCGTGACATTTGAGGCATGGGGCGCGCTGATAACAGCGGGCAGATTGCCCGTGCTCGACTCCTCTGCGGTGGTCAGCCGCGAGGGGGAGGGCTGGGCGGTTCCCGTGGGAACTGTCATGTCTGTGTGTGGATGTGGGCGCGGGACAGCGGGCACATTTATCACACCGAAAACATCGTTCACTTGCGTGAAGCGAGTGCACGTTGGTTTCGTTTTTACAGAAACCGTGAGACATGCACAATGTGGTGTTAGTGGGCACTGGGTAGTGGGCACTTTCACCATGTTTGAAGCGCAACCGATCTGAGTCGGTTTTATGTGCGCGAGCCCTGTGTGACAGGCTGTGCTTGTGTGTAGGGATGGGCACTGGGCAGTGGGCATTCTTACTACACATGAAACACCATCGGCCGTAGCCGGGACACCAGAAAATACACTCTTTTGGGGATTTATCTGGGTAGCCGTGAAAAAGCAAGCGGGTAACAGAACCGACTTGTTGGCTGCAGAAAACACTGGAACAGTCACATTTGCTGGAACTGGACGAGCGAATAACTTTGGTGTGAGTCTGGCCGCAGCGGGACTTAAACACCGTCGTTTTCCTAGCTGTGCTAGGACGACTTCAGGGCCTCGGGCTTCACCGTAATCCTAGGTCGCGGGCCACGTGCAGCGGGGCGGCGACCGGATGAGCGGGAGCGCGGTCTCGCGCTTCGGGCCTGGCGGCGCTGTGAAGTGGAGGCAGTGGACGGTGGCTGTGGCTGTGAGCTCTGAGCAGACGGTTTCGCACGGCCTGCTGCAGAGCTGGAGCGCTTCGGGAGGAAGTGCTTCATAGCCTGTGACGCTTTCTGTACCTCTGCGAATCTCTCCGCGAAATCCTTGACGGAGGATCCAAAGAGGCCTGTGGCGGAAAGCGGGGCGTCGAGGAACGCGGTGCGCTCAGACTCGGCCATTTCCGAGAGCGTCAGCCAAAGATGTCTCTCAGTCACGGTGAGAGAGGCCATACTCCGTCCAATGGCTTGCGCTGCAGACTTAGTAGCACGGAGAGCGAGGTCCGTGGCACTCCTTAAGTCCGGCACGCAGATCGCGTCAGGCCCTTCCTCATCCAGCTTACGGAGGAGATCGGCCTGGAAGATCTGAAGCGTTGCCATGGTGTGCAGCGCTGACGCAGCTTGCCCGGCGGCGGAGAAAGCGCGGCGCAGCAGGCTTGACGTCGTGCGGCAAGCTTTAGAGGGTAGGGCCGACTTAGCACGCCGTCCAGCAGAGGGCGGGCATAAGTGGGCCGCTATCGCCTCTTCGACCGGCGGCAGCGAAAGGTATCCTTTGTTCTTGGCATCGTCAACAGCGGAGAATGCCAAAGAAACAGCAGGACGCACTCTAGCCGAATAGGGGGCGTTCCAGGACTTGGCGACTTCTTCGTGTAACTCAGGAAGAAAAGGCGCCGGTCTGGACGCAGGCGAAGCGCGCTCCCCAGGCAGGAAAAATCCATCCAGCCGGTTGTGAGCGGTGCTGCCGCAACGCGTTTTGCATTATTACAAAATTAAGGATAATTTTTGGCTTCAATATCTTGCGGAAAAAGGATTTTCCCCTAGCGTAAGATATCTTACGCAGTACGAGAGACCTCTCGTAAGAGAACCCTTGACATAAATTACAGTCAGTCCTGTGTTTGTAGGAAGTCAAGGAACTTTTTGTGATTTGATGAGCCTCCAGAAAACTTGTAATGATCATGTTTGTGGTGGAATTATGTTTCAGGTGGAAACAGACTCAGTCAGGGCCCTGTACAAAAGGAGACTTGAACTAGACTGTTCACTAAAGGAGCTGGACTGTGAGCTGAGGAGAGTCAAAAAAAAAAATTGGAGATCAAACAGCTGGATAAAACTGATCTCAGTATGTGAACTTATTTAACCAAGTAACACTTCAGTATGAATATTTATTAATGCAACTTTCTCCCTCCCATCCCACAAAACCAATAAAACAGTTTGAGACCTATCTGCAGTTTCAATGTGCTTTTATTAAGTGTAATATTGTATGGTGATTGCATCTACATCTGCACCAGCTGGGTGGTCAAGTGTGATCGGGTCAGTTTCATCGGGGAGAAGCTGGTTTTGTGGTGTTTCTCGCTCCTTTCTACTGGTGGATATTGTGCAGAATGGCACATGCAGCCACTATCTGTGATGCCCGCTCTGGTGCGCCGAACACAGTTGAAATGTGCCTTTAGGATGCCAAAGGTCATCTCTATCTTCACTCTGGTTTTACTGAGGGCCACATTGAAGCAGTGCTGTGGCCCTGTCTGAGGGTCATGATAGGGGGTTATTGTGTAGGTTTTTCTATCTCAGTTCAAATTAACATTGTTTTGTACTGTACCAAATTTAACTTGCTTTCCTCAAAGCGCTGACAACACAGACTCACGGAAAATTTGTGAGACAAGCACTGGAGCCAGGCCATTTGGCATCCAAACTTGTGATCATACGTTCATGACCACAAGTCGTCTGCAGATTAAATGTTGAGTAGATCATTGTTATATCTGTTAATGTTACTATTAATTTAAAGATTCATCTCACAGAAAATAATCATCTCACATATTCACATCATCTCTACCTGAACATTAAGGCTGTAATAGGACTTCCTATTAACATAATCTGTCTCATGTTCCCCTAGAGCAGTGGAGATTGGAGCAATAGACTGCATACATGTTGCAATGACTCTAGGGAATCCTATCATAAGATTAACAGAATAATAATGTGTTCATGTGATGTCACCCTATCAATATATCTTACCGGCAATTTGATAAAAGCCCTCTTTTATGGACATGGTCGATAAATGTCCGGGGAACACTATTAAAGGAGAACTCCGGTCAATTTTAACATTGAGCTCATTTTTTTGTACATTTGGAGTGCTGTCAGTACAGAGAACAACGACAAAAATCGGTGTTGCCTACACCGTGTTATCCTCTTTTTAAAATTTGCACCCTGTTGACTTCAATGGGGCAAGTTTTAAACCTGCTTTTAGCCTCTTAACATCCTTGATGTGTCATTACAAGTGCACAGGTCATGTGAGTGATTCCTTCGGAGTGAACGCGGTGAATCTGACTGCAGTAGATGTGAAAGATATGAATAAAAATTATGTTTATTCAGCCAGCGCACATACCTGTATTTACATCCTGTTTTCGGTCGAAGTCCACAGTAGTCGATTGTCGAGTTCACGCGCGTGATCATAGGTACTAAACCTATGCGCGTGAACTCGACAATCGATTACTGTGGACTTCGACCGAAAACAGGATGTAAATACAGGTATGTGCGCTGGCTGAATAAACATCATTTTTTATATATTTCTTTCACATCTACTGCAGTCAGATTCACCCGCGTTCACTCCAAAGGAATCACTCACATGACCTGTGCACTTGTAATGACACATCAAGGATGTTAAGAGGCTAAAAGCAGGTTTAAAACTTGCCCCATTGAAGTCAACAGGGTGCAAATTTTAAAACGAGGATAACACGGTGTAGGCAACACCGATTTTTGTCGTTGTTCTCTGTACTGACAGCACTCCAAATGTACAAAAAAATGAGCTCAATGTTAAAATTGACCGGAGTTCTCCTTTAATGAAACTATTCATGTACTCCTGCAGAGTGAGGACCACCTTGCGAATGGTTCGACAAACCGTGTTTTCCCCTAGCTTCTGTGCGTCACCCACCGTGCAAGTATGTACCACTTGCAAAAAAACGCAACGCAATACCATTTGCGGTACAGTAAGTGCATGAATTCGACGTGTTAAATTCTTTATGTGCGGCTCAAGAAGTTCACAAAGATAAGACGTTCCTTCCGCGGAAAATCTGTATTTTTCATACAAGTAACTATCAGGAAAGGCAAGGGGATTTTGTCTGGCTAAAAACTCTTTCTCTACGAAGTGCTCGTCAAACAATTTGCGCTGAGATGTCCACCGGATTTGGAAGAAAAGGTGAAGTCATTGCAACAGACACTGGGAATAAGTTACGTCACCTATATGTTTCTTTGCTCTCAGCTGATTGGTCAAACTTCAGTCTGAGATCTTGAATCCAGAACATAACCTGCCCCGGAGCAGGTTAGCCGTGCAGCGTAAGATACCATGGCAACGAACACCGATTAAAGCCAAGCTACTTTCATAGTACCTAAAACCCAGGGTTCGCGGAAACTAAACTGAAACATAGCTGACTAGCCACCTAAACCGGCTTCATGGTATAGGCCCCAGTGGCACTAACCTGTAGGCCTGATAATTTGTTAAAATAGACATTGATTAATTAAATTGCCTATTGGTAAAAACAAATGTTTGCTGGACCTACGTGTATTCGATATATATAAAATATTATTTCCTATACAAATTTCCCTCCATGCCTTATTTTTAATATTATTATTATTATTGTTGTTATTATTATTATTAAATTTGCTCTATTATTTTCAGTTCCTTGTGGCGATATTCCTTGCAGTCCGGACGCACCGCAAACAAAAAAAAATTATCGGTCTGGACAGTGGTAGGCATTTTCCCAATTTGATAACATTGACATTAATTAATCAAATATTTCCATGCATGTTTCCAATTGTAAATTTGTTCTGTTCATTTCAGTTACTTATGGCGATATTGATTGTGATCCAGCACCCAACTCAAAAACATGGACAGTTCTTGATAGTTGTCTGGATATTAGTTTCCCAGAGTTTGGTTCTGATGAGCTGTTCTGCAGCACACCTGACACCACGCTTGATGCTCTTATGGAGTTTCACCTCGCTCCAGCTCCAGCTGTACTGCCAGGGCCCACCCTCGCTCCACTGCCAGCACCAGAGTCAACCCTCACTCCACTGCCAGCACCAGAGCCCACCCTCGCTCCACTGCCAGCACCAGAGCCCACCCTCCACTGCCAGCACCAGAGCCCACCCTCGCTCCACTGCCAGCACCAGAGCCCACCCTCGCTCCACTGCCAGCACCAGAGTCAACCCTCACTCCACTGCCAGCACCAGAGCCCACCCTCGCTCCACTGCCAGCACCAGAGTCAACCCTCGCTCCACTGCCAGCACCAGAGTCAACCCTCGCTCCACTGCCAGCATCAGAGTCCACCCTCGCTCCACTGCCAGCACCAGAGTCCACCCTCGCTCCAGCTCTACTGCCAGAGTCCACCCTCACTCCACTGCCAGCACCAGAGTCCACCCTCGCTCCACTGCCAGCACCAGAGCCCACCCTCACTCCACTGCCAGCACCAGAGCCCACCCTCACTCCAGCCACAGCCCCACCAATGAGAGATCCGTGTAAATGCAGAAGAAAATGCACAGACAAATTTAGTGAGGAGAGGCATAAGGAGATCTGGAAGAGGTACTGGGACATCAACTACACAGACAAACATGCATTCATGTGTCAGCCAGCTACCAACAGCAACAGTTTGTGGGGATGGAAAAACAAGTCGACGGGGCAGGTCCTTTGTTTACAGGCTAAAGAATGCAGATCAGGTCCCACAGCAGGTCTGTAAAACCTTTTTTTTGGCCACTTTGGGGTACCACCCGGCGAATGACAGTCTGGTCCTCTCTGTGATGGGGAATGAGATAGGGAATGAGGCGATCACAAGAGACCAGAGAGGAAGACATACACCATCCAACAAGCTGGACATGCAGGCTTTTTACGACCACATTGAATCATTCCACCCATCAGTGAGCCACTACCGAAGAGAGCATGCCCCACATCGTCGCTACCTCCCTAGCGACATTAACATCAAGCTCATGTATGCTGATTATTTGGGAAAAGGCAACAGCTGCTCCTATGAAAGCTACCGCAAAGCTGTAAAACAAAAGAACATCAGCTTTGCAAAGCTTGGAGAGGAGGAATGTGAGGAGTGCATACTGCAGGATCAGCACATGAAAAATGACCATGATGGGGATGGCCATGACATGGACTGCTTGCAGTGCCAGAGGTGGCGTGGACATAAAGAGTCTGCCGTGCAGAGCCGAATAATATACCAGGCTGATGCAGAGAAGGACTGGCCAGAGGACACATTGGTGAAGAGTGTGGACCTTCAAAAAGTCATCATGTTACCTCATATGCCTGGTTTGAAAACATCAATCTTCACAAAACGCATCGTGGCATTCCATGAGACCTTTGCCTCTGTAGGCAAGAAAACAAAAACAAAAAAACACCATCTCTGTGGTCTGGCATGAGGGCACGGCAGGGCGAAGAGCAGCAGAGTTCACCTCGGCCTATGTGACTGCACTAAATATGCTAAAATATGCTTATATACTAAATATGCTTATATACTAAATATGCTTATCTTGTATGTATTCATATGATTCAGTGTCACCTCTCTGCAGTCAACCTGTTAGTTTTACTTACACACAAGATACTCTTTACTGCTATGGGGGTATTGTGTCATGTCTAATTAATTAATAATGCCATCAGTGTGCAACCAAATCAGAGGATAGCAATAAGTAGATGGCTAAAAGTAATTGTAAATCATCCAAAATAATCAATCAATCAATCAATCATTTTATTTCTAAAGCACATTTTAAAACAACACGAGTTGTTCGAAGTGCTTTACAGACCCAACCTTAAATAACATATACACAAACAAACCATAAAACACAATACTGGTGTTACTATAATGATTTTGTAAATGGTGATCAGCAATCAAATATTGATAAATTTGAAGTTACTGCCTTTTGCCTTGGTATGACTTTTTGCAGACAATACAAAGGCAGAGTACAGTAACTTCAAAATTGGGGTCAAAGGTCAAGTTTGAGCTCAAGATTTTTTTATGTAGATAATTTTCATTACTAAACCATTTAATTGCCAGATTTCCAGTTTCCTACCTATAATTAATTTGGCTGGACAACTAAAAAACTTTAAAGTCATTTTTCTCAGTTCCACACTGTAGCGACTTAAGGTCTTTTGCCTTTAATAATAATAATAATTCGTTACATTTATATAGCGCTTTTTCTGAGACCTCAAAGCGCTTTACATAGATGGGGGAATCTCCTCAACCACCACCAATGTGCAGCATCCACTTGGATGATGCGACGGCAGCCATATTGCGCCAGAACGCCCACCACACACACCAGCTTACTGGTGGAGAGGAGACAGTGATGAAGCCAATCAGTATATGAGCCAATCAGTATATTTGTAGGGCAGTCTACTGCCTGCGCCTAGAGTTCAATGTATTTTGTCCACTGTGAGGGAAGGCTCGTTTTGAGGAAAATAAGGTTGTAGCTGCTTGTCTACATTACTACGATTAAAAAGAGTAACAACGTTTAGCTCACAAGTTATTGACCCAGGAAGTTCGAATCTGTGAATTTATTGCCAACTTGCGCTAGTTTACCATGCTTTCTTTCAACAGCTTCTAGTTCTTCGTCTTGAGGTGCACTACTGCCACCAGCTGGACTGGAGTGGGGACTTTAACCACCTTCCGTTTCAGCTGAAATGTGCTTCCGTTTCAACTGAAACACTCACACACACACACAACTGAAATGCTCTCACACACACAACTGAAATGCTTGCATACAACATACTGAAATGCTTTTCAGTTGTGTTTGTAAAAGCATTTCACTTGTATGTGTGTGAGCATTTCAGTTGTGTGTGAGCGTAATATTTTCAGATGTATGTATGAGAGCGTTTCAGTTGTGTTTTCATATGTGTATGTGAGAGGAAAAGTACATGTATATGCATATGCATGGTAATTCTGAATAATGTCCCTAGGGGCACCTCATAGAGCATGTTCAGATAATTAACATAATTAACACGAGTGGAGAGCATAACAGCAGATTTACCTCTGTTTCTGGACAGTTTATCAGCATCCCTCCAGCACCTCTTCTCCACACTTTTCGAACTATTCCTACCACAGGGGGAGTACTCATGAATTTAGGCCAGAGCAGAATATCAAAAAACATTTAATGGGTAAAGTACCATCAAAAGCCATCTGAGACGAACACAGCTCCCATGCCAAATGTTTAATAATAGATATAAGACATGATTTTAAAGTTTCAGCTCTTACACCACTGATCTAAATGTTGACATATGGATGTGATATATGCAGAAATATGTATGGTATGTTATACAATTGTTATACAATTGTTGCAAAAACAGTTTAGAACAAAAAAGAAATTCAAATGAATATGCATTGATACAGTTTTATAATTACACATGCTAATGTATAAGGTAATGCATACAATTGTGTACTTCATTCAATATGTTTTTGAGCTTAAAAATGATTAAAGATTTAAGGCCTGGTTTCACAGACAAGGATTAGATTAAGCCAGGCTGAGGCCTTAGTTCAATTATGACATTTAAGTAGCTTTTATAAATGTGCCATAAAAAATAAAAATAAAAAAAAACTTTTATGGTGTGAATCTTGAGACAAAACAATGGCACTGACATATTGTCAGAGCAAGTTTCTTTCAGTTAAAACAGCTCATATATACATTTTAGTCTGGGACTAGCCTTAAGACTTGTCTGTGAAACGAGCCACATGACTATTAAAAGAGAACATTTTAAAATACAAATCTTTCACATGGGAGGAATATATTGTGTCACTCACCTATTCTCTCAAACATCATTCTATGATCATGCAGACATGATCCCGGTCAAATGTCTTGTAGTGAAATTTACCAAATGTTCTTAATCACTGTAGTTTCTATTTTGGCGTATGACTGTGCACGGGAAGGGACAGATTATTATTATTTAAATATTTATAGAAGAAAAACTAAAGTTTAAACAACCGTTTGCTACATTTATTCAATGTGATTTATGGGTGCATTTACAGAATGCTTCACAGTATTTCTGTGTCACTGAAACATGTCTGAAATAGATAAGACAGACATCTTAAAAATAAAGGAAACGTCAGATCAATTTTAAAACAAACACCCCCCCCCCCCCCCCCCCCCCCCCCCCCCCGGATGGTTGGTGGATATATAAAACAAGGATTAATGTTGACCTCACATTTGGAGTGGCTGCTTGTCTAGCAGGAGAAATGCATGTTAAACTTTTATTGACAGTGGTGTGTGTTACCAGACTTGTTCCTGCTGTGTGTGGGGTTAATTTAGGCACATGCATCCTAGAAGGTGACCCTCAGCCCCCTGCTCTCTTCAAGGATGGAGACTTCATCATTGGAGGGGCTTTCACCTTTCATTACTATCTAAGGACAGAGAAGCACACCTATACTAGACGGCCACAACCACTGGAGTGCAGTGGCAGGTTAGAGTTCGACAAAAGTATACAGTCCTTAACAGAACAGGGTTGAATGGGCTAAATTGATTGTGCTGAAATAATGTTCATAATTGTCTTTTTTATGTAAATTGAGTTAATGTGAATATATAAGAAGCAAAACGTTCACATAGGTGTTTAAATTTAATAACAAGTTATTATAATATAGTTTTTCCATCTGTGCTCTTCAACAGCATGGACTTCAGAGAGTTGCGTTTTGCTCGTGTCTTACAGTTCGCCATCCAAGAGATAAACAACAGCTCCGATCTCTTACCGGGCATCACATTAGGGTACCATATATATGACTCTTGTGCCTCTGTGCCAATGGTAATGAAAGTAGCATTTCAACTTGCCAACGGACAAGATCTGGTATTTAACGACACTGATTCCTGTGCAAAATCAGCAGCAGTTCTTGCACTAGTCGGAGAATCTGGTTCAACTGCGGCTATAACCACTTCAAGACTTTTCGGTTCTTTTGGAATTCCACAGGTGCTTTTTCTTGTTCTTCTATAAAACTTGTAGGAAAACAAATGTTGGCGCTGTTAAAGAAAAATAATATTGTAAACCTGTGTTTTCTTCTTCTTCACTCTGCACTTTAGGTGAGTCATTACGCAACATGCGCGTGTCTCAGTGACAAGCGGCAGTATCCTACTTTCTTCAGGACCATCCCCAGCGATCACCATCAAGCTGCCACATTGGCACGGATGGTCAAGCGCTTCGGATGGATGTGGATCGGGGCTGTGCGCAGTGATTCAGACTACGGGAACAATGGCATGGCATCATTTCTGAAGGCTGCGGCGGAGGAGGGAATCTGTGTGGAGTATTCTGAGGCCTACTACAGGACCCAGTCGCACAGTAAACTGAAAAGAGTCGCTGATGTCATTCGCAAATCAACGGCTCGTGTAATAGTTGCCTTTGTGGCCGCAGGTGACATGAGATTTCTCTTAGAAGAGCTGAGTCAGCAGCCTCCTCCTCCGATGCAGTGGATTGGCAGTGAGGCGTGGGTTACAGATCCACAAATGCTGCGGTTTAATTTGTTTATCGGTGCTGTGGGTTTTGCAATCCCGCGGTCTGTTATCCCGGGATTTCGAAACTTTTTACTTGACTTGTCTCCAGAGCAGGCGCTGACATTTTCCCTGCTTACAGAATTCTGGGAAAACTCATTTAGCTGTAGTCTAAAACACCAGACAGGTTCTTCTACTGGTATGACAGCATGTGATGGCACAGAGGACCTGCGCGCATTACAGAACCCGTATACAGACACGTCCCAGTTGAGGATCACTAACATGGTGTACAAAGCCACATATGCTATAGCTCATGCCCTACATGGCATTGTATGTGACGAAAAACGTTGTGACAAAAACATCAAAATTGAGCCCCGTAAGGTAAGTTTTCTTTGTACTATACTTACGTTTAAAAAAATCTTAATACAATCTTCCTTTACTTTGTGTAGGCCTGCTATAAAATATATAGGGCCTAACCACACCCAATATTTCAGTATACTGATTATTCAGCAAATTACATCAATCTTGAGTTTTTCATGCCCTTCATTCAGGTTTTTGATCAGCTCAAGCGAGTCAACTTCACCAAAAATAATTATTCTGTTTCGTTTGATACCAATGGAGACCCCGTGGCCACCTATGAACTTGTGAATTGGCAGCTTCAGGGAGACGGTTCAGTTCATTTTGTGACAGTGGGTCAATATGATGGATCGCAGCCTAAAGGCAAAGAATTCAGTCTAAGCAGAACTATCATTTGGTATGATGGCAGTGAAAAGGTATAGCTACAATGTGTTGTCTATAACGTATATATCTATAATGTTGTCTATATACATCAAGGATGGGCAGCTTCCGTCCTGGTGGGCCACTCTATGGCAGAGTTTAGTTCAAACCCTAATCAAACACACCTGAACAAGCTAATCAATGTCTTTAGGATTACTAGAAAGATACCGTTTTTATCAGGGTTGTAGCTAAACTCTGCAACACAGTGACCCTCCAAGACTGAATTGGCCTATCCCTGAATTACATTTTAAATAATTATAAATAATATGTAGTAGCTTGGTTCATTTTTTACCTTGATACTCTGTGTTTCTGCCTCCTGCAGGTGCCTGTGTCTGTGTGCAGTGAGAGCTGTCCTCCAGGTTCTAGGAAGGCTGTGAAAAAGGGAAGACCTGTCTGCTGTTATGACTGCATTAACTGTGCTGATGGAGAGATCAGCAATGAGACAGGTATTTGTCTGAATATTCTTGAATTGATCATACATACTACTGGGTCAATGCTTATATGAGAGTTAAGATAAAGAAAATTATAGTTTAAAAATGTTTTAAAGATCTAGTTTAAAATACATGCAAAGTTCTTAGAAATATTTGGCTACACTTTATTTATTATTAAGGTGTCCTATGGAAGCTTGTTTCCGCCACAGAATAAAACATTTTAAAAGATAATTGCAGATTTTTTATCTCACAAACGTGAGTTCACATCTTGCAATTCTGACTTTTTTCTCAGAATTGTGAGTCTCGCAATTGCGAGTTATAAAGTCAGAATTTCGAGAAATAAAGTCAGAATTATGAGATATAAACTCACAATTCTGACATTTTTTCTCACAATAGCGAGTTTATATCTCATTTATATTTATATCTTCTTTCTCATTGTGAGATATAAAAAGTTGAGTTTATATCTCGCAATTGTGACTTTATATCACGCAATTCTGACTTTATAACACGCAATTGCGACTTTATATCACGCAATTCTGACTATATAACTCGCAATTGCGACTTTATATCACGCAATTCTGAGATAAAAAGTCAGAATTGCAAGATGTAAACTTACAATTTAGACAAAAAAAGAATTGTGAAATAAAAAGACAATTTTTTATTATTATTTTGTGGCAGAAACAAGCTTCCATGTTACAGTGTATTTATACAATTAAAAGCTGAGTAATATTAATTAAAAACATGCGTACTAAAGGTTTGGATTTGGTTTAGGATTATATGCTTGTAATTATTCATACTTTACCTTTATTTCTACAGTAAGTACATGTATAACAAAGGCACTGTAAAATATGTGTTATAAAATAATTTATACCATAACATTTTTATATTATTTTTTAAAGATAATAAATAATAAAACAACCATCAAGTAAAAAATAATGATATATCCTTTACACCTTTAATACATGTGATTATACATAATCTTTATTTTCAAAAACATAAAATATATTTTTCAAGAATAAATTAAATATCATGAATTAATTTATAAACATCATTAAGAGACTTGTACAGTTTTTATTTATTTATAATGTTTCCTCAGGTGCACTTATACTATAAGTAGCATTTCTGCATCAAAACCTAATAATTTAGAAAGATTTTTTTCTACTTTGATTTTAGCTCTCTGTAGAAGGTTGTTTCTGCCACAGAATACAAAAATGTAAAAAATACACAAATTTAAAAAGGTAATTGCAACTTTTTATCTTACAATTCTGACTTTTTTCTTGCAATTGCGAATTATAAAGTTAGGATCGCAAGATTTAAACTCTCAATTACCTTTTTGTAAGAAAAAAGTCAGATGTGCAAGATCATAATCTCAGAATTGTGAGTTTATATCTTACAATTCGGACTTTATAGCACACAATTGCATGTTTATAAGTCTGAATTGCAAGATATAAACTCAGAATTCTGAGAAAAAGTCAGAAATGTGGGATACAATGTCACATTGAAAAAATTTGGGTGAACTAACCCTTTAAAGGTAGTTGACTCTTTTAAGACTACAGTGTAAATGCACTCTTATGACTGGGTAACATCTTTGCACATTAAGTAACTATGTGAAACTCTTTTGAAAACTTTTACTTGTGTTTTTTTTTTTTTTTTTACTGTTTTTACAGCTGCCAGGTTTAACTAATTGTGCAAGTACTGATACAGCATCATATTTAGATCAACTCTCACTGCATAAAAGGTTGCAGCAATGAGCATTGTAGCCAATCACACCAAATAATCCATAGTGAAATGTATAAAACAAATAATCTTACTGCCACAATCACATAGTTGAAAATAAACCGCCCCTTTCCTTACATTAAAATTCTTTGAAAGGTAATGTTAAAGGGTTAGTTCACCCAAAAATGAAAATTCTGTCAGTAATTACTCACCCTCATGTTGTTCCAACCCCGTAAGACCTTCGTTCATCTTCGGAACACAAATTAAGATATTTTTTATGAAATCTGAGAGCTGGCTCACTCCTCCATAGACTTCTAGGTGACCGAAACCTGCTGGCCCATAAAATGTATTAAAGAGATCGTTAATATAGTCCAAGTGACTACAGTGGCTCAATCTTAAGTATATCAAGCGACGAGAATACTTTTTGTGCGCAAAAACAAACAAAAATAACGACTTTATTCTACTATTCATTTCCTTCTATCTGGGCCTCGAGTTAGTTTACGTAGTGTTTTTGCGCAGCGCGTCTGTGTTGTGCGTCACACGCATCACACACATGACCAGCGTCGGCCAATAGTGAGCCTACGTGGTGAAGTGTAACACAGACGCGCTGCGCAAAAACACTACGTAAACTAACTCGAGGCCCAGATAGAAGGAAATGAATAGTGGAATAAAGTCGTTATTTTTGTTTGTTTTTGCGCACAAAAAGTATTCTCGTCGCTTGATATATTTATATATATTTTCTCTTTAATACATTTTCTGGGCCAGCAAGTTTCGGTCACCTAGAAGTCTATGGAGGAGTGAGCCAGCTCTCAGATTTCATCAAAAATATCTTAATTTGTGTTCCGAAGATGAACGAAGGTCTTACGGGGTTGGAACAACATGAGGGTGAGTAATTACTGACAGAATTTTCATTTTTGGGTGAACTAACCCTTTAAGATTGGTTGTTTTGTCAGCTTGATTTCAATCAAAGATGTTTTTGGATGAAGTTCTGAAGTTCTGAACTTATGTTCTTATAGTTCAATCCTCTTGTATGTCAAAAATGTTCAATTAATGACTCCTTTAATTATTTGTTATAATTTTAAGAACATGCTCATCATAGAAGAGGGCTATTCAAGTCATTGTATGTTTGAATTAGATTTTAATGTACATTTTAAATAAATTAACTTATAGGACAAAAATGAGCATCATGTAATTGACCTTCTGAGTTGTTCATTAAAAAACAGTGTAGTCAGTGTTTTAGAATCTATGGAGCGAATTATGTGCCATAATTAAACAAACAAATCCAGCATTTTGCAAACAAACTCGATCTACTTCGCAAAGGAAAACTCGACTCGCAAACAAACTCGATCTGCTTTGCAAAGGAAACCGTCTTGGTTACTAACGTAACCTCTGTTCCCTGAGATGAGGGAACGAATATTGCGTAAGTAGCTTAAGCTATGGGAAAACTCCTTTTCTCGAGAATATTGAAGCAGGCGAAGAGGTCGACCTCTGCCTCGCCAAAGATGCTCCAAATTAGTTGAACCGTCAGAGGGTGGAGAGACCATTCCCTGGGGGAACATTGTCTCTGGATAACATATACGCATCCTGGTTCAGAATGCCTGGCACATGCGTCGCCCTCAGCGAGCGCAGGTTGTGCTGAGCCCATAGAATGAGACTCTTGGCCATGGCGTGCAAAGTGTTCGATCTGAGGCCACCCTGGCGATTTATGTAAGACACCACCACCATGTTGTGTTCGTCTTTTAGATATGGAAGCAGGGCTTTGAGCGCTAACGCGACAGCTCTCATCTCCAGACAGTTTATGTGTAGGCGCTTCTCTGGGCTTGACCAAAGGCCAGAGACAGGCCTGCCCTCGTAGAGGGCTCCCCAACCTAGGTTGGAGGCTTCTGTCGTGATCACTTTTCTCCTCGAAATCACACCCAAACTCACGCCAGACTGGTACCAGTCGATAGCTTTCCAGGGAGTCAGGGCTTTGACGCAGCCGTGATTCACTCTGATCAGTAAGTGGCCGGAGCGCCACGCGTGAGCTGGGACACGGCTCTTTAGCCAGCGTTGGAGTTTAGCCAGCGCATGTGCAGTAATCCGAGCTGGAGCGCTACTGATGCTGAGGCCAGAAGACCCAGCATCCTCTGGAATCGTTTGAGGGGGGCGCGGGCACCCGCTCTGAAAGATGCCGCTAGGCGCCGAATAGAGAGCGCATGCTCTGAAGAGAGGCGCGCTTTCATTCGCACAGAGTCTATTACTATCCCCAGAAAGGAGATATTCTGGCTGGGAGATAGTGTGCTCTTGGAAAAGTTGATCTTTAGGCCCAGGCATTCTAGATGGCTGATAATCCAAGATCTGTGAGTTAATAATTGTGCCTCTGATTGTGCTATAACCAGCCAATCGGCGAGGTAGTTCAGTATTCGCACAGTATATGTCGGGGATAGTTTCCCAGGCTTTGGCCCGTACCGCTAGGGGTTGAATAAGGGCTGGGGGCGGGCCGCTGTGAGACAGGGACCCGGCCGTCAGGGACCCGGCGGGGGTGCGCGCTGTGGAGCGGGCGTACCCATAGACATATTTGCCGCATGAGTTAAAGGAAAAACTGATGCGGGAACAGTTTTTATGTGTAGGAGTGGGCACACTGTCTATTTTTATTGTTTCTCCCTCACTGGTTGGGGGGAGAGTGAACGTCGAGTCGATAATGCTCATGTGTAGGGGTGCGTGCTGTGAAGCAGGCACGCGCGCTACATTTATGAAACTTCCAGCCTGAGCTGGGGGAGTGTTTGGGACTGTGGGAACAGTGCTTGTGTGCAGGGGTGCGTACATGACAGTAGACACGCGCTCTACATTTATGAAACTTCCAGCATGAGCTGGGGACATGTTTGAGACTGTGGGAACAGTGCTTGTGTGTAGGGGTGTATACATTATCGTGGGCACGTGACCTACAAGTGACACAGACAGAAAAGGGCTCTTTTCGTGCTTTGTGTGTGTCACCGTTAAAACTGTGTTTGTTTGCAGTGTGGGTTTCATAACCGGCCCATTGACTGCAATATAGACATTTCCAGCCGCCTGTGAGGAGGGGACTGGGGAATGTTTGAGAAGCTTTGGGGAGATCGGTCCGGCCTCGGCGGGACTCAAACTCTCCCTTTTTCTTCCTGTGGCTAGGAAGTCTTGCGAGGCTCGGGGTCCAACGCAATCTTGGGCCGGGGTCCCCGCCTCTCAGGGAAACGTCGGCGCGTAGCAGAGCGAGAGCGGTGACGAACTTCAGCCGCTGGCCGGGGCTGAGTGACCGCCGGCGCTGCCTTCACATGAGGAGGCGGTGGCGCCTTCTTCTGGCGGCTCAACATGGAGCTAGAACGCTTTGGCAGGAAGTGGCGCATAGCCTGCGATGCCTTCTGAGCTTCAGTGAAGCGTTCGGCGAACCCTTTGATGGCTGGACCGAACAGCCCACTCGTGGAGATAGGCGAGTCAAGAAACGCCGCCTTATCTTCGTCCTTCATGTCCATCAGCATGAGCCACAGGTGTCGCTCGAGAACAGTCAGGTTTGCCATGCTGCGGCCGATGGACTGGGCTGTAGACTTTGTGGCTCGCAGAGCCAAGTCAGTGGCGCTGCGTAGATCCTTAAAAGCCTCTGGGTCAGGTCCAGACTCATCCATAGAACGGAGAAGCTTGGCCTGAAACACTTGGAGGACAGCCATTGTGTGAAGCACCGATGCAGCTTGACCGGCGAGAGCTGAAGTAGTGCGGAAGGGCTTCGACGGGTGAGCGGCTTTAGCCTTCCATCCAGCAGCAGTGGGCGGGCAGAGGTGAGCGGCCACGGCCTCTTTGAGGGGAGTAATCGCGTCATAGCCTTTTTCCTTCGCGCCGTCCTCGGAGGAGAGCATCGAGGAAAAGGAATGTTTCAGGCGAGCTGAGTGTGGCGCCTTCCATGACCTGGAGAGAACACGGATTATTTCAGAATCCAGGTTTGCCCTCGCGCTGGCCTGTGTGGACAGTATCGGGTCGGAAGAACCCGTCCAATCGTCCGATGCAGCTAGAGAAAGGCTGTCATCCTTGTCCTCCTCGTTGTCCGATACTCCGAAGGAGACGAGACCTGCCGCTCGCGTAGAGGGGCGCTGGTCCACCTGTGTGAACTGAACTGCCGAGGGGGAATCATCCAGAGAGAGCGAGGCACGCGGGGAATGTACTGGCGTGACATCGCTCGTCTCCGTCCGCTCAGGCATCCTTTGTGAATAGTGCTTTTTCTTGCACGGTTCGAGCAAAGGGAAAGAGGGAGCGGAAGCGGCGGGGTCGTCCCCGGTGAAGACGGCAAGGCGAGCCCGCAGTGTGGGGAGATCCATCACGTCGCACTCAGGGCAGCCGCCCTTGGCGAGTGCAGCTTCTGCATGGTCCTGGCCCAGGCAGGAAGTGCAGAGGATGTGGCGATGCCTGGCCTCTGCACGAGGCGCAGGTGGTGCGAGGCATTTGCAACAACACTCGCAGGAAATTTCTCTTTTAGTAATGTGTCGCAGCGGCGAACACACAGCAAAAAGGATATGGCACGCCGGATAGGCGCAGCAGAAGCAGCGGTAGAAGGCGGCGAAGGAAGCCGGCGTCCTCAAGCCTGCGAAGCAGGGGCTGGTCCGCTGGATGCTTTTCAACGGCGGCGAAGGTTTAATAATCCGTAGGTTCAGCGAAGTGGTGGTTCGCTGAAGGAGATTTTAATCTAAAGAAACTTGACATACGATGGGCTCAATTTATAGCCTCTGGCCACGCCCATCTTGGCGGGCTCTGACGTGTCAGGGTGCGAGTTGCCCTGATTGGACTACGCGTCTGAGCCGCCCCGTCATAGGTTCGTGCAGTTGCCGCAGCACAGCCAATGACCATGCTCGCCGTTCATCTGTGTGTGCTGTGCAGCTACACTGCGTTTTAAAAAAAAGGCTTCAATATTCTCGAAAAAAGGAGTTTTCCCATAGCGTAAGCTACTTGCGCAATAGGAGAGACCTCTCGAAAGGGAACTCGACTCGCAAACAAACAGAAAGCAATGTGCAAGTACAAAGGTCAGTTTGAGTGAAAATGCAGTGGAGTAATAAATATGTATTGTGTTTTACAAATATAAATAAATGAGCCAAGATAATACTTCACAAATAAATACAAACCATCCTACAAATTGCATGTAACCTTTGAACAAATACCAAATCTAGTGCATACAAATGCATATCTGTCTGTTATGATTGTGTGACACTTGGCTTTTTGTGAGATCTCTCGGCTCGATTTTCTCACAAATGTGTCCTGGCAGATTTTCTCACAAATGTGTCCAGGCAGATTTTCTCACAAATGCAGTTGAGCAACTTCCTCTTCTAAAACAGTAGATGGCGCTAAACTAGGGGATTCATTTAGCACTAGTCTCCCTGGAGAAGCACTGATTTGAATACTTGCCTTTGCCTACAGCTGAATGACCGGTGAACAGGTGTGTTACATTTGATCTATAATTAACCTTTTTGAGGTTTTCTTTTGCAAAATGTTTATTACATATCTAGACAGATTAGCACTTAGCAATTCACTCTCTCTAGGATAGGGGAATCTATAAGCTGAAAGCTCTACCATCATATGTTGCTTTTTGTAAATTTTTTCTACATCGGACGCATGCAAAATGACTAAATTAGTGATTATGTCTACACTGAACGAATCTATTTCTTTTGTTCTCCATAAATTAATGAGAACATTTCATTTAATTGAGAGGCGGGTTTCATTTGTCTGTCCAAAATAATAATTTGGGAACTGCATACATCACAGGCAAGTTAAGAAACAATTTTATATTGTTTGTTTTGTTCATTAATTATTGTATTACTGTTAAGATGACTGAATTCCAACTAAATAAATAAATAAGTGGGACCCTCCTTTCAATTAAATGAAATGTTCTCATTAATTTATGGAGAACAAAAGAAAATAGACTTGTTCAGTAAATGTAACGTTTTTACAAAAATTTAAAAAAGCAACATATGATGGCAGAGCTTTCATTTGATAAATTCCCCTATCCTAGAGAGAGTTAATTGCTAAGTGCTAATCTGTCTAGATATGTAATACACATTTTGCAAAAGAAAACCTCAAAAAGGTTAATTATAGATCAAATAAGACAGAAACACACCCGTTCACCGGTCAAGTTTCAAATCAGTGCTTCTCCAGGAGACTAGGCTAAATGAATCCCCTAGTTTAGCGCCATCTACTGTTTTAGAAGAGGAAGTTGCTCAACTGCATTTGTGAGAAAATCTGCCTGGACACATTTGTGAGAAAATCGCCAAGTCATAAAAAGCCAAGTGTCACACAATCATAACAGACAGATATGTATTTGTATGCACTAGATTTGGTATTTGTTCAAAGGTTACATGCAATTTGTAGGATGGTTTGTATTTATTTGTGAAGTATTATCTTGGCTCATTTATTTATATTTGTGAAACACAATACATATTTGTTAATCCACTGCATTTTCACTCAAACTGACCTTTGTACTTGCACATTGCTTTCTGTTTGTTTGCAAGTTCTAGTTCCCTTTCGTCAGCAGGGAACTCCGACGCCTCGTCGGGGGAGTTCCCCTGACGAATTGGGATCACGCTAGGGAGACCAATTGCCTTCGAGTGAATTAAACGAGCCAATGAACATTGGCATGCAAGACTTGCATTCCGCGGCCCGCCTACCAGTGCGGGTATAAGGCGGAAGCAAGCGCATACACAAACGCTTTTTGCTTCGGAGCCGACCGATTGTGTCCTCTCTGAGTGAATGAGCTTTAAGATTGTATTTATCTTACGCTCTACGAGTCTGCTGTTTCGGGAAGGGAGCTCTCTGTGTTGGTGAGACGGCGTTTCAGCGACCGCGCGATTTCCTGTCTGCCGGCTGCGTCTACACGCTGTTAATTCAAAAGCTGTTTTTACAGCTGGTAAACGGTTGAGTGCGCACAGCGGGCTTGCAGTTTCCCCGCTGTGTCGCCGCGTTGGGTCCCTGTGTGCTTCAGCACAATAAAGAGAGTATTTTCTTTCTGAAAGAGCAACACGAGTGAAGATCGCGTCCTTTTCAGGATGACGTTTCACTCGTGTGTTTCTGGATGTGATCGTTTCCTGTCCTCATTGACGGCCACGTTCATTGTTTCACATACCTAATCAGTGTGTGGGACTACGTTCGTGGGTGGTTCATGTTCTCTCAGGAGTGCATGACCACGTCGGCACGTTGTTCGTCTCCCCTTTTTTAAAAGGCTCGAGCCGCTCAGCGTGCCGTGTGCCGTCGAGCGCCGGCTGACAGCGCGGGTTGTCATGGCAACCCAACGCGCGTCATTCGGAGCTCTAGATGCGCGATCGAGACTCGTGTACCTCTATGAGGTTGAGTCCCTTTGCTTATTCCCCATCGTAGTTCTCTTTTTTGAAAAGGAACTATTTGGCTAATAGCATTGGTGATCTGGGGGTTACAGTGCGGAATGTCTCGCCAGGTGAAAGACCCTCACGAGCTTCCCACTCCTCTAGCGCATTGAAAACATGCTGAGACTGTGTTCGTGGGTGGTTTATGCTTTCTTATGAGAGCATGACCACGTCGGCGCGTTGTTCGCCTTGCCTGAAGGCTTGAGCGCCCAGCGTGCCGTGTGTCATCGAGACGATGGCCACGTTCACTGTCTTGCATGCCTGGTTGACGGCCACGATCACTGTTTCACATGCCTAATCAGTGTGTTGAGACTGCGTTCGTGGGTGGTTCATGTTCTCTCATGAGTGCATGACCACGTCGGCACGTTGTTCGTCTCCCCTTTCTCGTAAGGGCTTGAGCCGCTCAGTGTGCCGTGTGCCGTTGAGGCTTTCGGATGGGATTCTGGTCTTTCTCATGAGGGACCAAGCATTTCATTCGGGGCCCCAGGGGAGGGCAGATGTCGATCGCTACATCGGAGAGAGGGCTGTTATACTCTGAAAATGATGCTGTGTTCCTACTATAATGGTGTGTTCTCATGCTGAAGATTCAGACTTGACAGCCACACTTTCCTGGGCTGTTTTAAAGTGCCTGGATGGGTGTAAAAAAATTTGGCAGTATGGAAGCATTTTGGTGCCAATATGGCAAGCCAAACATGCCTAAATCTGCAGAAGTTTTTCCTCTCTCACTACCCCTGCACATTCAGTGCACGTGGGTAGTTCTGACTCGGAGTAGAGCTGCGCTTTATGACTGACCGTGATTAGTCACAGCGCTGGCCTTCGGTCAGACGATGTCCACACTGGTGGTCCAGAAGCCCCCCAGAACCAGCCCGCTCGGAGTTCGTTTCCCCCCAGCAAAAGGAAGGGAAATGACCCTGAGAGGAGCGACCCAGAGTATGTGACCTCTGCTCTTCGGGAGTGCGTGTCATCACCACTCCTTCCCCCGGAGGAGGGCCGGGTGGAGAATTTCGTTTCTGTTCCGCCGCTGGTCATCCAGTCAGCGGTACCCAAAGTTTGAGCAGTCCACTTCCTCTGAGTCACTCACGGGCCCCAGCGCTCAGATGACAGTGAGGGCTATGGCCTTGTCGCTCTCGTCTCTCGCTGGGTGAGGAGGAAACCAGGACTCGATGCCCCCGGGCCTCGCTCCTCGTTTCCCCTTACGGTCGAGACTGGCAGTAAAATAAGGCCAGTCTCCTCCGTTCGAGAGGGTCAGAATGGCAGTGCGTGCCGCCACCTCGGTCACGTCACTCCTGTCTGCCGCTGGGCGGGAAGGCTCGGAGACCAGCAGCCGCCCTTGGGCCTCGCTCCTCGTCTCCTCCCCTTCCTTCGCCAGGCGACAGCCCGCAGTAGAACACTCTCGGGTCTTCTCTGCCGTCTGTCCCCCGGTGGAAGCAGGTAGGTGTTGTCCAAGTACACACCCTGACCCCGCTCTCGGCCGCTGCAATGCCACCGGAGCCGTGTCCCTGCCTTCCACCTCGCTGCCCCTCCGCGGGTACGCCGGTGGTGCGGGTGGGCTCGTTGCGGCGGTTTCTCGGAGCCTGGTTTGGGCTCTTGAGGCCGTCGCGCTGGTTCATCCGCACCATCCGGCTCGGCTATGCAATTCAGTTTGCACGCCGGCGTCCCAAGTTCAGGGGCATCCACTTCACCCATGTGCGTCCGGTGGATGCTCCTGTCTTGCGGAAAGAGATCGACGCCCTGCTGGCGAAGGACGCGATCTAGCCGGTCCCTCCAGCCGAGATGAGGTCAGGGTTCTACAGCCCTTACTTCATTGTACCCAAGAAAGGCGGTGGGTTACGGCCAATCCTGGATCTGCGAGTATTGAATCGGGCCCTGCACAAGCTCCCGTTCAAGATGCTCACGCAGAAACGCATTTTCGAATGCATCCGTCCCCGGGATTGGTTTGCAACGATCGTCCTGAAGGACGCGTACTTTCATGTCTCGATTCTTCCCCGACACAGACCATTTCTTCGGTTTGCTTTCGAGGGTCGAGCATATCAGTACAAGGTCCTACCCTTTGGGCTGGCCCTGTCGCCCCGTGTCTTCACGAAAGTCGCGGAGGCGGCCATTGTTCCCATGAGAGAACAAGGCGTTCGCATTCTCAACTATCTCGACGACTGGCTCATTCTGGCACACTCGCGAGATGTGTTGTGCGAGCACAGGGACATGGTGCTCCGGCACCTCAGCCAGTTGGGGCTTCAGGTCAACTGGGAGAAGAGCAAACTCTGCCCCGTGCAGAGGATCTCTTATCTCGGTATGGAACTGGACTCGGTCGCTCAGACTGCGCGCCTCACGGAGGAACGCGTCCAGTCGGTGCTCAACTGCCTCAAGTTTTTTCGAGGCAAGTCAGCGGTTCCACTGAAACAGTTTCAGAGGCTCCTGGGGCATATGGCAGCCGCAGCCGCAGTAACGCCGCTCGGTCTGTTGCATATGAGACCGCTCCAGCACTGGCTTCGCGATCGAGTCCCGAGGTGGGCGTGGCAGAGCGGCACGTTCCGGGTCAAAGTCACCCCGCACTGTCGCCAAACCTTCATCCCTTGGTCGGATCCTGTGTTTCTACGGGCCGGAGTGCCCCTAGTCCAGGTTTCCAGGCATGCTGTGGTGTTCACAGATGCTTCTGCCAAGGGTTGGGGGGCCACGTACAAAGGGCATGCAGTCTCGGGTCTGTGGGTGGGGCCCCAGCTGCATTGGCACATCAACTGCCTAGAGTTGCAAGCAGTACACTTAGCCCTGTGTCGCCTCAAGGGGCTTCTCAAACACAAGCACGTACTGGTCCGTACGGACAACACTGCGACCGTTGCGTACATCAACCGACAAGGTGGTCTGCGCTCCCGTCGTATGTCGCGACTCGCCTCCCACCTCCTCCTATGGAGTCAGAAGCATCTGAGGTCGCTTCGTGCCGTTCATGTCCCAGGGGAGTTCAATTGTGTGGCCGACGAGCTTTCACGTCAGCGTCCCCTTCCGGGAGTATGGCGACTCCATCCCCAGGTGGTCCAGCTGATTTGGCGAATCTTCGGAGCCGCACAGGTAGACCTGTTTGCCTCTCCGGACACGACCCATTGCCAGTGGTATTACTCCCTAACCGAAGGAACTCTCGGCACGGATGCCCTGGCACACAGCTGGCCCCGGGACTTACGCAAATATGCGTTTCCCCCAGTGAGCCTTCTTGCACAGACCCTGTGCAAGGTCAGGGAGGACAAGGAGCAGGTCCTTTTGGTGGCCCTGTATTGGCCAACCCGGACTTGGTTCCCAGAACTCATGCTCCTCGCGACAGCCCCTCCTTGGCCGATTCCTCTGAGGAAGGACCTACTTCTCAGAGACGGGGCACTCTGTGGCACCTGCGTCCATACCTCTGGAAACTCCATGTCTGGTCCCTGGACGGGACGCGGAGGTTCTAGATGGCCTGCCACAGTCAGTGGTGGACACCATCTCTTCAGCTAGAGCCCCCTCTACGAGGCGCCTCTACGCTCTGAAGTGGAACCTGTTCATCGGCTGGTGTTCTTCCCACCGGGAGAACCCACGAACTTGCCCGATCAGAGTCGTGCTCTCCTTCCTACAAGAGGGGTTGGAGCGAAGGCTGTCTCCCTCCACCCTCAAGGTGTATGTTGCCGCAATAGCTGCACATCACGATGTAGTTGAAGGTAAGTCTGTGGGGAAGCACGACCTGGTCATCAGATTCCTTAAGGGTGCTAGGAGGCTAAATCCACCTCACGATTTGCACCCTGTACCCTCTTGGGACTTAACTTTAGTGCTTAAAACACTCCAAAGTCCTTCCTTTGAGCCTTTGCCGACAGTTGAGCTTAATTTCCTGTCCATTAAGACAGCGCTCCTGTTAGCATTGGCATCCTTCAAGAGGGTAGGGGATCTGCAGGCTTTTTCGGTCGACGAATCGTGCCTAGAGTTCGGGCCTGGCCTTTCTCATGCTATATTGAGACCCCAGCTCGGATATGTGCCCAAGGTTCCTACCACTCCCTTCGCGGACCAGGTAGTGAACCTGCAAGCGCTGCCCCAGGAGGAGGCAGACCCAGCCCTAGCTTTTCTCTGTCCCGTCCGGGCCCTCCGGGTTTATATAGACAGAACGCAAAGCTTCAGGACCTCAGATCAGCTCTTTGTTTGTTACGGAGGCCAGCAGAAGGGGAAGGCTGTCTCCAAGCAGAGGTTAGCCCACTGGCTAGTGGATGCTATCACCAGGGCTTATGAGTCCCAGGGTGAGCCCTGCCCACCCAGGTTGCGGGCTCACTCCACTAGTTTGCCGCTTCCTGGGCTCTGGCATAAGGCGCCTCGCTAACAGACATTTTTAGAGCTGCGGGCTGGGCGACACCGAACACGTTCGCTAGGTTTTATAGCCTACGTGTGGAACCTTTTTCCTCCCGAGTACTTGCTACGGCCAATAATTAGAGGGAATAGGTGTGTCGGCTTGCGACGCCATTCCGTGAACGGATACGTGCGTCTTCTTGCTCCGTTGGTTACCCAACAAACGGCTAACCTCGTGAGTTCCTCCATCACCCCCTACGGTGCCAGGCGTTGCGGACCGCCCGGCACCAGGTCTGCTACCTTCAGTAAGGAGTTGCTAGTAGACTGGGTGCTTTTTCCAGTGGTCCCTGCGGCGACCCGTGATTGCCACGTGCAGTTCAGCCGTGTCTTCCCCTTGACAGACTCATTCTGTCGTCCCTGTTGAGTACGCTCCTCACTCCTCCGGACTGGGACTACCTTCATGGACTGCCATATGTTTCACTACCCTACGTGGTTAGTACATGTGTGTATTTGAGGGCCTTCCTCTAGGCTGCCTCAGCTTCCGCAGCGTTCCCCCCCCCCCCCCCCTATTATTTCCTTGGGGTCGGGCACGCTTTCCCAGTGTTATCCAATATCCACTGATTGGGTCTTGCGGAACAGCAGTGTGATTCCCTAGCTAGCTCCCGCAAAATTTCTGGAAACTGCTGCAGGGCTGTAGCTTAGCTGGGCGCTGGAAGGGGCCAGCACCATGGCGTTTTGGTAGGGATCCCAATTCGTCAGGGGAACTCCCCCGACGAGGTGTCGGAGTTCCCTGCTGACGAAAGGGAACGTCTCGGTTACGTATGGTAACCCTCGTTCCCTGAGTCCAGGGAACGGAGACGCCTCGTCCCGTCGCCATGCTGCTGTACCTTCGCGGAGGACTGGACACCGTTCGGCTCCTCAGCGAAAAGCGTTTGTGTATGCGCTTGCTTCCGCCTTATACCCGCACTGGTAGGCGGGCCGCGGAATGCAAGTCTTGCATGCCAATGTTCATTGGCTCGTTTAATTCACTCGAAGGCAATTGGTCTCCCTAGCGTGATCCCAATTCATCAGGGGAACTCCCCCGACGAGGCGTCTCCGTTCCCTGGACTCAGGGAACGAGGGTTACCATACGTAACCGAGACGTTTTCCTTTGCAAAGCAGATCGAGTTTGTTTGCGAGTTGAGTTTTCCTTTGCGAAGTAGATCGAGTTTGTTTGCAAAATGCTGGATTTGTTTGTTTAATTATGGCACATAATTCGCTCCATAAGAATCTCTCTTATTCCTGTGGCTCATACATGACTGTTGAGCACTGATTCTTTTTATTTTATGTTTTTATTTTACAGATTCTTTAGATTGTCACAAATGCTTACCTGAGGACTGGCCTAATATTGAGAAGGACAAGTGTCTTTCTAAACCAGTGGAGTTTCTCTCTTGGAATGAGATCCTTGGGATTATCCTGGCTGCTTTCTCTATTGCGGGCTTTTTACTGGCTTTGAGCATTACTCTAGTGTTCTACAAAAACATGGCATCTCCAATAGTAAGAGCCAACAACTCAGAGCTGAGCTTTCTGCTGCTCTTCTCATTGACTCTATGTTTTCTCTGTTCACTTACTTTCATTGGTCGGCCCACTGAGTGGTCCTGTATGTTGCGCCACACAGCATTTGGTATAACTTTTGTCCTCTGTATCTCTTGTGTTCTCGGAAAAACAATAGTGGTGTTAATGGCCTTCAAGGCTACACTTCCAGGAAGTAATGTTATGAAATGGTTTGGGCCTGCACAACAGAGACTCAGTGTTTTTGGTTTCACTCTTGTACAGATTCTTATATGTGTGCTTTGGTTAAAAATGTCCCCACCTTTTCCTTACAATAATATGCAACACTACAAAGAAAAGATTATTTTAGAATGCAGTTTAGGATCAGCTATTGGTTTCTGGGCTGTACTGGGTTATATTGGCCTCCTAGCTTTTCTTTGCTTTATTTTAGCTTTTCTGGCCCGAAAGCTGCCTGATAACTTCAATGAGGCTAAATTCATCACATTCAGCATGCTCATATTCTGTGCTGTTTGGATCACATTTGTTCCAGCTTATGTCAGCTCTCCAGGGAAATTTACTGTAGCTGTGGAGATATTTGCCATTTTAGCTTCAAGCTTTGGTCTGATTCTTTGTATTTTTGCTCCTAAGTGTTTCATTATTTTATTTAGGCCAGAGCAGAATACCAAAAAACATTTAATGGGTAAAGTATCAACAAAAGTCCAATAAGACACGCTTATATCATTCATTATTAGATATCACACATGGCTGTGATTTTACTGTGTCAGCTCTCACCCCGACATAAATGTATTTACACGTTTGTACTTGTAACAGTTATGTTCTATTAGTTTTGTTTTCATGGACTTTTCGATTTTATTCATTAGTTCCTGTTTCCCTTTGTTTGGTTTTCCGCTAAGTATGAGTTGCATTGGAGATTCATTAATCACCACAGGTGTTCCTCCTTAATTACCCTTGTTTTCCTTTGTATATAAGTTGCTGTGTTTCAGTTCTTTTGGTCAGTTCTCGTTAACACACGCTGAGTTTGTTCATGTTTTCCCTTGTTAATAAAGCCTGTTTATTATATTTTGTTTTCATCTTGTTCCTGTTTGACTACGCTTAAGCGTGACAGTGCTGTATGGACAAATAAGTTTGGTATATTGTGCAATTATTGTAAAAAACATCTTGAATTTCATGTTACATTTTGTTATATGTTTTCTGTTTTATACTAAACATTGACATTATAATTACACATATTCGCCAAACAGATGCATAATTATGTGCAGTTCATTCAGCATATTTCTGAGTTCAATACCATAAAATAAAACATACAACATTGCTTTATAATATTCTAACACTTGTAATGTGATTATTCATTCATGTAACCAGAAACATAAGTATAAAACTGATAGGAAATATCAGAAAATTCATTCTGCAATGAATCATACTTTTTTGTCCAGTTATGTGACACAGTGATGCCTCATACGTCATATATAAGAATATAATATTTTCAAGTAAAAATTAATTACTCGCAAAAAAAAGTAAAAAAAAAAGTAATTTATTTCAAAACAATATCTTGTGGCCATAGGGTTATTACATTATCACATACTTTTCTTCATTATGATTTTTTGAGAATTTAAAGAATGTTTTTCAGTCATATCAATGAGGTCTGAATCTCTTATGTAGAAAGGGCAAATAAAACCAAAAATAAAATTAAAGCTGCAAGCAGCGATGAAAGAGCCCTCGCACTCGTGCCATCGTCACTCGGTGGCTTTAGGAAGACAGAGCATGGTTGGGCAATGTGCATTTAAGGAGGTATATATAGTAGTTGCTAGCATGTTTAGTATGTTTCTAGCATGCTTAGTACACAATAGTTATGTGGTTAGTACTGCATTACTGTGTTAACCATGTCAGTTTCTGTTGCCAGTAGGTGGGGCTATGTCTATATCTGAATATTGCTATGTAGATGTGTTCAGTGCAGGACTTTTATCAAACATGTGAAGTTTGGGGCATATTGGACATTGTATGCTTGAGTTACAACAACTTCCTTTAGCATTTCTAGCATGTTTTATGATGTTTCTAGCATATTACATATTAATTTTGGGGTAGATTGGACATTGCATGCCTGAGTTACAGCAAATTCATATTTAATTGCAGTAATAGCATGCTTTAACACTTAGCTAAGTATTTGATAGCATGTTTCTAGTATGTTGCTAACATGTTTAGCAGTTGGTGGCACTTTTTTTATATGTAAATAGGAGTCCAGAACAGTGTTAAACATCACTTCCTGTTGCCAGCAGGCGGCGCTATGACTATATCTGAATATGAGCATGGACTTGTGTTCAGGAGATAATTCTTATCAAACGTGTGAAGTTTGGGGTAGATTGGACATTGTATGCTTAAGTTACAACAACTTCCTTTATTATTTCTAGCATGCTTTAGAACTTAGCTATGTGTTGCTAGCATGTTTCTTGCATGTTACATATTAAGTTTGGGGCAGATTGGACATTCCATGCCTGTGTTACAGCAAATTCCTATTTAATTGCAGCAATAGCATGCTTTAGCACTTAGCTAAGTGTTTGCTAGCATGTTTTAGCATGTTTCTAGTATGTTGTTAGCATGTTTAGCACTTGCTGGCACTTTTTTATATGTTATTAGGAGTCCACAACAGTGTTTAACATGTCACTTCCTGTTGCCAGCAGGTGGTGCTATGACTGTAACTGAATATGAGCATGGTCATGTGTTCAGGACAGAACGCTTATCAAACGTGTGAAGTTTGGGGCAGATTGGACATTCCATGCCTGAGTTACAGCAAATTCCTGTTTCATGGCGGAACATCAAAATTTGTCAGGCCGCCGAGGACCCGCCCTTCGACGAAAACTCAAGATCTTCGCAATTTAACGTCGCAAAGGCCTTAAGGATTACACTCACCAAATTTAAAGATGATCAGATTAAAACTGTAGGAGGAGTTCTTTAAAGTACGAGGCCTGAAAATGGCAAAAACTGCACAAAAATCTGAGAGGAAGTTGAAAATGGCTGACTTCCTGTTGTGTTTAGGGCTACGCTCCAAGAGACCTTTTTGTAGGTATTAGGTCCTTGCATGTATGTACCGAATTTCGTACACGTACGTGGAACATAGCGGGAGGCGCACTCCGTTGAACTTTTATAGGTGGCGCTATCGAGCCATTTTGCCCCGCCCAATTCTGAAACCTATATCAGATGTAAATTTTCGCTAGTTCTGATGCGTGTGCAAAGTTTCGTGAGTTTTCGAGCATGTTTAGGCCCTCAAAAATGCGATTAAATGCGGAGAAGAATAATAATAAATATAGCTGCGAGCAGCGATTGTGGGCCCAA